>NC_137918.1:17655137-17662637 GCF_963457725.1 Sprattus sprattus | reverse complement strand
AAAAGCAAGTTTGATAAGCTCTGAAGAGGGTGATGAGTATGTAGGGACTCGAAATAAAAGAAAGTAAAAATAATACTAAAGTCTGTCTCCTTATAGAGACGCAGGCGAGGGAGAGAACATCATCATCGCAGCATTAAAGAGGCATACAATAATTGTATTGAGTATTATGATAATGAGGACGCTAAAGCTATATGCTATTTGATACATGATATAAATAATATAAGTGCAGATCGATTAGAGAAGTAAGAATTTCAGTCTGATCAACCGAAATGTCTCTATTCCATAATGGATTTGCCTAATATAGTGCAGAAATGATAAAGTTAGTAAAAGAGGTGCCGCATCCCTTAAAGGGTGTGGATAGGCATACTAGAGAATTCAGGATATTAGCGTAAAGAAGTTGAATTGAACTTAGTCAGAGTTGAAAGAGCAATAACTATGAGTCTTTATGCCAAAGAGAATACAAATAGTCACGATAATTAGTTAAAACAATGTCAACAGATAAATAATTTGCTAACAGGATACTCTTTAAAAGCACAAGTCGGGTTCATCCTCTGTCCGTTTAAATCTTCGTGAATAAGATGTAATGACTAAACTAGGCTTAGCCATATCACGGAGTAGGTAGGAAAGACGGTAAGGCTATGTGATAGTTAAACAGCACGTGTATTAATATAAGAAGCGCAAAAAGCAAGTTCAGAGACTTATGGGTTAATTTATTTACATTGCTGGGTTTTGTGGTATGTGTTTTCACTCACATGGACAAATAATATGAATGGTCTGTCTTAAAACTCAGCGTAGAGGTTAGAAAGTCACTTCTATAGTCATCTAATTGGTTAATTATAGCATTAATAGTAAAACAAAGTATACGGTCTCCTTAAATGTAAAGCTATGGGTTAAAAGAGGAAACGCCTCCTTGTCTGTGAAACGATGTGACCGTGTGTGTGCTTGCAGTGCAGGGGGTCAGAGGGGGTGTTCTCCCCTTAGACTAACAAACAGGCTGAGGGTAGCCTACTGCCACATTTTGGCTGTGTATAAGTACCACACAAATAAAGCTGACTTGAAGGAAGTTAGCAACATTTACTTTCCGAATTAAATACTCGACGTGGTCGGAAAATTCTCAAAACAAATTAAATTACGAGGAGGTTAACCAAGTTAAAATTAATAGTGAGATTCTTAAAATCGGTACTTTTTTCTGTCAGTAGCGACAACGCAAGATTAAATCGTATTATCTGATCCATACATTTAGTTCACACGTAGCTAAGGTGTTCTGATAGCATGGAGCAGGAGTGAATACTTGAGATATAAGATTGAGCCTACATGATTTATTTTAAAAGATAAGATCAGTGTATGTTGTTACAATTACGAGTAATTGTGAGCATGTTGTTATGGGACAAAGTCTTCGTCCTGGGTGTATGTTTTTTTTAGGTAACCTATATGGAAAGAAGATACTTTTTTGGGAAAAACATAAGAAACATTATAGACATAGTATCTAGGCCCATGCAGGTTGTTTAAGTGACTGGCTGTATGTGGTCATATTACACCATGGAATAGTGCAGCAGAAGGCTGTGGGTGTGTGTTTGTTCTAGTTGTTTTGTCTGATCCATTATCTGAGGATCGATTGTTTTTGTCTAGAAATGTTTTGGTTTAGGAGAAATCGCGTTTTTCATTCTTTCTGTGATTTTTTGGGATGATTGAAAATCAAAGAGTTCATTGTTGATTTTCAGCCCATAGTTTTGCGTAACTGGCATGCACTGCATGGAAATGCTGCTGCAGGGTAATATCAGGGGTCTCTGCTCAGAGATTCTAGGTTGTCAATGGATGTGATTGATGTCTAGCAGTCTAGCTTGTTTGTTTAAGCAGAGAGACGTAGTTGCATTGATCAGAGTATGTCTGTTATCTCAAATGGCAGGAAATGTATACATGGACAGCAAAGGCTTTTGCTGCTTCACACATTTTAGTTAAATATAAAAGTTGTTACAAGTGTACTTGAAGCAATTCAATTACCTATCAATTTAGATATAGATATAAATGGGCAGCAATTTTGAGTCATGTGACTTTACACGCCTCAACAGGGGGGAGGTGCATACATAATAACTATTATGTATTAATAAACTATAAAAAAAATTTTTTTTAGTCTTTTAGTGAAGCAATGTGAAATGATAAGGTCTGACATTTTGTGAATGAGGTATACAATGGCCTGATTGTTTAGACTTGGTAGTTTTAAGTATGCACATTACCCCTGCTCAAGGTCTACCATTCTCAATCTTTGATATAATTATACAGAATATAGATCTCACTCCAACTGTTAAGTGCAACATACTGTTCGAGTTTTTTCTGTGTCCCCACAGGAACAAGGCCAGGTGAAGGTGGGAGTGACCATACCAAGTGCTACTGGCCACACCAACAGCCAACGCCAACGCTCCACCTGTATTCACCTGTCACACTGTTAACTTAGATTATTAGTAGGATACACCACTAGCATTGAGTAAGGTTTAGTGGTTCCCTCGAAGGGGGTTGAGAAATTTAGATCTTGACCGTCTGAAAGTCACCGAATTTTGTAATTCGAAATTTTACTCAACATAGTAGGGGTGTATCCAAATTTTTGTTTTACTGTGTTTCTTGTTTAGATGGTTTATTGTTTTTCTGTAAATTGCATAAATAGTGTAATTCGGTTACAAAAATGTCTAGACTGTTGCTATTAGTGATTATTACAGGTGTACTTTTGGGTTTATAGTCCTCCACAAGTGTAATTGAGAGAATATATAGCACTGGAGAATGTTACTCACCTGTGTATTCTACTGATTCATGGGATAGATATGCATCTATGCAAAGCGAGCAGATGTAATAAGACTAATTTCTAATTATGTACCTTAATGCAAATTCTTCCTATCAACCTAGACTTGAAGCTAGACCACTTTCATATCAAGCCAAGATCTGTGTTGGAGAGAAGTGTGGCCCAGACAGCTGGGGCTGCAATACTCCATCTTATGATGCAAACGATACCTAGGTGCAGGATGTGTTTAACACGACCCAACCACTAGTAGAGCTAAATACTACATTTTTGATGTCACCTTAAGTGATAGTCTATTCTGTATAGCCATTATGTGTTGCAAATAATGGAACAATGAGAGACAGAGACAGTGTCATTATTACGGATACTGTGTCCTCAAGCACCACTTCCTCATCCAGAGTCAGTAAATGGGAATATACAAGAGTATTCCTACGTTGGGAGAGGTAATGTGGGTGTGTGGTTAAAGATGGTACAGTCAGATCCCTTCACATTGGTGGGGCGTACGCGCCCCCGCTCAGGTCACGGACCATGTTTATGTGTTAGTGCGATCTCACAGGCAGGGTTATCTCGTAAGGAGAGATTTGCTGTTGAGAACCATGACATCATGTGCGGGACTGACATGCCTGATGACGATAAAAAGATTTGGACCAATAGTATCAAAGTAATTTTGTCTCTGATTCTGTCTTTAGGCTTAGGTAGAGTCATGTTAATAATGGAAGGACTTAACTATAGGTTAGGACTATGTGTTAATGTCACCTTAGTCAGCGTGGAAGGCCTTAAGGACAAGGTTTCTCAAAGTCTGCTGATGGTGAGGAAAAAAAATAGATTACTGCTAGATTTACTTACTGCTGCTAGTGGAAGGGGTTTGTGTTATGCTGAATGATACCTGGATATCTGATGACATCCATCTGTAGCTGAAGCCTTACAGCAAATGAGGGCTGTTTGTGATGCTACAAAGTGGTTGATGTTTTTGGGTGGTTTAATATGGGTTGCTTACTTTTGGTACATGGTTGCAAATTATGTTGAAATGTCTGTTAACTGTTGTTGCAATTTTTGTATGTTTTGTATTTTAATGAGGTGTATTTCTACATGTGGAAAAGTTCTCATTTCTAGTGTAGTATGTAATTCTGTACAGAGTGTAATGCTATCACAGGAATTTGATGCTCTATTGACTTATCAGAAGAATGATGTTGTTTAGTGTAATGATGCCTATGAAGACAACTGAAGGAGATAGGGTTATTTCTTTATTAGAGTTATCTTTCATGATAAAAAGGAGGGAAATGTGAAGGAAATTATTAAATATTATCATGAAGTGTTAGACTAAAAGGGAATTCTTTGAACTGCTATTTCTAAAGTGTTTTCTGTGCTCTGGCTCTGTGTTCTGTTTCTATGTTCTGTTAAGAGGAATGCTGAGTCCGTGAGAAAGCAAGGATTGTGAAACTTTATTACCTCAACAGAAAGCTCACAACCTGATAAGAAAGGGGGTTGCTTGAAGTCACCTGAGAACAGCATTGTTTAGCTGCAACTCCTAGGCTGGAGCACTGTGTGAACTGAAACTGATGTCATGTAATGTTTACTGAGATAGTGATTGATGATGCCATGTGGTCTGCGACATTTCTGTGACTGTTGGTTTTTAATCAAGTAAGCTAAGCAAGCTACTCAGAGGTTGAGTGAGGGGGGTTAGGCAAGGTTTCTTATCTTAGAAGGACAGAGGCCAGATGGCAACTCCGGACAGAGGAGGGGTTAAAATGTATGTTGTAACCTATGCTGTGAATTCTAATAAAAGGTCTTGCGCCAGGAGCAAGAGCTCAGAGGTGATGCGAGACGGCGTCAAATACCTCTCCGCTTAAGGCCTAAGCGTAATAGATCTGTTAACAACTTTGCTCTGGTTTGTGGTGTCATCTTATTCTAAGTAATTTAAACAACTTAGCAGAGTTCAGGATTTTTTCCTGACACATACACACTCACACAGTGTTAGGCGGTGTTCTTGCCACCACACAGATAATCCAAAATTAAATTTCTTAAATTCCACAGATTAAAAAGTTTATGAAATCTGAAATGAGATATGAAGGTTTTCATGTTGTCATATAGAACGATAAAAAAAGCAACTCCCTGAACAAGATAGCTGATAAAAGTTCAAAAACTTTATGTGGAATGAATAGTGTGTTGGAAATTCAAGACAACAGTTTGCATTCATCTTTTTTATTTGGCGTAACTAAGTAATTGTTAATTAAAATCACAAAATGGTTAAATTAGCAACATTTTAAAGTTACCGCACACACTATTGAATATGATTCAATAAGTCATCAGTTGATTAAGTGAACTGTTGAAGTGAGTGATAATCAGTTTGAGTAAATTAGAAATGAAGCAAGTTGATGCCACTTAAAAAAAAATAAACACAAACTGTTGCCTCCAGATTTTAAGTCTCATTTTTATAGTGCACTGGCAACACACACACACACACACAGACACACAGACACACAGACACACAGACACACAGACACACACACACACACACACACACACACACACACACACACACACACACACACCTATGGATGAGCCCCTGCCCACTGTTTGGCCAATGAGTAGTTGGAGATGTTCATACCTGGCCAGTACCAGGTGAATATCACAAATATTGAAAACCACGCCATGGCTTACAAGAAATAAATATAACGTGGGTCTTTAACACAACCGGAGTAATTACAGGTGTGTTCATTTTGAGACACACTCCACTCTGAGTGTGACTGGCTGAGTGTTAATATAATATAATGTATATGCTATAATATATGGAATATAATGAATGCTATAATATATGTAATATACCTAATATAATGTAAATGCTATAATATATGTAATATAATGTATATGCTATAATATATGTAATATAATGTATGCTATAATTTAATGTAATATAATGTCATGATGTATCATGTTACCTCACAAGAGAGAGGGGAATGTAGTGGGGGATAGACTTCATGTCCTCCATTCACAGTCTGATTTCTAGGAAGCCTAGTGGACTGTAATACACACACGTGTTTAAATCCCCTATCATGTCTGCTCAGGTCGTGTGTGTGGTCGCACTGCATAATCTTAGAAACTATTTCAACACATCTTTACGTTATCCAGTGACGCCATTTCAGCACATCTTTACGTTATCCAGTGTCGCCAGTCCAATTCACAGGTAGCTCTGAGCCAGACATATCGTTCCCATGACGACATTCCTGGAAGTAAACGCACCGGCACATAACGGCGTTCTGCGCTTCAGATAAAAAAAACTCTTGTCCAGCACCGCGAATCGTACCCCTTTCCCCGGAGCTTCGTTAGGAAAACTAATCGGAGGTGGCTTTAACGGATGCCTGCTCTCGATCAAACCCGCTGTCATGAAGCTTGGACCGGTTTCCCTGGCGACCAGATCAACACGCGCTCGGAAACTGTGTCAGCGCCTGAGGACACGGCTCGGGGCTCGTGGCTCTGGCTCGCCGTGCATCAAAGCCCTTCGAAACGCGGATCTGACCCGCGGCGAAATTTAGTACGCACCGCGCAGTCCCGTAGCGCCCATGGCGCGCTAATTATAGCCGCGGAGCAACAGTCAAGTGCATAGCTCTCCTGTTCCAACAATAGTGGAACTCCCGGTATTCGCGCCTGCCTCTCCGAAGCTTCGCGAGGCGCTGCTCCGGGCGGCAGGTCCCTGGCAGTTGCAGAGCGCGCACAGAACAAACAGTGCGCGACTTTAAATGTCTTAATGTTGTACACTACCCCCGGCTTGTCAGATACAGCAATTTATCCAAAGGATCCAGTACAAGAGAAAGCTTTAGGCCTAAAAATCACATTTCTCGTTAAACACAATAGTTACGAACCACATAGTCAAAACTATCACAGACGTTTGAGAATGTTAGGAATGTTACAGGAGCAGAGGATGAAAGTTAACCCAGAAACAAATATATGATATAACGTGACGTCAGCCTACACCACAGGTTATCAACAGAAGGCCTAACTGCAATTCGGATAAAAAAAAAATCAAAAATGAGTTACCACTACGATTGTATAGCATAAGTCTATCACACAGGAGATGGAATCTATGAAGTGTGGGCAACAGTGATTCATCCCTCAATGGTGATCGGCAAAAAATGATATAGCCTATCACTAGATTCGTGACAGCCGATGGAGCTACAGTAGTTACTACCGTTATTTAGTAGCCTCTCATGTCCGTCATGAGTAGCATAAGGATTACGGGAGTGAACAAATGAGTAAACAGTTATTTGACATTAACGGAACCCGCGGGAAAGACGGGCACGCTTCATGACAGACACAACCACACCGGCAACACAAGCGTTACAGAGTAGCCGAAGGTTATCTCCTGCGCCCGCTACTTTCCCACACAGTCCTCTGTGCAATGTAGCAATAGTACGAAAGCACGCAGTTTTCTTTTCCATTTGAGCGCGTTTATAAACATCGTAAACACAGATCTGCAAAAGTATTCAGGGAAGAGGCGTTTACCTGGGCAGTGGTTGACCTCGAACAGAGAACTCACGTACTCCGGTTAGAAAGTGTCTGAATTACAACTAGATCTCAGAGGCTCGAGCCGCTGAAGTACAGTCGGGATGAACCTTTCACGCGAGGGAGAGGTTACGACGCTTAGGCAGAGATCATATTGTTTATCACAAAACAGAAACATATCCCTAAGAGTTTTGAATTTACTCAGTAAAATA
>NC_137918.1:17640137-17645137 GCF_963457725.1 Sprattus sprattus | reverse complement strand
TTGCTACCAAGTCATCTACTCATAAGCCGTCCAGGTGGCATCTAATGAACGGTCCAGGTGACATCTAACAATTATCCTAAACTTCAATGAAATGGTAGTCTAATATGCAGATAAAGAAACAATAGGCAAACATAGAAACAATATAATCATATAACACAACCAAAGTAACCCTGGGGAAATCCAAACTTTAAATTCAGACAAAAATGTCCAAAACGGCTACAACATTATTACCATGACTGGTGTTGGTAGAAGCTTACTTTACCCTGGGTATCAAATGATCCCCCCAGCTAACTCATCTTCCACTTATTCCTGTATGTCCGTGTGTGTGTGTGTGTGTGTGTGTGTGTGTGTGTGTGTGTGTGTGTGTGTGTGTGTGTGTGTGTGTGTGAACTCCACAGGTGGTGTATTGTGGGCAGGCCTGTCAGAGTCTTCACTGGTTCACCCATAAGAGGGTGTGTAAGACCCTTAGGCAGCCGAGCAGCCAGACGGACCCCCCACAACTACGAGAGCTCCCAGACCACGGTACAACACTAACCCCTGGCCTTTAACCTTTAACCTTTAACCTTCAGCACCAATACTAAACACACCACCAATACTAAACACTAACCCCACAACTACGAGAGCTCCCAGACCACGGTACAACACTAACCACTAACCTTTAACCTTTAACCTTCAGCACCAATACTTACCCCCCCCCCCACCCTGGTCACTGCAGTTCAGCACGGTTAGGGCTCCCTCTAGTGTTGATTTGTGGTCACTGCAGTTCAGTATGGTTAGGGCGCCATCTAGTGTTGACGTGTGGTCACTGCAGCTCAGTATGGTTAGGGCTCCCTCTAGTGTTGACGTGTGGTCACTGCAGTTCAGTATGGTTAGGGCTCCCTCTAGTGTTGACGTGTGGTCACTGCAGTTCAGTATGGTTAGGGCTCCCTCTAGTGTTGACCTATGGTCACTGCAGCTCAGTATGGTAAGGGCGCCATCTAGTGTTGACCTATGGTCCCTCTCCTCCTGTCTCCGCGTAGATGATGAGGGCTGTGTGACGGAGGACAGCTGTGTGACGGAGGAGACAGCCCGCTCTCTGAGGGAGCTCCACCTGGGCCCTGAGGACAGCGACGCCTCCACCTCCTCCTCCTGCGAGGCCGACGCCTCCTCCTCCGCCTGCGAGGCCGACGCCTCCTCCTCCGCCTGCGAGGCCGACGCCTCCTCCTCCGCCTGCGAGGCCGACGAGCCCCCGATGACGTGCCCCGCCTTCCCCACTGACTTCCACTTCTGAGGGCGTCTGCTGCTGGGGGGGGGGAGGGGGGGGGGGGTGCAGTCAGGGCTCCGTATGAACAGCCTGCCCTCCGTCGGACACACACACACACATGGCTGTAGGCCTCCCCACACTCACACACACACACACACACACACACACACACACACACACACACACACACACCCACACCCACACACATACACATACACACACACACACACACACACACATGGCTGTAGGCCTTTCCACACACACACACACACACACACACACACACACACACACACATGGCTGTAGGCCTCCTCACACATACACACACACACACACACACAAACATGGCTGAAGGCCTTGCCTGTCTGTCTGTCTCTCCATCTGAAGTGGGTTTATGTGGGTCTATCGCCTGTCTGTCTCTCCATCTGAACATTGTTCTGTTCTGTATATTTGGACCGTCGTGTTTAAACAGTGCCTGAGTTGATAAACATAAAGTGTTGTTGTTAGTTTTCATTTCTGCATTAATTACCAAAAGATGAGTGAGCCAACATGTACTGATAACCATGGTGAACTCACAGGGAGCCTTTCGTTTGTAATAAAGTAACCATGGTAACCTCCTAAGTAACCTCTGAACTGCATTAATCACATGTACTGGTAACCATGGTGACATCACAGGGAGCCTTTCGTTTGTAATAAAGTAACCATGGTAACCTCCTAAGTAACCTCTGAACTGCATTAATCACATGTACTGGTAACCATGGTGACATCACAGGGAGCCTTTCGTTTGTAATAAAGTAACCATGGTAACCTCCTAAGTAACCTCTGAACTGCATTAATCACATGTACTGGTAACCATGGTCACCTGACAGGAAATAGTTGGTTGTTGTTATTATTCTCCTGTTGTTTGGGGAAGTTGTGTCATGATGCTGTGTGTGTGTGTGTGTGTGTGTGTGTGTGTGTGTGTGTGTGTGTGTGTCTGTGAATGCAGCAATTAGTCTGATCCCAGAGCTAGACTAGTAACGATGTCAGATTAATGAAGGGTACAAGTTAGAGAGATTCTGCACTGTGGGGTTTGGGACACTAGGGGGCAGTGTAGGTCTTTTAAACCACACACACACAGACACACACACACACACACCCATACCTACTCTGAGTTTGTCTGAAATCAACCGGAGACACGGAGAGCCCTCTCCGACGTTGCAAACCCTCTCTGAGCACCTCTCAGTGTCCTGACGTGCACCTCCCCAAACCCTCTCTGTGCACCTCCCCAAACCCTCTCTGAGCACCTTCCCAAACCCTCTCTGAGCACCTCCCCAAACCCTCTCTGAGCACCTCCCCAAACCCTCTCTCTACACCTCCCCAAACCCTCTCTGAGCACCTTCCCAAACCCTCTCTGAGCACCTCCCCAAACCCTCTCTGAGCACCTCCCCAAACCCTCTCTCTGCACCTCCCCAAACCCTCTCTGAGCACCTCCCCAAACCCTCTCTCTGCACCTCCCCAAACCCTCTCTCTGAGCACCTCTCCATTGTCTGACGTGCACCTCCCCAAACCCTCTCTGAGCACCTCCCCAAACCCTCTCTCTGCACCTCCCCAAACCCTCTCTGAGCACCTCCCCAAACCCTCTCTCTGCACCTCCCCAAACCCTCTCTCTGAGCACCTCTCCGTTGTCTGACGTGCACCTCCCACATGTTTGAACTATGCATGACGGAGAGCCCAGGGCTGTTTACCTTGTGGGTAGATTTTCTAGATTAGATTAGACTCAACTTTGTTGTCATTGCACAGAGTACAAATACTGAGACAACGAAATGCAGTTTAGCATCCAACCAGAAGTGCAAAATAGCAGAAGAGTGCACAGTGTTTGTGCATATGTAAAGTGGAATAAGTGAATAAATATGATCTGTACAGTAAGAAAAAGAATATGAAACAGAATTGTAATATGAACAGAATTAAAACTAGCAGCAATTGAGGTAGAAGTGTAGATATGATGTAAAGTGAAGTAAAAAGTGTAAAAGTATTAGTGGTGGTAATGAGTGAAGTGAAGTGAATGAGGTAGAGGTTATAGTGTTTAAGAGTATTGTATGGTGTAAGTACAATTAATACAGGTAATACAGTAATAAGCGGGATAATACAGTAGTAAAAAAAAAGACATTCTGGTGCAAATGTTCAGTGGCAGGAGGAGGGTGTGTGGCAGTCAGGCCAGGGTGGAGGGGGGAAGTACAGTCTCAGGGGGGGGGGGGGGGGGGGGCGCAGAGTTCAGTAGGGTGACAGCCACAGGGATGAAGCTGTTCCTGAACCTGCTGGTCCGGGAACGGAGGGGCCCTGTAGCGCCTCCCAGAGGGGAGGAGGGAAAACAGTCTGTGGCTGGGGTGTGAGATGTCCTTGACGACGCTGCGTGCCCTCGGCAGACATCTCTTGTTCTGGACAGCCTCAATGGTGGGGGAGAGTGGAACCAGTGATGCGTTGGGCAGTTATCACCACCCTCTGCAGTCTTTTTCGGTTGGCAACAGAGCAGCTGCCATACCAGACTGAGTTTCAGTTTGAGGATGCTCTCAATGGAGTGAGAGTGAGACTTGGAGATGAGATGCAGAGTCGCTCCTTGGGACGAAGGATATCAGATGAGGAGACATTTGATGCTTCCTCCTCTTCTCTTTTCTTCTTTTCTCTTCTCTTCTCTTCTCTTCTTTTCTTTTCTCTTTTCTTCTCTCCTGTTTTCTTCGCTTCTCTTCTGTTCCCCCGAGAGCTTTGTTGGTCTGCTGAATGCTGTATGTCCTATGGGGGTTGGGTCCGGTGGTGGCTGCAAACACACACACACACACACACACACACACACACACACACACACTCACACACACACACACACACACACACACACACACACAACACACACACACACACTCACACAAACACTCACACCCACACCCACACACACACACACACTCATACACACACACACACACACACACACACACACACACTGTCCAGTGGGGTTGGGTTCCGATGGTGAGTGCTGAGGGCACTGCCCCCCCCCCCCCCCCACCCATAATAGCCCTGCACATGCTCAGTACCACCTCAACTCTTGTATCACCAAGGTAGCCTGCAGTCAGAATGCTCTCACTCCTCTCTTCTCTCTTCTCATCCTCTCTTCTCTCTCTTCTCTCTCATCCTCTCTTCTCTCTCTTCTCTCCTATCCTCTCTTCTCTCTCTTCTCTCTCATCCTCTCTTCTCTCTCTCTCTCATCTCTCTTCTCTCTCTCATCCTCTCTTCTCTCTCTTCTCTCTCATCCTCTCTTCTCTCTCTCTCTCTCTCATCCTCTCTTCTCTCTCTCATCCCTCTCTTCTCTCTCTCATCCTCTCTTCTCTCTCTTCTCTCTCTCTCTCTCTCTCTCCTGCAGTCAGCGCATGCTCTCACTCTCTTCTCTCTATCTCTCATCCTTTCTTCTCTCTCATTCTCTCTTCTCTCATCCTCTCTTCTCTCTCATCCTCCCTTCTCCCTATCCTGCAGCCAGCATGCTCTCAATCCTCTCTCTCTCTCTCTCTCTCTCTCTCTCTTCCTGCAGTCAGCATGCTCTAAGTCAGCATATCTCTCTCCTTCTCTGGGTCTCCCCTCTCTATCTTTCTCTCATCCTTCTCTGGGTCTCCCCTCTCTATCTTTCTCTCTCTCCTTCTCTGGGTCTCCCCTCTCTCTCTCTCTCTCTCTCCTTCTCTGGGTCTCCCCTCTCTATCTTTCTCTCTCTCCTTCTCTGGGTCTCCCCTCTCTC
>NC_137918.1:17618952-17621452 GCF_963457725.1 Sprattus sprattus | reverse complement strand
TAGATGAACAGGATAGTAGAGGTGTAGATGAACAGGATAGTAGAGATAGTAGAGGTGTAGATGAACAGGATAGTAGAGATAGTAGAGGTGTAGATGAACAGGATAGTAGAGATAGTAGAGGTGTAGATGAACAGGATAGTAGAGATAGTAGAGGTGTAGATGAACAGGATAGTAGAGATAGTAGAGGTGTAGATGAACAGGATAGTAGAGATAGTAGAGGTGGAGATGAACAGGATAGTAGAGGTGGAGATGAACAGGATAGTAGAGATAGTAGATGAACAGGATAGTAGAGAGAGTAGAGGTGGAGATGAACAGGATAGTAGAGATAGTAGAGGTGGAGATGAACAGCATAGTAGAGATAGTAGAGGTGTAGATGAACAGGATAGTAGAGGTGTAGATGAACAGGATAGTAGAGGTGGAGATGAACAGGATAGTAGAGGTGTAGATGAACAGGATAGTAGAGGTGGAGATGAACAGGATAGTAGAGGTGTAGATGAACAGGATAGTAGAGATAGTAGAGGTGTAGATGAACAGGATAGTAGAGATAGTAGAGGTGTAGATGAACAGGATAGTAGAGATAGTAGAGGTGGAGATGAACAGGATAGTAGAGGTGTAGATGAACAGGATAGTAGAGATAGTAGAGGTGTAGATGAACAGGATAGTAGAGATAGTAGAGGTGGAGATGAACAGGATAGTAGAGGTGTAGATGAACAGGATAGTAGAGATAGTAGAGGTGTAGATGAACAGGATAGTAGAGGTGGAGATGAACAGGATAGTAGAGGTGTAGATGAACAGGATAGTAGAGATAGTAGAGGTGTAGATGAACAGGATAGTAGAGATAGTAGAGGTGTAGATGAACAGGATAGTAGAGATAGTAGAGGTGGAGATGAACAGGATAGTAGAGGTGGAGATGAACAGGATAGTAGAGATAGTAGATGAACAGGATAGTAGAGAGAGTAGAGGTGGAGATGAACAGGATAGTAGAGATAGTAGAGGTGGAGATGAACAGCATAGTAGAGATAGTAGAGGTGTAGATGAACAGGATAGTAGAGGTGTAGATGAACAGGATAGTAGAGGTGGAGATGAACAGGATAGTAGAGGTGTAGATGAACAGGATAGTAGAGGTGGAGATGAACAGGATAGTAGAGGTGTAGATGAACAGGATAGTAGAGATAGTAGAGGTGTAGATGAACAGGATAGTAGAGATAGTAGAGGTGTAGATGAACAGGATAGTAGAGATAGTAGAGGTGGAGATGAACAGGATAGTAGAGGTGTAGATGAACAGGATAGTAGAGATAGTAGAGGTGTAGATGAACAGGATAGTAGAGATAGTAGAGGTGGAGATGAACAGGATAGTAGAGGTGTAGATGAACAGGATAGTAGAGATAGTAGAGGTGTAGATGAACAGGATAGTAGAGGTGGAGATGAACAGGATAGTAGAGGTGTAGATGAACAGGATAGTAGAGATAGTAGAGGTGTAGATGAACAGGATAGTAGAGATAGTAGAGGTGTAGATGAACAGGATAGTAGAGGTGTAGATGAACAGGATAGTAGAGATAGTAGAGGTGTAGATGAACAGGATAGTAGAGGTGGAGATGAACAGGATAGTAGAGGTGTAGATGAACAGGATAGTAGAGATAGTAGAGGTGGAGATGAACAGGATAGTAGAGATAGTAGAGGTGTAGATGAACAGGATAGTAGAGATAGTAGAGGTGGAGATGAACAGGATAGTAGAGGTGTAGATGAACAGGATAGTAGAGATAGTAGAGGTGTAGATGAACAGGATAGTAGAGATAGTAGAGGTGGAGATGAACAGGATAGTAGAGGAGTAGATGAACAGGATAGTAGAGATAGTAGAGGTGGAGATGAACAGGATAGTAGAGATAGTAGAGGTGTAGATGAACAGGATAGTAGAGAGAGTAGAGGTGGAGATGAACAGGATAGTAGAGATAGTAGAGGTGGAGATGAACAGGATAGTAGAGGTGGAGATGAACAGGATAGTAGAGATAGTAGAGGTGGAGATGAACAGGATAGTAGAGGTGTAGATGAACAGGATAGTAGAGAGAGTAGAGGTGTAGATGAACAGGATAGTAGAGGTGTAGATGAACAGGATAGTAGAGAGAGTAGAGGTGGAGATGAACAGGATAGTAGAGATAGTAGAGGTGTAGATGAACAGGATAGTAGAGATAGTAGAGGTGTAGATGAACAGGATAGTAGAGGTGTAGATGAACAGGATAGTAGAGAGAGTAGAGGTGGAGATGAACAGGATAGTAGAGATAGTAGAGGTGGAGATGAACAGGATAGTAGAGGTGTAGATGAACAGGATAGTAGAGAGAGTAGAGGTGGAGATGAACAGGATAGTAGAGATAGTAGAGGTGTAGATGAACAGGATAGTAGAGATAGTAGAGGAGTAGATGAACAGGATAGTAGAGATAGTAGAGGTGGAGATGAACAGGATAGTAGAGGTGGAGATGAACAGGATAGTAGAGATAGTAGAGGT
>NC_137918.1:17588952-17596452 GCF_963457725.1 Sprattus sprattus | reverse complement strand
CAGGACACTTTTTAGATGTTCTTCCTTAACAACAAGAGAATGTCATGCATGTTTTTCCTGAATGTAATAAAAGGAAAATACTCCATACTGTAAATACAATGTCATCTCACTGACTATTATCCTTGCCCTGCCATGCATACTACATGAACTGAAAGCAAATACATTGAAGAAATGTTGTATTCCATTACACCTAATATCACAACACAGAAGAGTAGGTACAATAAGATTGGCATACTATGCATGCCCTACGTACATTTTACTCATAAATCATTATGAAATAATCATGCAGTGAATAGGTAAATTCAGTAATTTTCCCTCGGGATTAAAAGAGTATCTATCTATCTATCTATCTATCTATCTATCTATCTATCTATCTATCTATCTATCTATCTATCTATCTAATACGTTTTGGTAACTGCAGGTGAGTTTAAGCTGCTTATCACGTAGTTCATGAATGGGTAATACCCATTTAAGATGTATGACGCCCGTCATTGTAAAAATCCTTAGCGATTGCTATACACAAGCTAGCTCCGGGGTATCACACACTAGCTGCTTAAAAGCACACCACACTTTGCCAAATTACATCCAAACTAACTGCTGTACACGTAAGCATAGGTCACACACACACACACACACACACACACACACACACACACACACACACACACACACACACACACACACACACACACACATACACACACAAACACACACGCACACACACACACACACACACACACACACACACACACACACACACACACACACACACACACACACACACACACACACACACACACACACAACTAAGCATAGGTCACACAGGCTAAGGGTTCTTACAGCCAACAGAGAAAATCAGCACACTGACCACATTGTCAGCTAGTGTGTTGCTGCACCAGATGGCTTTGAGGTCTTACTCACTAATGTTTAAAAAGTTATTGTTCGCGAGAATTATAGATACACATACACATGTATCCCAAACGCAACAATGCTAACATCCTTCCAGTCCCGTCGCTAACCCCCACACTGAATGGGCAAGTAACAAATTATTTGTTTAAATACTTACATCTCCCTTTCATACCGGGACATTGCCTTCGAATATTAATTAAATCCGTCTTCTGAGGCTGGAACATCATGTAGAGATCTGTGCAGCCCACCACAGGCCACCACAGCACATTTTTGCTTCATGCTGCTAGCTAGCTATTCAAAGAGTGTCCTAGCTTTGGAATAACGGCATGAAGCGCTCTGGCAAATGTTTTATATGTAATCAAAATAACATGATTGTATCTTCATTGTTTATTTAACGTAGCGTTAAGATTAAGCTGGTAGGTTAGCTATGTCAAGCTAGCGTGCCTTGTTCTGTCCAGTTTTACAATTACATTCGTTTTTCATGTCCCATGTTTCCCTTTTTTCACGTTTACAATTAAATAAAAAAACAAAATATGTAAAGATATAACATATTGTCTTTATTGGTTTGGCTTAATGGTATTTTACTTTGTAAATAATCCCTGGTAGATAACTTGTCATCTGCAGAATTGTAAGATAGAGTGTGAACATATTACAGATGGTAGGCACAATAAGTACACCAACCTTTCCAATTAACAAATGTTGTTGATTATAATTATTACTAGTAGTGACATCTGTAGAGGCATTTATAACCAGTAGCTATTTCTTTATCAAAATGACACAGCCTAGACATTGAGAGACAATTGAGTGAGTACTTTTACTTTTAATATTTAAAGTACGTATAAAAGTAAGTACTTTTTACTTTTACTTAAGTAGGATTGTTGATATAGTACTTTAACTTTTACTAAATTATATTTTACTGGGTACTTTTACTTACTAAACTTTAGGTACTAAACTTCAGTACTTCCTCCACCACTGGTGAGTGTGTTTTGGAGAGTGTGTGAATGTGTTTGGGGAGTGTGTGTTTTGGAGAGTTTGTGAGTGTGTTTGCTGGTAGTGTGTGTGTGAGTGTGTTTGCTGGTAGTGTGTGTGTGAGTGTGTCTGGTGGTAGTGTGTGTGTGAGTGTGTCTGGTGGTAGTGTGTGCGTGTGTTTGGAGAATGTGTTTGAAGAGTGTGTGAGTGTGTTTGGCGAGAGTGTGTTTTGGAGAGTTTGTGAGTGTGTTTGCTGGTAGTGTGTGTGTGTGTGTTTGGTGGTAGTGTGTGTGAGGGTGTTTGGTGGAAGTGAGTATGTTTGGTGCTAGTGTGTGTGTTTGGTGGTAGTGTATGTGTGCGTGTGTGTGTGTTTGGTGGTAGTGTGTGTGAGTGTGTTTGGTGGAAGTGTGTGTATTTGGTGGTAGTGTGTGTGTTTAGTGGTAGTATGTGTCTGTGTGTGTGTGTGTGTGTGTGTGTGTGTGTGTGTGTGTGTGTGTGTGTGTGTGTGTCTGTGTGTGTGGTGGACTGACTATAGTAGGGCCAGGGAAACTGGAGAAGGTAAAGATGGCAATGAAGCGTGTGAGATTTGAGGTGTGTGTGTGTGTGTGTGTGTGTGTGTGTGTGTGTGTGTGTATGTGTCATCTCACGTGTGAGCTTTGCTGGAATAATATTGATCATCAATTCACACCTCAAGCATGCGGGGCATCCTGGTCTGTAAATATACACACACAAACACACACACACACACACACACACACACACACACACACACACACACACACACACACACACACACAGACACACACACACACACACACACCCCACACCACCCCTGCCACACACACTCACACTCACTCACACACACACTCTTCTATCCCCTAAACCCTGTTGCTGATGTAACCTCCGTCCTGGAGTGCAGTAGGCTTGGGTAGCGTGGCCTGTCCACTCCGCTGCAGGCGGGCACTGAGGCAGGCTCTGGGGCGGGCACTGCCCTCTGACAGGGGAAAGATGGGGGTATGTGGTCAGCAGGGCACTCTTTCTCTCCCTTTTCCTCTCTCTCCCTCTCTTTCTCTCCCTCGTCCTCTCTCCCCTTCTCTCCCTCCCTCTCTCCCCCTCTCACGTTACGCCCTATATATATCTCCCCCTCTTTCTCTCTCCTCCCCCCTCTCTTTCTCTCTCTCTCTCTCTCTCCCTCTCTCTCTCTCTCTCCTCCCCCTCTCTTTCTCAGCAGTTCTGTGGAAACACCTTCTCTCTTCACTCCTGCCTCAGTCGTGCGTGCGTGCGTGTGTGTGTGAGAGAGCTGTGCGCGTCACCCGAGCTTCTCCTCCTCCGAGAGAGAGAGTGTGTGTGTGTGTGTGTGTGTTTAGCTGTGTTCAGTCTGCCAGCAGTGCCGCATGCTCTGGATTACGCCAGGCCCTTCTTTTCATCGCCGTGGCGATACTCAGCCCTCCGCCGTCCGCCGAGAGGAACCACACCGGGAGGACCGAGCTGTGTGTGTGTGTGTGTGTGTGTGTGTGTGTGTGAGAGAGAGCACAGAGCTGAGCTGGACTGGGGAGTGTTTTTACTGGGACTTCATGTGTGTCAGTGTGTGTGTCAGTGTGTGTGTGTGAGTGTTTGCCCTCAGCTCTCTCCAGTTTGTTTTTCTTCTCCTGCTCCATTGTGAAGTTTGCTTTTAACATCCTGGTCTCGGGATCGTCCCTGTGAGGTTCTCCGCTCCGTGTTCCGGCCCGTCCCCCAGGGTTCTGCGAGGTTCTGTGGGGTTCTGTGGGGTTCTCCAGGGTTCAACGGGGGTTCTCCAGGGTTCTCCGGGGTTCTGCGGGGTTCTGCGCTGGATGGATCACTCTCTGTTCGGGTGTCTGCGGAGCCCGCACGCTCCTGCCCAGACGGCGCTGCACCCGGCCTTCACCCAGTCGCCCCTCGCCCTGCACGGACGCTCCGACCACGTCTCCTACTCCGACCCCCCCCCCTGCGGATACGCCAGCGACGAGTCAGCGTTTGGGGGGGGGCACCACCGCTCACACCCCCCCCAGCAGCACCCCCACCACCACGCACAGCACCAGCCCTCATGGCACCTGCCCCAGATGCCCCCCCCCAGCGCTGCCAGGCATGGCCTGTGCCCCCCGCACCCTGACGCCCTGGCCGGGGGCTCGGAGCTGTGCGGGGCAGGGGGGGGCGGTGGCGGGGGTGGCGGAGGAGGGGGCACTCAGGGTCTGTGCCCCCCTAACCCCGCACTGGGGAGCGGCGAGGCAACAGGGTGCGTGTCTGGGGACTACGGGCGTCAGACGCTGTCGCCCGCGGAGACGGACAGGAAGAACAGTAAAGGGAAGAGTGACAGCTCAGGTAAGATGGGGGGGGGGGGAGGGGGGGGGGGGGCATGACACACACCGCTGGTTTTGAGTGTGTGTTCAGGTGGAATGTCCGTCTCTGAGTGTGTGTTCAGGTTCAGGTTCATTTATCTGCGAGCATCAAGTGGATTCTCCGTAATTGAGTGTGTGTTCAAGTGGAACCTCCGTCTCTAAGTGTGTGTTCAGGTGAAATCTCCGTAATTGAGTGTGTGTTCAAGTGGAATCTCCGCCATTGAGTGTGTGTGTGTACTGAAGTCATATGGCATGTTCTGCCCAGTGTTGGAAGGTTCTAGTAAAGTGACCTCTTAGATAATTATGCCATAATACTCTCAACTTACCTCTTAAATAATTATGCGATTATATTTTCACTAACTAACTTCTTAGATAAATATACGATTATATGCTCACTAACTAACCTCTAGATAATTTTAGAGAAATTATATTCTCACTTACAAACTTATTAGATAATGATGTGACTATATTCTCAAGTACAAACTTCTTAGTAAATTATGCGATTATATTCTCACTAACTAACTTAGATAATTTTGCGATTATATTCTCACTAACTAACTTCTTAGATAATTATGCAATTATATTCTAACTAACTATACTCTAAAATAATTATGCGATTATATTCTCACTAACTATACTCTAAAATAATTATGCGATTATATTCTTACCAACTAACTTCTGAGATAATTATGCGATTATATTCTCACTGCAGTAGAGCAGAAATGCCCATATATATATAAATAGAAATAAATATATATAAATAGAAATATACATAAATATCCACTCCTCATGCTGAACTAGATGGCCAGAGTATTGGGCCTTTTGGATATTTATATTTTGCTATTTAAATGAACGTAAAATTCATTGTGTGCAATTTTTGCAGTGATTGTGTTGAAAGCAGATGAGATCATTTTCTGAGTTTAATCGAGCTTCACTGGTCCGTCTCTGGGAAGATCTATTTTATCTTGGCCAGCTTTTTTAATTTCCTTTCTTTTTATTTTGCCTTTTATTTGTCTCTCCTTCTCATTCCACTTTGGCCTTTGTTCTCCCAGACCTCCAGTTCTCCACCCGCCTCTCGCCGTCACACACACACACATACATACATACACATACACACACACACACACAAACACACACACACACACACACACTCCAGTTCTCCACAGAGAGGAGCAGTGCCAAGTTAAACCCCTTTAACTCCTATTTCTTCATCACACTCTAATATTTATAAATAAGTTACGCAACACAGGGATCAGAGTTTTAAAAGTGGAAAAGAAATCCTTTTTTACCCCTGATTTTTTATCACACTAAAATATATCAACATATGTCAATCAATGTATCAATACAGAAATGAGAGTTTTAAAATGAACTGATGTTCCAAATGTCACTGCGGTATAATATGGGACAGTGAGGTGGTGGGGACATCTGATAATGACACAAAATAACTGTTTTTGTATACATTTTAAATATGGTATTTTACCAACATAATTGATAAAACATTCTTTTGAATACATTTTAAATATGGTATTTTACCAAAATAATTGATAAATACATTTCAGCCGCATTTAAAACGTTTTAAACGTGTTGCATGTGTGTGAGAGAGCTGGTTTTCTGCAGGTGACTCCAGCGTGGCGCTAACCCTGCCGCCGCGGACGCTAACGCTCTTAGCAGATGGCTGGTGCTCGGACCAGCGTACTCACTGTTTCACCTGTGTGTGTGTGTGTGTGTGTGTGTGTGTGTGTGTGTGAGAGTGGACCAGCTTTACTCACTGTTTCACCATGAAATAAATGCTTTATTAGGCAACCCTCAGTTACATTTAAATTAATACAATTGATTCTTCTATGCTGACGCGCTACAGGGGATAGACACACATAACTAGAGCTTCAACTGGATGCCAAATAATATGAATTGGAAAAAATAACATTAGTCTTATAATAAACTGCATTATATTATACTCTCTTGTATTTAACTACTTTAATTAACTGACATAAAATGAGTACACCCATTTTAAAGACTACAAATCCCATAATTAAGCCCATTCTAAAGACTACAGTTCTGATATTGAGATGTATCTGCTGTGATGTCACAGATGTGCTGTTGTGTGTCACGCGTGAACAAGCTTTCCCCTCCTGCATGGGACTTGACTGAGATAAAACCTTTACTGTTGAAGCCCTACTGAAGCAGAAACATCACTTTAATATGGTCAGATTCAGTCATTTCATTGCTACTATTCAAATATCGAATTGCTATCATTTTAATAATAATTGTAATAATTTATCCTTCCGTTAAAACTCTATCAGATCTGTTTTTAAAGTGAGTGTCATGTTCTCTATTGCACGGACTAATCTAATGACATTGTCACGGTCAAGCATACATTCACCAACATAATAAGATTTGTATTGTTACAAACTTCAAATATAATTATTTAATTCTCATTCTCACACACTATTACGGATCTAATTTCATTTTCTGGCTCTGTTAAGCACCTTGAAACAATGTTAATTGTTAATTTCAGTACCAGTCAAAAGTTTGGACACACCTTCTCATCTTTTGAGAAGTGTTTTCTTTCCTTTATTATTTTCTACATGGTAGATAACACTTTTTTTGTTCAGTGCATCATAGTTTAAATGTCTTCAGTATTAATCTTAAATGTAGCAAATAATAAAAGTAAAGAAAACACTTCTGCAAGAAATGAAAGGTGTGTCCAAACTTTTGACTGGTACTGTACATATACTATCATAAATATATAAACTCTCATATACTATAAAGATATATACTGTATGAATAGTAAAATGGAATTCATTTCTATTTATGGCAGTAATGTAGATCTCCTGACTAAAACTCGACAGTGAGAGTACATCGTCTAGGGCAGTGCTTACCACCCTCTTGAGGCCCAAGATCACCGACCTTTGCTTTGGTGATCCAGTGAGCGTCGTCTGGCACTGCCCCCGGTGCAAGCACGGCAATCCAGACTATTCTCAGTTGTAGTTCCACGTTGGTGGAACGACCTGCCTAGCACTACCAGAGCAAGGGCGTCCCTCTCTACCTTCAAGAAGCTCTTGAAGACCCAACTCTTCAGAGAGCACCTCCCTTCCTAACTGACACCTTGGCTTAGCTTGCACTTTAGCAGTGACAGGCCCGCTCTTCTTTTTGTTTCTATGTCGTTTTCTATTTTTTGGAAAAAAAGCAGTATATTGCTACACCAGGTTTTATTGCTCTTAGCTTGATTGTTCTCTCCCTTGTAGGTCGCTTTGGACAAAGCATC
>NC_137918.1:17573952-17576452 GCF_963457725.1 Sprattus sprattus | reverse complement strand
TATATATGTGTGTGTGAGTGTGTGTGTGTGTGTGTGTGTGTGTGTGTGTGTGTGCCCTGACTGTGGCGACACTGGTATATATGTGTGTGTGTGTGTGTGTGTGTGTGTGTGTGTGTCTGTGTGTGTGTGTGTGTGTGTGTGTGTGTGTGCCCTGACTGTGGCGACACTGGTATATATATGTGCGTGTGTGTGTGTGTGTGTGTGTGTGTGTGTGCCCTGACTGTGGGGACACTGGTATATATACAGTCGCGGAAAAAATTAAGAGACCACTTCAAAATTTTCAGTTTCTCTGGTTTTACTATTTATTGGTATGTGTTAAAGTAAAATGTACATTTTTGTTTTATTCTATAACCTACTGGCAACATTCCTACCAAATTTCAAATAAAAATATTGTCATTTAGATCATTTATTTGCAGAAAAATGACAATTGGTCAAAATAGCAAAAAAGATGCAGTGTCTTCAGATCTCGAATAATGCAAAGAAAACAAGCTCATATTCATTTTTAAACTACACAATACTAATGCTTTAACTAAGGAAGAGTTCAGAAATCAATATTTGGTGGAATAACCTTGATTTAAACACACATCACAACTTTCATGTGTCTTTAAACATCACAACTTTCATGTGTCTTGGCATGCTCTCCACCAGTCTTTCACATTGCCGTTGGGTGACTTCCCCGCAAACAGGGAAGGTCCCCAATCGTCCCCAATTGGTCCCCGCCACAACGTTCGCTAGAGGACGTTACCAGAACGTTTTTGACGTTCGTAGCAAGTCTACGTTTGGTCCTTCTGTGACTTTCGCATGAGTCTTAAATCGGACTTTTAGAGAACCTTATAATTTGGTCTGTCAGCACACCTCCCCAGGACGTCATTTAAAAACGTCCCCGTAACCTTTACCTGCAGGTCCTCTGCGTGACGTTCGCATGAGCCTTAAAACGGAGTATTAAGGAACGTTATAATTTGGTCACTCAGCACACGTCCCCAGGACGTCATTTAAAAACGTCCCCGTAACCTTTACCTGCAGGTCCTCTGCGCGACGTTCGCATGAGCCTTAAAATGGACTATTAAGGAACGTTATAATTTGATCAGCACATGTCCCCAGGACGTCCTTTAAAAACGTCCCCGTAACATTTACCTGTGGTCCTCTGCGGGACATTCGCATTTGGTCCTTCCAAAACGTCCCCTTGACGTCCTCTGATGGTCCTCTCTGAACCAGAAAAATGTTTTTCATTTGACCGACATTTTAATGAAAAGCCGGCCAAATATCTAACCTATTTCTGCTTCTAAATTAGCCTATTGAAGAAAACTGACCGCCTGCATAGCTTAAATAATAACATAATCAGGTAGTTTAGAATGCAACATGTTTATTTTCCTAAGTTTACAATGGGAAACAAAAACATTTATGTCTGATGTGCGTCAATAAGTGGCCTTTAAGCGCAACCTGCTGTGGCGTTAAAATGAGCGCCGCAACATGGTCATTGCTCTGTTCAATGAGTCAGGTATTCAGTGTTTGGAAAGTTCACTCTCTACATGAACTTGCTCAGTTCATTGTTCATAATTCAAAATTTTGAACTAAGTTCAAAGCTCCAATTTTCAATATGCTGCGAGTGGCTCTTCGGCGCGCAGTAGGCCTATAATAAAAGGAAACGCGCAACACTGCAGGTATTACAGGACAAGTTCATCCTCGTCAGAAGGTTTACCCTCATCACTGTTGTTCAGTTCAGTTGGCCTCTGAAAAAAAGCTTTTAAGGCTAGTCTGCTTGGCCATGTTGGATCCTTCTCACTCAGTTCGCTCCTCGTTTGAAACCGAGGGTTTGCGCTTTATTTAAAATGCAGCATATGCGTGTTGTTAAATAACTTTCTAACGGCAGGAACAGCCTAATAAAACATAATAAGGGCAGTGCACGTTTGCTTTATAGGCCTAAATATTAGAATTGTTGTCAAATCCAGATTCTGCTTGCGAGACGGGATTTTTAAAGAAATTCCAATCAGACAATTTGACCGGTGAGCTCTTCGTTCTGTTGCAGCATCTTTGAAGGCCTATGGAAAGCTCAATATGTTAAAGCTAGACACTTGGTCACCTTCCTATGTATGCATTGTATTGGAATCATGCAGACATTACATTTATAGCACAGATCAGTAAAGAAGCATTCATATTTATTTTATTTCATCATTCTTAGTTTGGCTAGTTATTCTGCCTCCCTGCCCGCACGTCCGTGATGTGTCATGGATGTTAATTTAAAAAGTAATCATTACGGAAAACCCTCAATGCGTAGTGACTGAGATTGCTACAATATGCTTTTCCTCAAACCCTCGGAAAAAAAGACTAAGTTTGTTGGCTGTCTCACACTGTGATAAACCTGTTAAAGTGACACAATCGTAATCAGACAGTGTTAGGACAGTAGGTAGCGATCTCGTTTAGTAATAGGAAGGTTTACGGTTCAATTCCCATGCCCGTAATCGTGTGTGTCTGTGTATGTGTCTATGCATATCATATGAAA
>NC_137918.1:17508952-17516452 GCF_963457725.1 Sprattus sprattus | reverse complement strand
GATAGAGACAGACAGAGGGAGAGAGAGGGAGAGAGAGAGAGAAAGAAAGGGAGAGATCTATGTAACCTGTGATGATTAGGAGAGGAGAGAGAGACAAAGAGAGAGAGAGATCTATTTAACCCGTGCTTACAGTAGAGGATGGAGGGATGATTGGGAGAGGAGAGAGAGACAAAGAGAGAGAGAGATCTATTTAACCCGTGTGTTACGACCCACTGCACCTCTACAGACGTTGCAATGGCCATGCGTGGCCTGTAGGACGTTTTGGGATGATTGATGACTGATCACCTACACCTGACGAGGTGTAGGAAATAAAAGCATCAATGGACACCTGACTCCCTGGCTCAGGATATCGACGTCTATACCCCTAGACACGTTGCCATTGTATTGAGATTGTTTTGGACTGAATAAACACGCGTGCTTTTTTGTAAGAAACCGTTGCTGTCTGCCTCCAATGTTATTGTTTCAGTCAGGAGCCGGCTGGAACGTAACAATTGGGGTTCTCGACCGGGATAGTATTGTTTTTGGAGTGCAGACAGTCATAGTCGGTGAGTGAACTAACTTTGTGTTGCTGGGTAAACGGGGCTTACTCCTGTAGGTAAGAGTTCTCCAGCTGTGTCGGGACTGACGCTTCCATCGGAGTACTGTTTGTTGTGTTTTTTGTTATTTTCGTTTGTTATTTTTTGCGGTAATTCCGGGTGGGGGTACGCTTCGGGGTTTGGAAGTTTGACTGCGTCTATGGTCTGCTTCATTCCCGCGAGTTCAGCGTTTAAAGTTTGCCTCGAGCCTGGTAAGCCGTAGAAGACTAGCAAGGCGAAGTTAGTTTATATTCAACTAGGAGGGGAGTAGCTCAGAGCCCAAAGAAAAGGGATTGTTTGCCGGTGACGCACAGTGAGTGAAACTCACGAGGTTTGTTGTTTTTCCCTTGTTAGAGCGTTTGTTGGTAATTCATAATTAAGACGTGTTATTCAGTGTAGTTGTGGTATTAGTTACCGCTGTTTAGTGATACGAATTGGACGAGCTTAACTGTGCTTGGTGCACGTTAAAAGTATCGAGGCTGGAGAGTGAAGCCTCTTATCCAGTAGCGGTGTGTGACTGGGCTATTGTGGCAAGCCATTTTGATTTTAAGGGATTGTGGCAAGTTTTTGGGAAACCTAGACTGCCTATGGTTTACATTGCTGCTGGTGGGTTATAGTCTCTGTTAGTTGGAGGGGTGGTTATCTTCCACTTTTTCCTCTTCTGGTTGAGCTGTGTTCTAGGCCAGATTGCATAAGGTGTTCCTGACAACATTTAAGGTGTAAACAGTGGTTTACATATCTGTGGGTAATTGTGTGTTAGGAAATTGTATAGTATACTTATTGTTTTCCTCTGGTGGCACTATGGCTTCAGAGATGGAGGAAATTACTAATGAAGCTCGGCTGGAAGAGATGGAGGTTGAACAACAACGTCTGGAAATAGAACTAGAAATAAAAAAGTTAGAGTTCCAGAGGGAACAAGCCAAATGGGAACGCGAAGACAGACTGCGCGAACAGGAGCGCGAGGACCACCAGCATGAACGCGAACGGCAGTTTAACTTAAGGGAAATGGAATTAGAGTTAGGAGCTAGAAAGACTGGGTCCTTAACAACATTTGCCCCGTCCTTTGACATCTGCAAAAGTGTCAGGATGGTGCCACCCTTTTCAGAGCAGGAAGTGGATCTTTACTTTCCCTACTTTGAGAGAGTGGCTACCTCTCTGAAGTGGCCAAAAGAGTCCTGGACGCTTCTTTTGCAGAGTGTTTTGGTAGGGAGGGCTCTGGATGTGTATGTGTCTATGCCCATGGAACAATCTTTTTCATATGAGACGGTGAAAAGGGAAATACTTCATAGGTATGATTTGGTGCCTGAAGCACATCGCCAGTGCTTCCGCCATTGTACAAAGACTGACCAGCACACGTACGTGGAGTTTGCACATCAGAAAAGGTATCTGTTTGGTCGCTGGTGTACCTCACAGAAGGCAGACTCCATGGAGCTACTCAAGGAGTTAATCCTCCTTGAGGACTTTAAGAAGTGTGTTCCTAATGAGGTGGCTACCTATCTGAATGAGCAGAGGGTGGAAACTCTGGCTCACGCATCCAAATTGGCAGATGAGTATGTGTTGACCCACCGAGGCAGGCAGGATAGATTTATTGGTGATCAGCGTAGGTTCAGAGTTCCAGTCAGGGGCAGAGTGACGAGGCCTAACCCTGTGTCTAACCCTAGGGGTTATAAGAATTCAGCTGATTTTAACTACTGTATAAAGTGCTTTTACTGTAAAAAGCCAGGGCACAAAATATCTGAGTGCCATGCACTAAATAAGAAGAAATTGAAATCTGTTGGATTCGGAAAAGCTAAAGAGGTCAAGTCTGAGAAGACTACAAATCGTAAGCTTAACCTGAAAGAGCTATCAGGGGAACTACAACTGAACCGCCTCAAGCAAGAAGTTCTTGAGAAAGAACAACGTCATGAGCAAGAACTCAAGTCATCTAAAGATGAGCGAAACAAGCTTCTGGGTGAGGCTAGTAAACGAGAAGATGACCTTCAGATCCTTTCAAAGCAGCTTAGGGAACAGCTGGAGCATAAGGAGAGGATACTGAAAGAAAAATCAGACACCATGTCTTCTCTGCAGCAGCAGTGGGAAAATCAACAGGAAGATTCTAAGGGGCAGATGGAGCAACTGAATGCGGAACCTAAAGCCCAAGATTTGAATAAGAGAAAGCTTAAAATGGAATTTGAAAGTTTTTCCCCATTAAAGGTCCTCTTCATGTGGCTGTTGATGCCAGTGACTATGTTGGGGTGGTACTTCCACAGTTGCGCTCAGATGGTGGTGAACATCTGGCTATGGATTATTCCAATGTGGAGAAGGAGGCACTACCCCTTGTCATGGCAGAACAGTATATTGAGGTTTATTTGGATTTTGCCTCTGGTTTTGGTACGGGCTACACGGATTGAAGTCCTCTAGTGTTCATCGACGGCATGAAGAACTCAAAATCAACGAAAATGCGCTGGAGTCTTATACCCCAGCAGTATCCTTTTTTACATTTCATATATTTGAGAAGTTGATAACATTATTTCTGAGGCTCTCGAGAGCGTGAATACATGTTGCCTTATGAAGTGTAGTCTCTTTGTTTCTCAAATTTCCTAGGGCCCTGGATGTTGGGGGAATGGAGTCTTCACAGAGTCACAGAGGGTCGTTTTTTTGTGTTTTTAGGTTTCCTAGGGAAACCTTCTTGGGAGGGAGGTGTTACGACCCACTGCACCTCTACAGACGTTGCAATGGCCATGCGTGGCCTGTAGGACGTTTTGGGATGATTGATGACTGATCACCTACACCTGACGAGGTGTAGGAAATAAAAGCATCAATGGACACCTGACTCCCTGGCTCAGGATATCGACGTCTATACCCCTAGACACGTTGCCATTGTATTGAGATTGTTTTGGACTGAATAAACACGCGTGCTTTTTTGTAAGAAACCGTTGCTGTCTGCCTCCAATGTTATTGTTTCAGTCAGGAGCCGGCTGGAACGTAACACCGTGCTTACAGTAGAGGATGGAGGGATGATTGGGAGAGGAGAGAGAGAGAGAGAGGGAGAGAGAGAGAGAGAGAGAGAGAGGGAGAGAGAGGGAGAGAGAGGGAGAGAGAGGGATGCAGTAGAGGATGGAGGGATGATTAGGAGAGGAGATAGAGACAGACAGAGGGAGAGAGAGGGAGAGAGAGAGAGAGAGAAAGAAAGGGAGAGATCTATGTAACCTGTGATGATTAGGAGAGGAGAGAGATACAAAGAGAGAGAGAGATCTATTTAACCCGTGCTTACAGTAGAGGATGGAGGGATGATTGGGAGAGGAGAGAGAGACAAAGAGAGAGAGAGATCTATTTAACCCGTGCTTACAGTAGAGGATGGAGGGATGATTGGGAGAGGAGAGAGAGAGAGAGGGAGAGAGAGAGAGAGAGAGAGAGGGAGAGAGAGGGAGAGAGAGGGAGAGAGAGGGATGCAGTAGAGGATGGAGGGATGATTAGGAGAGGAGATAGAGACAGACAGAGGGAGAGAGAGGGAGAGAGAGAGAGAAAGAAAGGGAGAGATCTATTTAACCCGTGCTTACAGTAGAGGATGGAGGGATGATTGGGAGAGGAGAGAGAGAGAGACAAAGAGAGAGAGAGATCTATTTAACCCGTGCTTACAGTAGAGGATGGAGGGATGATTGGGAGAGGAGAGAGAGAGAGACAAAGAGAGAGAGAGATCTATTTAACCCGTGCTTACAGTAGAGGATGGAGGGATGATTGGGAGAGGAGGGTAACCCGTGCTTGAGAGCCAGACGCCATACAGCACAAAGACCCGGAGGTGCTCTCTGAAGAGTTGGGTCTCCAATAGTTTCTTAAAGGTAGAGAGGGACGCCCCTGCTCTGGTAGTGCTAGACCAACGTGGAACTACAGATGAGAATAGTCTGGATTGCCGTGCTTGCACAGTGCCAAACGACGCTCACTAGACGAGTGCAGCATCCTGGGTGTAACATTAGTTCTTACACAAACACACACGTGACCAATCAAGGTTGGAAAACCACCCCCACAATCACAACTAGTGTGGCTCACAAACAACGTCATTGCCTACACCTGGCTAATAACATTCACCTGCGATTCACAATAGGGCAGACTTCTCCACAAGACTTAATTGTCACTGAACACATAATGCTCACCTCATGAACTTTAACATCTAGGTAATCTAAAAGTACGAAGTGGGCAAGTCTCCAAACACACACACACACAGCTGCAACACTCAACACATCACAGGGTTGCTCACCAAAGGTATATTTCCTAACTGCAGTGAACACAACAACAATCAACGGCAATAGTTTCTTAAGAGCTCCCTGCTCAAAAAAGGGTTTACCACAAGCAATTGGCAATTGGCATATGTGACTTTGGTGCAGTGGATAGAGCTCAAGGTTTGAACTCAACAGAGTGCTAGATCGATTTCCCTCACCTCCGTATCAATTATAGGTAGTGTGCTTGCCCGTAGGACAAGCACAACTATTGTTCTTCTTAAGTTTTCTTTATTCCCCTTTCTGCCGTGTTTTTCTTGCGACGAATCAGGCCTTGCACGATTGAGATAGAGACGCCGTTCAAACACCGAAACGTGCGGCCCGAACCAGTACAACCTGCTATATCTTTTCGTGGCGGTAGTCCTTGCCACTCTTTTTTTATTCCTCTTTTTCATCACCTTTTTTCCCCATAGACTTGCATGGCAGAACTCTGTGGCTTTGTGACATCATAATGGTGTCTTTGAACTGGCTTGCAGCTGTGCTTCACTGACACCTGCCCCAATTCCAAGGCACAAGACACAATTCTCTCAAATGCTTCAAATTTGGTTACATTACTCAGACTGTTAATACTTTTCTTCCCATGTCTGATCCTTTGTGTGATGCTATGGCTGCAACGTCAAAGGTCATGGCCGCAACAGAGCAAGCACACGCTCGTAGTTCGTTCACGAAACGCATTCTAGTTTTGCATATCCTTGTATATCGCTTTGAATAAAATGACTATGACTAAATGTAAATGTGTTAATAAGAAATTCAATACATTGAAGCAATGAAAAGAAATTGTGTGTATTTCCTTCTTCTTATCATGCATCCACCTTAATAATTTTCTACAAAATTGATATGCTATGTATGGTGTAGTAGACTGAGACTTTATTCACTACTGCACAAAAACTAGACACGTTTGCAAAACTAGACGTTTGCAATGATGTAAGTTAAAGTAGGTAAGACAACTTTCGCCAATATCTCCGTAAGGGAGATGGGTTATGTGCTCAAATTTCCTGGGATCAAAGAAGACCTTTGTATTCATGTGCAAACTAAAAATCACGTCTCAGGATTGCTGCGCATGCAAGTTATTTCGGGTGTATTAACTGTACCCATGTCTCAACTGTTCTCAGTGTTGTTGTCCAGAGCTTCTGTTAGCGCACGTATGTGTGTGTGTGTGTGTGTGTGTGTGTGTGTGTGTGTGTGTGTGTGTATGTGTGTGTGTGTGAGGTGGGAGGATTGTGTTTTCCCGGGATTGATTGTCTTCCTGTCTAAGCGCCACGCTCTTTCCGTCCATTCAAACACTTATTTTCTGTTCCTCTCTCCCACCCTCTCTAACCTCTCTTCTTTCCTCTCTCTCTCCTCTCTCCCTCCCACCCTCTCTAACCTCTCTTCCTTCCTCTCTCTCTCTCCCTCTCCTCTCTCCCACTCACTCCTTTTCCACTCTTCAACCTCTTTCTCCATTTCTTATTCTTCTATCTGTTTCTCTCAGCCCTTTCACCTTCTGGAGCTCTCTCTCTCTCCCCTCCCTCCCTCTCCTCTCTCCTCTCCCTCCCTCTCCTCTCTCCTCTCCTCTCCTCTCTCTCTCTTTCTCTCTCTCTCCTCCCCTCCCCTCTCCTCTCTCCTCTAAGTACTTTAACTTTTACTTAAGTAGATTTTGACTCAAGTATTGTACTTCGCTACATTGGAAATGACATCCGTTACTGAGTAAAAGAAAAAAACATAGTTCAATGTTGGAAAACGAAAGGAGGGAATCGCACACAACAATTCTAACTGCAGTGGTAGATGCTGCATAGAGTGGAGGATGGAGTCGATGCAGGCCACCGGTGCCGAGTCACAAGAGATGTAAACTGTGCCTGCCCCGCCAGAAATAACTTTCTGCTTATACAAATTCATCTTCAAATCTGCGCAAGCAACTGTTGGTAAGTATCAAGGGTACAGTATTTGTCCCTTTCCATTAGTAGTTCAGACAGCGTTTTTGTTGCTTAGTTAGCTTTGCTCCATTAAGCAAAATATGCGTTTTCAACAGCCGTCATCGAAAAGACAAATAATAATTCAATTCCAGTCTTCCATTCGTTTCAGGTCATAGCATTATTATGATCAGTCTCTCATATTGTGTTAAAAACTGCAGATCAGTCATCAGCAATGGAATACACCACATAAACTGATATAAGGCTAATCATTTGGCTGCCTCCCATTTGCAACAAGCACGTCTTTCATGTTCATGCTCAGGGGTTCGGTTTAGCCTGGCCGTTACCAGACTGTGACTCCATTTTATTCCGTCAGTCAGTCTGGGCCAACCCAATGCATTTTGGTTTCCGAGATGGGCGGGTGCTTATCTTGAGGTTCCCTTAACCAATCAGCAACGTTTAGTAAGCATTCGGTAGATTAAACTCTTCCCAAAGCCAGTTGGGAGAAGAGCTACGACGTCCTTTCCAATCATAAAACTTACAAGAAAATACTCTTGTTCTCCTTTTAATTGTCTGATGTTCTCGACAGTTGAGACAACTTCTCCGATAGCTTTTCGTGTCTCTTCCTCCGTAGCCATTTTTGCTATACTGTTAAACTACAAACTCGGCTGGACTACATGCAACTCGGCAAGGCGAGTTTTGCGTCACAGCTCTGAACTGTTCGCTGATTGGTCCGGCAAAATTTTGAGTTCTGGAAACGATTGTCAATGGGGCTGGGCCAGA
>NC_137918.1:17500492-17503752 GCF_963457725.1 Sprattus sprattus | reverse complement strand
ACACAGACACACAAGCTAGGTGATAATCACACATTCTAAAAAAAAATAAAAATAAGTATGAACAAATTACATTTTAAATTTAACTTTAACTGTATCTCCCGATCCTTCATGTCCTGAGCATAGGAGGTGTCTGCCTGCCACAACTGCAGTGTGTGTGAGTGTGTATGAGAGAGTGAATGTGTGAGTGTGTGTGTGTGTGTGTGTGTGTGTGTGTGTGTGTGTGTGAGTGTGTGTGTGTGTGAGTGTGAGAGAGAGACGGAAGAACAAGAACAAGAACAATTTAAGACAATACCCTCCTTGCAGCAGCTCTGTGCCAGATAAGGACTAAACACGCTACATGATGTGTGTGTGTGTGTGTGTGTGTGAGTATTTGTGTGTGTATGAGAGAGTGAATGTGTGAGTGTTTGTGTATGTGTGTGTGTGTGTGTGTGTGTGTGTGTGTGTGTGTGTTTGTCAGCAGAAGGAAGAGAGGAAAGGGTGGAGAAGGGCTTTGGTGTGTGTGTGTGTGTGTGTGTGTGTGTGTGTGTGTGTGTGTGTGTGTGTGTGTGTGTGTGTGTGTGTGTGTGTGTGTGTCTGTGAATGTGCGTTTGTATGTTCGTGTGTGTGTGTGTGTGTGGGGGGGGGGTGTCTTAGAACAACAGAGGTGGCTCCTGCAGGAGAGTCTCTAACTTCCACTGTCTCACACACACACACACATATATATAGAGAGATGTTTGTGTTTGTGTAAATGTGTGTGTGGTGGTGTGTGTGCGTGTGTGTGGTGTGTGGTGGTGTGTGTGTGAATGTGTGTGTGGTGGTGTGTGTGGAGCTGTTAAGTTAGCACACCTGGAGGCAAGTAGAAGCGCAAGTTAATTCACTGAACAAACACCCACACACAAACACATACAAGTGTTACACACACACACACTCACACACACACACACACACACACACATACAAAACACACACACACACACACACACACACACACACACACATACATACAAGTGTTACACACACACACACACACACACACACACACACACACACACACACTCACACACACACACACACACACACATACAAAACACACACACACAAACACACACACACACACACACACACACACACACACACACACACACACACACACACACACACTCACACACGGACAGTCACAGTTCTGCTAAGATAATATTGCATCATTGCTTGTTCTTTCCCTCCATTCGAACATACACACAATCATGATCCTGAATCATGAATCATGAACACACACATTACAAACACATACACACATCCTAACACACACACACAATCCTGACATACGCCCTAACACATGACCTCATGGATGAACTCAGGGAAGTGAAGGCTCACTCTCACTCACTCACTCACTCACTCACTCACTCACACACTCACACACACACACACACACACACACACACACACACACACACACACACACACACACACACACACACACACACACACACTCACACACTCACACACTCACACACACACTCACACACTCACACACTCACACACACACACACACACACACACACACACACACACAACTGATGAGATCTGACATCTGTCTTCCCTCATCCATCCAAGCATAAGCACTGGGTTTAGTTCAGGTGGAGAGCTCCTATTGGTCACTCAACTCCTAGTTGCTGCGGTCTCATTGGCTAATCAACTCTGTGTCTGTAATCTCATTGGCTGATGAGCTCTGTGGCTGTGCTCTCATTGGCTGACCTACAGCCTCCCTCTGGGCTCAGTCTTATCTCACCACGGCCTGTTTTCACAGAAGTCTACACTCTACACCAACAGTATTATGTAACAGTCCCATGATCACACACTCTCACACACACACACACACACACACACACACACACAGCAGACTTTGAGTGGCATGGGAAAGTGTAACTGGGTAATAATTTCCAGACTCTGTTGTTGTTGGGAGGTGGGGTAGAGAGAGGGGGGGGGGGGGGGGGGGGGGGGGGGGAGAGGGAAAGAGAGGGGGGGGGGAGAGAAAGATAGAGAGGGAGAGACACATCCTTTAATGAAGAAATTAAATGCTTCTCCTCCTACTCTCCCCTAGTGCAGAGGTGCTTCAGGAAAGTCTGAATACACATCGTGAGACACATCGTGATTACTAGCCAGCATCACTGGATACCTGAAGCATAACCACACACACACACACGCTCTAGCTTCATCACTCTTTCACAGCTCGTCTGTGTGTGTGAGTTTGTGTGTGAGTGTGTGAGTGTGTGTGCGTGTGTGCGTGTGCATGCTAACCAGGTGTGTGTGTGTGTGTGTGTGTGTGTGTGTGTGTGTGTGTGTGTGTGTGTATGTGTGAGTGTGTGAGTGTGTGTGTGTGTGCATGCTAACCAGGTGTGTGTGTGTATGTGTGTGTGTGTGTGTGTGTGTGTATGTGTGTGTGTGTGTGTGTATGTGTGTGTGTGCATGCCAACCAGGTGTGTGTGTGTGTGTGTGTGTGTGTGTGTGAGTGTGAGTGTGTGTGTGTGTGTGTGAGTGTGAGTGTGTGTGCTAACAAGGTGTGTGTTTGTCTGTGCTAACCAGATGTGTGTGTGTGTGTGTGTGTGTGTGTGAGTGTGAGTGTGTGTGTGTGTGTGTGAGTGTGAGTGTGTGTGCTAACAAGGTGTGTGTTTGTCTGTGCTAACCAGATGTGTGTGTGCGTGTGTGTGAGCAGCGTGCTCTGCCAGGACCACGGGTGTTTCCCATTCTACAGGAAGCCGACACATCCACCCGAGACTAAACACACACACACACACACACACACACACACACACACACACACACACACACACACACATCTACCCGAGACACACCAACACAGTGGTGGAGTTCCTGCATCCCCCCCGGATGAGAGTGGGGGATAGAGCGGGGAAGAGAGAGGTGAGATTCACTTTAAGGTTGCTGTTGTACTCGACAGGTTCCCAGTTTAGACCAACGGCCAGAGTGTGTGTGTGTGTGCAGGGTGCAATTTGTTGGGGGGGGATGGACCCCCTCTCTGGTTCTTACATCCCTACCTCAGCTGAATGAATTTTCCTTAATTATTAGAAAAACAATTAAAAAAACAGACAGGTTGTGACAGAGCCGCAAAACACGCCCCCATGCACATAAATACATTGTATACATAACAAAATGACATACTCTGTGTTTGTGTGTGTGTGTGTGTGTGTATGTACGTTTGTGTGTGTGTGTGTGTGTGATTTAGTGTGTGTGTGATTGTGTATGTGTGTGTGATTGTGTATGTC
>NC_137918.1:17475492-17495492 GCF_963457725.1 Sprattus sprattus | reverse complement strand
TAAAGTACAAGGTTCACTCAGACAGTCAGTAAAACTCTCCCTAGTTAACCCTTGACCCCTCTAGAGCGCCTACATCACCTCAGCTGATCCTTTAAAATGCCATCACACACACACACACACACACACACACACACAGACAAATAAGCCACACCTCAGTAAACAGTAGAACAGCAGCTAATCACTATTATCAGTTTGCAAACACACTACGTAAATAGTAGCCCTGACTTCTGGTAGCAGCACACACACACACTCTCACACACACACACACACACACACACACACACACACACACACACACACACACACACACACACACACACACACACACACACACACACACACACACACACACACACACACACACACACACACACACACACACACACACACACACACACAGTGAAAGTAGGACAGCTGAAGCCTGGATCAGTGAGAAGCTGTGGTTTTATTCAGGGTGAAGAGAACCGACACACACACATGTGAAGCACCTTCACACACACCGTGAGTGACAGACAGAAGCCTCACACACACACACACACACACCGTGAGTGACAGACAGAAGCCTCACACACACACACACACACACACACACACACACACACACACACACACACACACCCACACACACACACACACACACACACACCGTGAGTAAGACTGACACCCTCTCATGGGGTGACAGCTCTAGACTCACACACACACACTCTTCTGGCGCAGCGCACCACAGACACACACACACACACACACACACACACACACACACACACACACACACACACACACACACACACACACACACACACTTCTGAAGCAGCGCATCACAGATAGCTTTTGCTTCCTTTAGATCATAAACTTTCTACAAAAACCTTGACGATAACAGTTCATAGCTTAGAAAAAATGTGATTGTCTCTTTTTTTAAAGTGCATTTGAATGTCTGGGCTGGGATGGACACCACTCCTTCATCTGATACTGAGATGGAGGGAGGAGATGAGAGGAACAACAGAAACAAATAAATACTCAGAACTTCCTGCTAGAGTCCCGTCAGTCTCCGGGAAGTAAAGAAGACAGAATTCCACAGGTGACTCGACAGGAAGTAACTCAACGACAGAATTCCACAGGTGACCCGACAGGAAGTAACTCAACGACAGAATTCCACAGGTGACCTGTCCAAACTCAAAGGTCAAAGGTCGTTTCAGACAAACACCTCTGCTGCGTGTTTAACCCCACCCCCACCATGACGCCGAGTGCCTCCCATCCACCAATAAGCAGTGGCTCCTGAATGATTGGCAGAGCTGTCTGACGTCTGATGACATCACATGATGTTGGTACGCCTTCAGTAACTTGGAGACACTTAAGATTTCAAACTAATCAGAAGCAAACGGACACCTTTTCCACCTCCAGTGTGTGACAAATCCATAGTCACATGACTGCTTCAGTCCAGAGGTCCGTGGATCGATGCGCTTAGCCGTAGCCGTAGCCGTAGCTTTAGTCCATGAGTGTCCAGCACAATACAGACAGTAGCCGTAGCTTTAGTATTAGCTTTGGCATTAGCATTAGCACAAGCCCATGAGTGTCCAGCAAAATACAAACATTAGCGGTAGGTTTAGCTTTAGCGTGAGCCCATGAGTGTCCAGCTCAATACAGACAGTAGCCGTAGCTTTAGCATTAGCATGAGTCCATGAGTGTCCATCAGACAGCAGCCGTAGCTTTAGCATTAGCATTAATCCATGAGTGTCCATCAGACAGTAGCCGTAGCTTTAGCATTAGCATGAGTCCATGAGTGTCCATCAGACATTAGCCGTAGCATTAGCATGAGTCCATGAGTGTCCAGCTCAATACAGACAGTAGAAAAAACCCAGCTCTGCCCGGCTGATACAACTCAGCCAATAAGATCCCAGCGTCCGCCTGAGGCACGGGTCAGCAGCACTGTAGTGTGAGAGTGTGTGTGTCTGAGTGTCTGATTGTCCCCTGTGTGCACACACAAACACACACACACAGAAGGTCTCCTCTCTGTCTCTCTCTGTCTCTGTCTTGTCTGTCCGCCTCTTCCTCATCTCTTCCTCTTCTGCTGCCGTCTGTCCTCCTCTTCCTCATCTCTTCCTCTTCTGCTGCCGTGTGGTCTTCCTCTTCTTCATGATCATGGCGTGGAGTCGCTGCACCCCCTCCAGCAGCCCCTCCCCCGTGATGGCACAGGCGGGCACCAGGTGCCAGGGGGTGTGTGCGCCCAGCTCGCCGAGCGCCAGCAGCTGCTCCACCTGGTGGAGGGGCAGGGCGCCGCGCAGGTCCTGCTTGTTGGCGACCACCAGCACGGGCACGCCCTGGTTGTCGTGGAGACGGGTGATCTTGTGCAGCTCCGTCCGGGCCTCCTCCATGCGCTCCGTGTCCAGCGAGTCCACCACGAACACCAGGCCGTCGGCGCAGCGCGTGTACGAGCGCCAGAGCGGGCGCAGCTTCTCCTGCCCGCCCACGTCCCAGAAGCGGCACGCGGCTGAGCGCCGACGCCAACACTGCCCCCCTCCGCCGCCCCCGCCTCCACCCAGCGGCACACACACACGCTCCGTGTTGAAGCCCTTGGTGGGCACGGTGTTGACGAACTCGTTGAAGCGCAGGCGGTAGAGCACGGTGGTCTTGCCCGCGCAGTCCAGGCCCAGGATGACCACGTGCAGAGGCTGGAGCGAGGGCAGGCAGCAGGGGAGCGCCGACCGCTCCGAGAACCCGTTACCCATCTTGGGTCCACTGGGCCGGGGAGGAGACACACACACACACAACGCTGGGCTGGAGAGGAGAAGAGACACACACACGACGCTGGGCTGGAGAGGAGAGGAGAGGGGAGGAGCTGCTTCACCAGATACACCGCAGCCTGGGTATCAACCTGAAAACACATCAACACACACACATGAGGTAAGAGCAGATACAAGACCTCATCACACACACACACATGAGGTAAGAGCAGATACAAGACCTCATCACACACACACACATGAGGTAAGAGCAGATACAAGACCTCATCACACACACACACATGAGGTAAGAGCAGATACAAGACCTCATCACACACACATGAGGTAAGAGCAGATACAAGACCTCATCACACACACACACATGAGGTAAGAGCAGATAGAAGACCTCATCACACACACACACATGAGGTAAGAGCATATACAAGTCCTCACACACACACACACACACACACACACACTAAAAGCAGATACAGGTCCTCAACACACACACACATGCAGTAAGAGCAGATACAAGACCTCAACACACACACACACACACACATGCAGTAAGAGCAGATACAGGTCCTCAACACACACACACATGCAGCAAGAGCAGATACAAGACCTCAACACACACACACACACACACACACACACACACACACACACATGCAGTAAGAGCAGAAGATACAAGTCCTCAACACACACACACACAAACACACACACAGTCTGTGTTTTCAGATGTTAAACACTACTAATGCCTAATCGCATTGTCATCCTAACGCGCTTCCGTACTCCGCGCGGCTGGACGTCTTTCTCCGTGCAGGAGGGAAACCGCGGGGCGCGCAGGAGCCAATTTGCACATGTAGCGCGCGCCTGTTTCACACGACAATCACCGTTCAGCCAAGCGAAAATATGCTCCTACAGAGAGCGCCGAACACACACACACACACACACACACACACACACACACTCGCTTCCGCCCATCAGCGCCTATTCACCGCGGTCTCCGTGCCCCCGGGCGACGGCGAGCATGATGAAGGGGGGACTGCATTAGTCCTCTTTTGTTGAGCGGAGCGAGGGTGTGTGTGTGAGTGTGAGTGTGTGTGTGAGTGCAGGAGGGCAGCGAGGCTTGACCAATCGAGTGTGGGTAGCTAACTGGGCGGACCGGGGCCGTCTGTATCAACACCCCGTTAATAGCACATTTAATAAAGTGACTAATGTAGTAATTGGCATTACAAATGAGTTCGGCATGTCTTTAGCCTGCTGGCATATTTACTGAACTGTTTAAATTACACACAAACACACATACGGTACGGGGCACCCAGAGGGTCATACTACAACTAAAACACCCCGTAAGGAGCACATTTAGTGTCTAACTAAATCAATCATCTAGTAGTATCAATCCACAGCCTACTCCGCACATCGACAGGTGATTGAACCCCGAACCCTTAACCTTACAATGGATAAACAGACGCAACCATCTCGATCACTGTAAATACAAAGCCGTATATTTCGCCATCACATTCAACATATTCTCCACACTTGCTGTATTTGCGGCGTGTTCTATCTTATGATGGCACGACAAGCAGGTGAAAACATACCTTTATATTCGGAAGAGACGCACGACTGTATGAAGCCCGGCATGAAAGCAGATCAACAGGGTGTCCTCCTGCGCCGCGAGCTCCTTCTCGGTTAGTCCCGTGCTCCCGTGACAGCGACCGCGGTTCCACTGAGAGTCTCGGGGCTGCCTACCAGTCGGTTCTAGCACACGAGAGAGGCCCCGGAGTGAGGGAGCACGCTGGTTGGTTGCATTCCCGAACAGCGCTCCCGTTTCCCTGGCCTATGATTGGCCGGTGGTTGTGTCGGTCGCGTGTCTGCGGACACACCCCCTTCCACCTGTTCGCGTCACTCAACCGGTGCCCAAAAGTTTGGAGTGCGAGCGTGCGCGTGATGGAAGTATTTGTACAAGCGGGTCAAAAGTCATTGACCAGAACAACACGTAGACACTGTTGGTTACATTGTGTCGACAGATATGCTATCAACAGAGTTTTGAAGGCCAAAACCAAAGTAAATATGTGAAATAACCGAAACGAGGAAGTTGATGAGAAAGTGCCGTGATTAAAAGTGGCTTTTCAGAGAGTGGCCTTGATTGTGTAACATGGAAGGACTAACTACGTGACAATGGGGCTCAGTGAAAGGCTTAACGTCTTTGAAGATAAACAAAAGACATGATTCAATAGGGCTAATGTCTCACGAGTGAATAGGGCTAATGTCTTTCGCCTTCCTAGTGCGTTAAACTGTCGCGAATGCAGCGAGGTTCCATTTGATGCGAAAATAAAGAGATGTATTTAACGCAGCTAGATTTGAGGATCAATGGTGGCAAGATAATACACGCAAAATATGTTCTAAACTTAATCAATCTGCTTTCTAATCCATTCCCAGGGCGATATAAGGTTATAACTTAGACCCATAAAAACAGATTATGTAGCTTTGGAAGAAATATAGCACGGTTTAATAGCACTGTAGCATTACTAAACCCAGGCTCTCGGAATCTAAGCTTGTATCTTGGCGCCCTCTTGTGCTTGACAGAGGAGTTCCATGGGTTCATTTAAGTTCTTGAGGTTCTAAGGTTCCAAACACAACTCAAAAACTCCATTGAGATATTTCCTAGTGTCAAGTCTGCAGGTTACAGTAAACATACAAACTAATCTAAACCAAATAAAATGAGCCCTGGAAACAGTGCCGGTCTGAACCTCTTTACTGATTATTTATACAAATAAAAACGGTTGAAACTTTAAGAAAGCTCCCCTCCTGCGGCTGCAGGGGGCGCCAATTTCCAATTCCCACACAGTGATATGACAGATAATAGACAAGCGCTTCGCGGCCCAGATGATTGTTTTCTTTTTAAGTGATCGTGGCCGCCCCCCCACGTGTCATGGCGGCTGCCCATTTCGCCCGTGCCTAAAACCGCCCCTGCTGGAAACAGTGCAGGTCTGAGCCTCTTTATTAATCATTCAGGAGTTTAATCAATACAAATGAAAACGGTTTAAACTTTAAAGAAGCTCCTGTCCTTCGGCGTCCCGGCTGTGTGCCTGTGACTCGTACCGCCCAGTGTTACTCTACTGGACGCTGAGAGACTCCAGACACACACACATACACACACACACACACACACACACACACACACACACACACACACAGAGACATCAGGCCTCTGCAGCCACACACACACGCACACACACACACACACACACACACACACACACACACACACACACACACACACACACAGACATCAGGCCTCTGCAGCCACACACACACACACACACACACACACACACACACACACACACATCAGGCCTCTGCAGCCACACACACACACACACACATGAGCCAAACATCCCTTAGTGCTGTTCCACCCTGCAGTTCAGTCTTGGAAGCAGCGCCCAATGGGCTCATGACTGGCTGGGTTTGTGTTTAAGAGTGTGAGTCAGTCTGTGTGTGTGAATGTGTGTGTGTGTGTTTGTGTGTGTGTGTGTGATTGTGTGTGTATGTGTGTGTGTGTGTGTGTGTGATTGTGTGTGTATGTGTGTGTGTGTGTGTGTGTGTGTGTGTGTGATTGTGTGTGTATGTGTGTGTGTGTGTGTGTGTCAGAGTCTGTTAAAGAGTGTGTGTCATGTGTGTGTGTGTGTCTGTGTGTGTGTGTGTGTGTGTGTGTGTGTGTCAGAGTCTGTTAAAGAGTGTGTGTCATGTGTGTGTGTGTGTGTGTGTGTGATTGTGTGTGTATGTGTGTGTGTGTGTGTGTCAGAGTCTGTTAAAGAGTGTGTGTGTGTGTGTGTGTGTGTGATTGTGTGTGTATGTGTGTGCGTGTGTGTGTGTCAGAGTCTGTTAAAGAGTGTGTCTCATGTGTGTGTGTGTGTGTGTGTGTGTGTGTGTGTGTGTCAGAGTCTGTTAAAGAGTGTGTGTCATGTGTGTGTGTGTGTGTGTGTGATTGTGTGTGTATGTGTGTGTGTGTGTGTGTCAGAGTCTGTTAAAGAGTGTGTGTCATGTGTGTGTGTGTGTGTGTGTGTGTGTGATTGTGTGTGTATGTGTGTGTGTGTGTGTGTCAGAGTCTGTTAAAGAGTGTGTGTCATGTGTGTGTGTGTGTGTGTGTGTGATTGTGTGTGTATGTGTGTGTGTGTGTTTGTCAGAGTCTGTTAAAGAGTGTGTGTCATGTGTGTGTGTGTGTGTGTGTGATTGTGTGTATATGTATGTGTGTGTTTGTGTCTGTTAAAGAGTGTGTGTCATGTGTTTTCTCTGCAGATGGATGATGATGAGACTCAGAGTGTCTCCACGTAAACATCCAGGTTTGTTTGTTCGTACAGTCTGTTGTTGTTTGCCAGATTTCAGTTGTTTACCTGATTTCAGTGATTCTGTCCTCTCCACCTCGTTAGCATCTATCCCAATCCTTATAAACACCTGCAGACACACACACACACACACACACACACACACAGACACACACAGACACACACACACACACACACACACACACACGCACACACACAGGCGCACACACAAACACACACACACACTCGAACACACACACACACACATTTCCACTTGCAACTGAGACCTGCCAACACACACACACAATCTAACACGCTCAGAGGCATCTCTCGACTCACAAGTGTGTGTGTACATGTATTGCCACTTCCTCAGTTTGTGTCTGTGTGTGTGTCTGTGTGTGTGTGTGTCTGTGTGTGTGTGTGCCTGTGCGTGCATGGATGCGTGCGTGTGTGTGTGTGTCTGTGTGTGTGTGCCTGTGCGTGCATGGATGCGTGCGTGTGTGTGTGTGTCTGTGTGTGCGTGCCTGTGCGTGCATGGATGCGTGCGTGTGTGCGTTTTACCCGTCAGCGATTATGTGTGTGTGTGTGAGACATGCATGTGTGAAAGTTGTTTTTTTTTGCGTGTGTGACACCAAGTTTGGCTTTCCTGTTAGAGATGTCACCAATTTTGTTGAACGGCCTACAGACCCTTTCAAAATCTGCTTGAGGTTTCTTCCTATATGTATCTGTGAAAAGGCAGCCCCTCCTTTTCCCTAACGCACCTGACACCACCCGCGACATTTAAACTGAACGCTACTTCTCTGCCACACGGAAACACGCACACACGCATCCATACACAACCCGGTTACTTTGGAATGTTGCACGGTGCCGGCAACCGTGTATCCATTCCAACACAGCACGATCATATTTCACAAATCGCTCTGTTACTCACCCAGTTACCATGCACCATCATAGCGATCAGCTTGGTACCAGTTGTATCCGCTCCATAACTCATTTCACGCTGTTAATCCATACATTGTCGCACCACACAAACAAGCATTGACATCACACACACTTCCTGGTCCCGCAAACTTTCCGTCCCCCAAGAAACCTGAGCTCTGGACAATTGCATGATTAAATGCTGAGGTAATTGTGTAATTGGGATGGGGGAAAGGGAATGATTTGTGCAGGGGTAATGTCATTGGGTATCATGTTTACTTGTATGTAAACGGACTGTTTAGTACCCTATTGTAGATGGTATGTTCCAATGAAGATAATTGGAATGCTTTATTTAAGCTCAGGATTTTCTCACTTCTGGGTGGGAGTCTGGAGAGCAGGTAGACTGAAAAGCAAGTAGAAGTGATTTTGATTGTGAAGGAGAATTGTGCATTAGTAATTGGTTTTTGTTTGTTAGTTTGTTTGTTTGTCTGTTTAGAGTGTGTTTGCTGGCGTTTTGTCACTGCACTGTTTTGTCATCATTGTTTTTGCACTGTAAATAAATTCTCACTTAAGTTCACTGGATATCACCTTGTTTTGCCGTGTTCTTCACACCCTCACCCAAGACCTCTGGAAGTCCTAGGGCCACCATCCTGGTGTGGGAGTTAGCGCGAGGCGCAATCTTTTCACAGTTGGTGTCAGAAGTGGGATCGTGGCGCCTCCTAGAGGACAGAGGAAGGGGTCGACGAGACGGACCCTGGTACGTAGCATGGCGTACCAACAGCTGGTCCCTCATGACCTAGTTCCGCCAGGTGAGGAAGAGGATGAAGGAGCCAGAGGGGGAGTGACAGAGCCTGTCGCTGTCGTGGACAGACAGACGGAGGCGCTTGACCTCACATCCCTGTATGGTCTCCTGCAGAAGTCCCTACAGACCCAGGAACGTGAGGCGCATAAGCAGGAGCAGAGGTGGCGAGGTGTCCAGGTGCAGCTCAACAACTTCCATGATGAGCTGGAGCTGGAACGGGGGAGGCAGCCGTTGCATGGAGATGCAGCGCGAGCGGCGCCGATAGGCATACCACCACCAGCAGCGCACCCCGGCGTGCTACCAATAGCACCACCAGCAGCCCCACCTCCAGAACTATCGCCAGCAGCCTGGCACAGGTCAGCAGTGCCGAAGTTATTGGAAGGTGATGATGTGGAGCAGTACCTGACAACCTTTGAAAGGCTGGCGACAGCCTACAGGTGGCCTCCAGCTGACTGGGCCATTTTCCTGGTGCCCTACCTGACGGGAAAAGCACGGGCGGCGTATGTAGCCATGGATCCAAACGTGATGATGGATTATGTCAAGGTGAAGGAGGCAATTTTGGCAAAATATGAAATAAATAATGAAGTCTACCGGCAGAGGTTTCGAGACCCACACTGCCCAACGGGAGAGACCCCAAGGGAGTTCTACAACCGACTAAAAGACTTGTTTACCAAATGGATTAAGCCGATGGAGAGAACAGTGGAAGAGGTAGGGGAGCTGCTCATATTGGAGCAGTTTCTTAGCTCATTGTCCCCGGAGGTGCGAGTGTGGGTTAAGGAGCACAACCCCCTCACAGGACACGGAGCCGCGGAGCTTGTGGAGTCTTTCCTGGCTGCCCGACATGGACGAAAAGACTTCCGCTCACCAAGCTCCAGCCGACCGGTGATGAGGGGTAAGTCTGAGAGTTATGGGAGTGGAGTGGTTCCTAGTGAGCAGAATAGGGGGCCAATTATGGAGCTTTATTCCTGCCTTTATTCGTAAGCGTGTTCTTTCAGTTTGCAAGCATGAAACCCTGCCCTCGCACTCAAAAACCCAGTCTTTGCACGCAAAATATGCTCTGCTTACGCTCAAACTGTGTGCTCGCACTCAAAAACCTAGTCTTTGCGAGCAAAATGTGCTGTGCTTACGCTCAAACTGTGTGCTCGCACTCAGATACACCGTTGCGCGCACACATTTCCTGCTCGCACTCATATTTTCTGCGTGCTTGCGAAAAGTCTCCTTGCAGATTTTTCCTGCTTGCAGATTTTTTCGTGGGCAACCAATAGAACGCCAGATGTAGTGTTGACCAATGAAATGCTCGCTCGCCTGGTTGATGGTGCGTTCGCTTTAGTTCGGTAACCCATACCAAGGTTCAGCCGTTAATCCTCCTCTTGAACTCTAGCTAGCAGATCGTCATCCTTAACGAACGTAACGGGGTTCATCAATCTATTTTCAACATGGACCAAAGCGAAGGACCTAGGGTAAGTTTTTTATTTGTGATAAATGGACTGATTTTTTTTTTATTTAGCCATACCTCGCGAAAACTGGACTGACATTGCATCAAGCTAGCTCTCCATGTGAGGCTAACAATGAGATAACGTGGTTGGTTCACTGCCGCTAAATCAGGGTACCTGCAGAGTCTTAAAAGTATTTAAAAAGTATTACATTACTTTATGTCGGCTGCTGTGATGCTGAGCCGTCTCCATAACTAGCTTGTATCGCTAGCAGCTAGCCAGGCTTCTGCAGGCAAGTTTTAGTAGAGGCAGAGAGCCAGGTTGTTGAAATATACAGTCTAGTCTTAAATTAGTAGTATGTTATTAAAATCTACCACCACAAATTCACTAGTATAAGAATATTCTGAGTTACCTTGTTTGTAATAGCTTCTAAGCTAACCTAGGGAACACATCACATCAGTTTTCCTAGCTAGGATGAGGATGTAGGAGTCACATTGAGTCTGATCAATAAAATTATACATGTAAAAGTGTTAGTATGATTACATTTTATTTACTGATGCAGATAAACACATAAACAAAAGTGTGTTCGTAGCATTTCCTCCCAGACTGCCTTGTGAAAAGCAAGACTGGCATCACCAAGTTAAAACCGCGAGCTGTGCCAACTGTGTTTGCATTGAGTTCTGCCAGACCAGAGAGGAGTGTTGTTAGAACTGCAAGATAGTATTTAGATGAATTAAGTTACAAGTTTGTAATGCATGTATTAACTGTGTAGTGACAGTATTTCTCTGTTGATGATTTCCAGTAATGTTTCCACGGATCTCGATGATAGTCATGGTGTGAGTGTGTTGAGGTACGCATAAGGTGTTATTGATTACATGAATTGAGCATGAGTATCCTTGTAAAAGACCTAATGTGTCCATCAATATGTTTCTCTTATACACTTCCAGTGAAGAGACACCCCCTCCGCACCCAGACCATGAATATGCTACACTGCCCTCACTTCAAGATCAACTCAAGGAAGCCTGCAAGACCATTGGTGATCAAGAACTTTTAATTTTAGAGCTTCAACAAAAACAGTTTTCCTGTTACCATAGGACCTTATCATGGTCAATGTGTCACAGGATCAGTCCCTGTCAGACCTTATAATCACTTCTCATGATCTTTACCTGTGAGTGATTTCATTTTTTATTTTTTTTTACGTGTATGTACAAGCTACTGGATGTCTATATGTCTAAAGAATAAAGTACAATTGTATTACACATGGATGTCGTTCATAACTTTACAATTTAATATACTGGAACCAGAATAGGTTGGAACATCAGAAAACATTTAAAAAAAAACATTGATTGGCACAATGGTCTAGGTTTGTAAAGGAAACTTTGTACATGAAGTTGGTACGTGGGAATACAGTAAAATGGCCTGCATGTATACTGTAAGCATGGACAAGGAACCAGAACATCAGAAAACAGGCTGTTCAAAAAAAAACCTTGAATGGCACAATGGTCCAGGTTTGCGTGGTAGGTAAGCACAGATCCCTTTGGAAGGTCTCCAAAGTCGGTAGAGACAAGAGGAGCAGGCTGTTTTCTGTTCGCCTCCAGCAGCTTGAACATCTGACTCTTGCTTTCTATTCGACTCAAGTTTCGGTGTAGGCTCTCAGCAAAAGCATTTGATGTAAGCGGGAGTGGCACAGGGCAGTACAGGTTTGACATCACTCCTTCAGACAAGTGTTGCCTCTTTGGCGGAGGTGCGTTGGTCACCGGTGGTGTTAGCTTTGAGACACTCACAGAGCTCACCGCTCTTGGACTGACACCCAGGGCCCTCGATGGAACGTGCCAGGCTTGAGGCAGTGACATCTTGCTCGTTGTTGAGGGGACAGATGTGTAGCCCATCTTGGCAAAGTGAGAAAGAGTGTAGAGCAGCCCGATGAGATGGTTGCACTGTCCCAAGCCAGCTTTGCAGTTGCACTGTGTCTCCCTTATAAATGGCTGCTCAAGTGACCGCTCCACCTGAAAAGATAATCAAACTTTAGACACTTGACACTTCAAAGTTGATATTAACAAATATAATTATATATATATACACACACACACACACACACATATACACTAAATAAGGTAGCCTACATCTGGCATTTAAATGATCTGCCATGAAAATATTGCAGCTACATGCTGGTAGTGGTGGGTTGTTTACAGCTGTGATACTTGCGAACACAACTTGAAAGACACCTAATATCTTGGACACTCTTTGTACAAAAAAGTCAGGGTTGTGGAAAAACTCATATTATGATTGAATAGTATGGATTCCATCTTCCACCAATTTTAAACAGACAAGTGATTTGTAAGCTAATAAGGCTACATTTTGAAGAACCTTCCTCAACCATGGATACACTGCTCCAAGAACTGAGCAACTCTTATCTTATGAATGTTAATACTCAGCACCTTATCACTTACCTGATAGTTATACGGTCATTATACTATCATTGTCAACAAGCAATAGCAACATGCACCTAGCCCTGTCTGGCTTTGCTAATTTGAAACAAGATACAATTTGAGTAGATATCAATGAGACTTATGTGATATTACATCAACTAGAGATAACATGTTAATGAGATAAAATCAACATGTTATTTTCAGTCAGACAGGGAAAGGTACAATGCTGATAAAAAAACTCATAATGAACATTTAGCAAGCTGGTTTTAACTGTGGCACTGCTCTGCGAACTGAGCAGTTTGCCACTTAGCACTATGATACCTGTATGTTGTATTTTCACTAATACCGAGGGAAAAGACCTAGCCCTCACAAATATGTGTGATGGGCTCCTATTAACTGTCGATTAAAGACATGTAAAGTGTTAAATAAAATGAAACATAGTACAGACAGCCAACAACTCCATATCACAGCTGAGCTTACTACCCCTAGCTGCTACAAGCTAGCAGAAACTGAGGTAAATTAGCGTCCATTCTTACCTTCAATGTCGTGGGTAAAACCTTTGTTCCAGTTACTGTATCCCTTAATTAACACAGCCAGGGGGGTGTTGCAGTTGGTACTGGACCACTGCTCCACATTTTGAATGGTTAATTCGGGCAATCAGGAAAGATTGGTGGTCCACACTGGAGTTTCCATTGCTGGTGCAGCTGAATCCTCCATAGATCGTATGCGTCGGAGTCAAAATTCCGGGTTTGTGTACCCCTCAACGGCGTTCGAGTTTTCAAAATGGCCGGCCGCCAGGTGAATAAGTCGAATGGGTTACAGAGTAAGTCCTGAACTAAAGTGAACGCACCATCAACCAGGCGAGCGAGCATTTCATTGGTCAACACTACATCTGGCATTCTATTGGTTGCCCACGAAAAAATCCGCAAGCAGAAAAAATCTGCAAGGAGACTTTTTGCAAGCACGCGGAAAATATGAGTGCGAGCAGGAGATGTGTGCGCGCAACGGTGTATCTGAGTGCGAGCACACAGTTTGAGCGTAAGCACAGCACATTTTGCTCGCAAAGACTAGGTTTTTGAGTGCGAGCACACAGTTTGAGCGTAAGCAGTGCACATTTTGCGTGCAAAGACTGGGTTTTTGAGTGCGAGGGCAGGTTTTCATGCTTGCAAACTGAAAGAACACGCTTACGAATAAAGGCAGGAATAAAGCTCCATAGCCAATCACTAGATATTACCCTCCTCAACAGTACACAGCACGACACTCACCCACACCCAGACCCACATTTACACCGACAACCCGAACCCCCATGAGCGGAGGCAGTAATGGGTGTCACTACTGTGGTAATCCAGGGCATCTAATTAGAGACTGCCCTGTTAAGAAAGCCAAGGCTGCAGGATTGTGTGTTATCCCTAGACTGTTTAAGGAACCTTATTGTGCTGGTAAAGTGCAGGTGATGGATGTCACTGTTAATGGCAGGCCAGCCAGGGCTCTGCTAGACACAGGCAGCACTCAGACGCTGGTGCGCCCCTACCTGGTGGATCAGCCGGAATCGCTGACAGGGGGACGCCTCAGGGTGTGCTGTGTGAACGGGGATGAGCATGAGTACCCGATAGCCGAGATATGTCTGCAGGTTAGGGAGCACACATATAAGCTTAAAGCGGGCATAGTCAAGGGGTTGAGTCATCCAGTTGTGTTAGGCCAGGATGTGTTGATTCTGTCAGAACTGGTGCAGTCTACTCTGCCAATGAGTATGGTTGCTACCAGGTCTCAGACTAAGAAGGCCTTAGTTGAGGAGACAGAAGCACAGAAATGGTTGGAGTTAATGCCATTCAGGCAAGAAGAGATAAGTTCCCCAGAGAAGACCAAAGAGCGAAAGAGTCGTGTGCAGCGCAGAAGGGAAAAGATGTTTGGTACTGTACGAGGGTTGAGTAGCACAGATCAGGAAGTTATGTCTTGTGATGGTGAGGACGTTTGGGATATACCCACCGACCTAAAAGAGCTACAGGGAAAGGATGAGTCGCTTAGCGAGCTCTTCAGCAAGGCGACTGAGGTTAATGGGGTGAGCACAGGTCAGCCAAAGGCTCTCTCTGGGGAGTTTTACTTTGTGCAAGATGGCCTGCTGTATCATCAGCCTGAGGGTGGCAGCACTGAGCAGTTAGTGATCCCCTGTAGTCTCAGACCAAAGCTCCTCCGCTTGGCACATGACATTCCTTGGGCTGGGCATTTGGGTAATGTTAAAACCCTGCAGAGGTTGGCCAGTAGATTTTATTGGCCAGGCATGTATACTGATGTCCACAAACACTGTAGAACATGTCCCAAGTGTCAGATCTCAAGCAAACACAAGGTCAAGCCGTTCCCACTACAGCCACTCCCAGTCATAGAGGTGCCGTTCTCTAGAATAGCGATGGACATTGTTGGGCCTTTAGAGCGTACACAGTCAGGACACCAGTACATTCTTGTAATTTGTGATTACGCCACCCGCTACCCCGAAGCTTTCCCCTTACGGAAGGTAACTGCCAGAACCATTGCCCCTGCCATCCTACAATTATTCTCCAGGGTAGGGATTCCCCAGGAGATATTAACGGATCAGGGAACAGCATTCCTCTCCAACACACTGAAGCAGGTATATAGGCTGTTAGGGATAAGGGGAATTAGGACCACTCCCTACCACCCTCAGACTGATGGCCTGGTGGAGCGGTACAACCAGACCCTGAAAGGCATGCTGCGGAAGTTTGTGGCTGCCAATGGCAAGGACTGGGACCGTTGGCTACCCTACCTGATGTTTGCCTATCGAGAGGTTCCCCAAGCCTCAACAGGGTTCTCGCCTTTTGAACTCCTGTATGGCAGACAGGTGCGGGGGCCTCTGGATCTTCTCAGGGATGCCTGGGAGTCACCCAAGTCCACCACCACCAACATCCTCACCTACGTCATCGCCATGAGGGAGAAGATGGAGGAGATGACCAGCCTGGTCGGGGAGAATCTTCAGCGTGCCCAGGAGACCCAGACAGGCTGGTACGACAAGAAAGCGAGGCAGCGGACTTTCCAGCCCGGCCAAAGAGTTCTCTTGCTCCTGCCTACGGAGGAGAACAAGCTACTGGCCAAGTGGCAGGGACCATTCTGCATAAGCAGGAAGCTGGGGCCCACCACCTACGAGCTGAAAATGCCGGAAAGACGAAAGCAGAAGCAAGTGTTCCACATAAACCTGCTGAAAGAGTGGCATGACAGAGAAGTGCCACCCAGTCAACAGTTGCTGGTGCAAGCGGTGAGGGAGGAGGAAGACAGTCCGGAGCAGTTCTTCCCAACTGAACGTCCAGCTGGGGAGCTGGATTTTTCACACCTCACCTCACAACAGCAGCAAGAGTTACGGGCCATCATCCCCGATGGCCTGTTCAGTGAGCAGCCCGGGAACACGTCCCTGGCAAAGCACCATATCCGCATGAAGGACTCCACCCCGGTTCGACAGCGGATGTACCGGGTGCCGGAGAGAATGTTGCCTGCCCTCCAGGAGGAGCTGCAGGTAATGAAAAGGCTGGGTGTGATTGAGCGGTCAGAGAGCGCCTGGAGCAGCCCGATTGTCCTGGTTCCGAAGAAGGACGGCAGCATGCGCTTCTGCATCGACTTCCGGAAGGTAAACGCTCAGTCACACTTTGACGCCTACCCGATGCCCAGACTGGAGGACCTCATTGAGCGCCTAGGAAGGGCTCATTTTATCACCACGTTGGATTTAAGCAAAGGCTACTGGCAAGTTCCTCTTGCTAGGGAGGCCAGACCCTACACAGCCTTCAGAACACCCCAGGGCCTGTTCCATTTTAAGATGATGCCCTTTGGCCTGCAGGGGGCGCCAGCCACGTTCCAGCGGCTAATGGACCGTGTGCTGGAGGGGACTGGCGCCTTCGCAGGCGCATATCTAGATGACATTGTTGTCTACAGTGCCACATGGGCGGAGCACATGCAGCATCTGTCTGAGGTGTTCAGGCGACTTCATCAGGCACAGCTGACTGTGCAGCCCAAGAAGTGCGCTTTTGCCCAGCAGGAGGTGCGCTATCTGGGCCACATTGTTGGCCGTGGGGTGATTCGGCCTCAGAAAGAAAAGATGGAGGCTGTCCAAAACTGCCCGCAGCCCCAGACCAAAAAGGATATCCGGTCCTTTTTGGGGCTTGCAGGGTGGTACAGGCGCTTTGTGCCAAACTTTTCCACAAGGGCGGCGCCTCTCACTGACCTGACCAGAAAGGCTGGGTCTCCAAAGGTCCAGTGGGAGAAGCAACATGAGCAAGCCTTCAAAGACTTGAAGGGGGCTCTTTGCAGTGACCCTGTACTGCAGAGCCCTGATTTTGAAAAGCCTTGGACGGTGCAGACTGATGCCTCTGGAGTTGGTCTGGGGGCAGTACTACTCCAGGGGGAGGGAGAGCAGCAGCGGCCGGTGGCGTACAAAAGCCGCAAGCTGTTTCCCCGGGAAACGAGGTACTCAGCCGTGGAGCTGGAGTGTCTGGCGGTGAAGTGGGCCTTGGACACTTTCCGCTACTACCTATTGGGTAGAGACTTTGTGCTAGAGACAGACCACAGAGCCTTGAAGTGGCTGGGGACAATGAAGGACACTAATGCCCGTATAACCCGATGGTTTTTGGCTATGCAGCCTTACAGGTTTACCGTGCAGTATAGGGCCGGAAAACAGAACCTGGTGGCTGATTTCCTGTCTCGCCACCCCAGTGTCGAGCCTCCTGAGGTGGAAGGAAATGTGAAAAGGCAGCCCCTCCTTTTCCCTAACGCACCTGACACCACCCGCGACATTTAAACTGAACGCTACTTCTCTGCCACACGGAAACACGCACACACGCATCCATACACAACCCGGTTACTTTGGAATGTTGCACGGTGCCGGCAACCGTGTATCCATTCCAACACAGCACGATCATATTTCACAAATCGCTCTGTTACTCACCCAGTTACCATGCACCATCATAGCGATCAGCTTGGTACCAGCTGTATCCGCTCCATAACTCATTTCACGCTGTTAATCCATACATTGTCGCACCACACAAACAAGCATTGACATCACACACACTTCCTGGTCCCGCAAACTTTCCGTCCCCCAAGAAACCTGAGCTCTGGACAATTGCATGATTAAATGCTGAGATAATTGTGTAATTGGGATGGGGGAAAGGGAATGATTTGTGCAGGGGTAATGTCATTGGGTATCATGTTTACTTTTATGTAAACGGACTGTTTAGTACCCTATTGTAGATGGTATGTTCCAATGAAGATAATTGGAAGGCTTTATTTAAGCTCAGGATTTTCTCACTTCTGGGTGGGAGTCTGGAGAGCAGGTAGACTGAAAAGCAAGTAGAAGTGATTTTGATTGTGAAGGAGAATTGTGCATTAGTAATTGGTTTTTGTTTGTTAGTTTGTTTGTTTGTCTGTTTAGAGTGTGTTTGCTGGCGTTTTGTCACTGCACTGTTTTGTCATCATTGTTTTTGCACTGTAAATAAATTCTCACTTAAGTTCACTGGATATCACCTTGTTTTGCCGTGTTCTTCACACCCTCACCCAAGACCTCTGGAAGTCCTAGGGCCACCATCCTGGTGTGGGAGTTAGCGCGAGGCGCAATCTTTTCACAGTATCTCTTCTAGGGAGTTTTTCACACACACACACACACACACACACACATACACACACACACCTCGCCCCTGTTACTCATGGGCCCTCTCTGAATGTTAAACACTCTGAAGTTTGAACACTATTTATTTTGTGAAAGAGACAATGTAAATAACAAACTGTAAAATACATAAATACAAAATATGTTGGAATAAATAAATACATAAAATGTTACAATAAATAATAATTCATAGCATCCAATTTTTTGGTGAAAGTAATTTTTCATGATTCATGGCTGTACATTGTGTGTAAGTTGAGATGCACCTGTCTCTTTAACATATACCAGATGGCATTGTGATGTGCGTGCATGAATTTGAACTTGTGCGCTCCTGCCATACTCCTGATGAAGACGAGCGCGGACTCACATACTCACAAACTCACACACAGCCACGGACGACATGGTGTGTGCTGGGGGAGATGGACTGGTGGCCGGATGTAACGTAAGAGGAACACTCACACACCCACACACACATCCACACACACACACACACACACACACACACACACACACACACACACACACACACACACACAAAACAATTCCCCCACCCCCGAACACTGATGGCCGTTAGACACATAGCCTGATGTGGACACAGGGAAGCTGCTAGACACTACTTTGGAACTTGATAATCATCTGGTCACATACACACACACACACACACACACACACACACACACACACACACACATTTCACTGATATGCAGGGACAGGCTGGCCATCGGGCATACCGGGCATTTTCCCGGTGGGCCGACGTGCTATCTGACAGTCCCCACACTTTTTTAACTTTTTTATTTTTATTTTAATCTGACCGGCCCACGAAAAGATCAGTGGCCAGACTGATACCGGGCTGGCCCAATCAGATTGTTAAACACCAACTACTCTCATGTGGGTCCTGCCTGCGTAATGCATTCAGCAAATTAAAAAAGACAGCGCAGAGCTGGAGCTGTGCAACAGATGCTGCAGTCTGCCCAGGCCACGAGTAACACTGCCCAAATCATTTACCACATTTCGCATTGAATATCTTTTCAATTTGTCGCATAGGACTTGGGATGATCTGCGTCTGGTTTTCTTTTGTAGCCTGATAAAATTTAGATAGGCCTAAATCTTAAAAAAAAAACATCTACGGAATGTATTCAACACAACCTTCTCGTCAGTGTAGCCAGGGAATCCTAAATGCACCTCCATGCGCAATTGGCCGCGGGTGGAGGTTCACAACTATAACCGTAGCAACACCCGCAGTAAACCCTTATGCAGCAACACACTCACAGTAAACACATACGTAGCAACACACTTGCAACACTTATATGGAAATAGATTCAAAAAGAGGATGTATGGCTAGATGCCTCTTGACTTTGCTATAAGTCCTAAAGATGAACAACAAGCCAATGATGGACTCTGTGACTCTGTCACACACAGTAAATGATGATAAAAAGGATCTTAAACCATCAGAAACATTTCTAACAGTTCTCAATGCATACTAGGAAACAGCCTGTAATTTGGACATACAGCAGTAAATTAGATCTGATAAATGCAGAAACTGACAAAGTGAAATTGAAATAAAGAAGAGTAGAAAATCAGCTATTACAATAGCTACGTATATGATGTGTTAAATGTATATGATTTAAAATGGCTTTCTATATAAAAATCGCCACACTTAGAATATAATAGAGAATTGCAGAGGCAATGTTGAAGAATGTAATACACATTTAAATGT
>NC_137918.1:17252992-17465492 GCF_963457725.1 Sprattus sprattus | reverse complement strand
ACATAACTAGTCTCTTCAACAAATGTATTAATGTTAAAATCAAAATATTAATGTTGACGTCAAAATGTTAATGTTACCGTCTGGAATTGCACACTGAGCTATCCCTGATTGAGACCTGTATGCGTTCGCTTCGATTATTGATGTGTCCCCTTCGTTGTTGATCTTAATGTTTTTGATATGTTCTTCCACTGCATATTGCAATCCATTGTGCCTTGATCTGGAGGATATCGCGGATATATTACTCCAAAAAGAATCACTGACACTGACACACACACACACACACACACACACACACACACACACACACATAAACACAGACACACACATACTCTCACACATACACACACACACACACACCCTCTCACTCACACCGTCAGCAAGACGACACAAGGGAATGCATTTTGCAAAAAAGCATGGCCAGGCGAGGACAAGCGCTATATGACAGAGAATATAGCGCTTGTCCTCGCCTGGCCATGCTTTCAGCACTCAGCAAGACGCCACAAGGGAATGCATTTCCTCTTTTATGGCAGTAAGCCTTTCAGTTACCTTCGGTCCTTCAGCCCCCTGGGTCAGCTTCTCCACGGCCTGAACTGCTGCACTGCTGACTCCATGGGCTGGTGACTAGTTGACGGGCTGTTTTTTATCAGTATAAAATAGTGTTTATTTAATCAACCTTACGTCATGCAGAAGTAATGGGTGTGCACTAGTGATGCGCGGGTTACCCAATTACCAGCCGGGTTGGTTGGGTAGCAGTTTTCTCTAAGTATCGCAGGTTCGGGTGGGGCGGGTCAAAATAGTCAAATCCCGCAACCCGGAACTTCCAGCGAGCGTGCTCTCAGTTCGGCAGGGCGCATGTTGGAAGCGTGCAGAAATAGGCTTAATCCAGGCACGGTCGTAAACATAAAACGGTATTTACTAATGGGCCGCAGCGCATATTAACGCCTGTGGGTGTGAACAGGGGAGGTAACTTGGAGGTGGGTGGTAACGTAGGCGTGAGGCGCAATTTACATGGGTGGAGACAAGGTAAGTGCGCCTAATGATGTCATGCGTGGTATTTACTAAACTGCCTGTGGAGCGCACGTCTCCAATTTGCAGGCTAATTCTCCGCCTCATAAAAGCACGTCTTAACCAAGCGCAATTTCATTGAGTCTGAAAAAGAGAAAGGCGAAGACAGAAGACAGAGACAGCGCACAGAAATAATTTTTTCAACTCGCATAACACATTTTCAGTTAAATGAACCACAAATCATTAGACGGTACAGGTTAACCAGCCACGCAATACTGAAATTACTGAACCAGATCAGAGATGACATCTAACCCTCCAACCGGAGATCACATTCCATTCAATCAGTTGGTAAACATTGCAAATATTGGCACCGGATCATTTCAAACAGTTATAGTATCAGCAGTTGATATATCTCAGCCTTCACAAATATTCACACAGGTACTCGAAGCATTGCTATGGCGCACTGGTCAATACATTTCCCCACTGCCACAGCCGAAATTTTAGACATCAAACAGGACTTTTTTTGAAATCGCAAACTTTCCGAACATAATATGAACCATTGATTGCACCCACGTCCATATATATTGTAGTGAACCCATGTCCCTTGTAGAAATTATTAATCTCGCCATGTACACATCTATATTGTTATAATAGACAGTTTATGCATTAATGCCACCAATAGCATATTCTTTATAATCGTGTTCTTTTAAACATCTTGCTGTAGGTGATGGCGGGCAGAACAACATTATAGCAGCGCACACATTGAATCAGGTTCAGTGATTGAGCGAACGTGAACCAATATATCAATCTCCACTTGCTGTAGTTTCATTTTCTCTTCCTAAATAAATACCACGGAAAATACGGAAAAACACCGTGCGTTAATGTGCGAACGCAGTTTAAGCATCGGTCGCAATGTTAGTAAATCAGACCCTATATAGGGCGGAGTAAACACAGATTGCCCAGCGCGATCTGGTTTGATAAATACCAACTAAAATGCGCTAAAACACCGTGCGTTAATTTGCGAACGCAGATTAAGAAGCGCTCGCATATTAGTAAATCAGGCCCCTAGTGGGCTACTTGTTATTAAGCGGCTGCTCCACTTTTCTTTAGACAAAATTGCACTAAAAAGTCGTTGTCATAGCCTATCATGGTTACATTGCGTTGATGTTAGTTTATTTATTTATTTATTTTATTTTGTAGGAACCTCGTAGTCAGGTGAACTATTGAGTATGCTACTTGTTATGAAGTGGCTGTTCCACTTTTGTTTTAGACAAAACTGTGCTAAGAGTCTAGTTAATCAGATTGTCATATATCTGGGCTACATTGCCTTTGATAGTTTTGCCAGTTAGTGCATGTGCATTGCCTGCGCTATGTGTCTGTTTGTGGGAACATCATAGATAGACATAGGCTAGCCTATGTCTTCCACGTATTTGTTAACAGTTCTTCAATAAATAATTTCGTAAAGCTGTCGTTGTTGTTGTTGTTTGATTTAGACCCGCCGTTGAAGTTTCACAATAATGCGAATTTAGCGCAAATCCTTCTCATTTAGTTACGTGTTAAATTAGGCATAACCCTCAGCCCCAGGCTTTTTATTTAATTTGTTGTTATAATTATTTTTATTTTTTTGCGGGTCAAATTGGGCGGGTCGGGCGGGCCGCTTCAGAATTCCCCACGGGTCTGGCGGGGCGGTTTGGAAAATTTCTTGGGTCGGGTTGGGGCGGGTGTTAAAATAACGCCCTCTCGCGCATCACTAGTGTGTACACAATGAACTAAGACTTGTTTGACTCTCAGCAAGAATATTTCTTACCGTAAAAATAGTTAGAACGTAAAAATAATAGTGACCACTATTTACCCATCTTGTAGCCTAGTAATCCTGCCCTTCCATAATGTATGTAGGCTATAACTTGTCTTGAAATGTACATTTATCACAATAGCCGTAGGTTACCCGATGCATGGTTGCTGACACACCAGTGAGGGCAGCGATGCTGATCCCAGCTGAACTGCTGCACTGCTGACTCCATGGGCTGGTGACTAGTTGACGTTATAAAGCCAAAATAAGCTAATTTTTCCACCCTTTCCTCCAGTTCTCTTTTCTGTTGCCCTCTTTTCTCTTGCTCTTGCCCTTTTCTACTTCCACTCTTGCACTTAAAAGGTTACGAGTGAAGTTGTGCTGTGCTCAATGAACTAGGTTATCAGACCTTCAAATTGGTTTAACAATAGCGTATTGTATTGTCACATGATCAAATAGAGACTTGACATTGGACAACAACATACATATTACCCAGCAATCATCATTGCTAATCACAAAAATACCAAAGAACATAAGAACTTATTCATTTCATTGAATAGTTTTTTGATAGTTTCTATAGTGTATGTAGGATTAGCATATGATAAATTGCAACTTTCCCCCAAAAATTATAAAAACCATGACGGAGATAAGTTTGCCTTTTTAAGACTATACATAGCATTAGACACTGCCATTCATACATATCAGCTTGTCTTTAAATACAAGCTTATCTGAGACGCGAAAATATGACGCAGTACTGAGGGGGCCCGTGGAGAGACGTAAGTGTATCTTAAAGCCCGGCTACTGGCCCCGACACCCCACGGGCCCAGTGCAGCCGCACCTGTTGCACCTCCTATAGTTACGCCCCTGTGCCAGTTGTTGTTGCCAGTAAGCTCTGAGCAGGGCGTACACCTGATATGAATGTAGGTGAGATGATCCTGCATGACTACATTCTTTACGTTCAACGGCATTACACTGCCTAAACTACATGTTGATGAACTAGCTTCTCGTGACAGAGACTTTGCTCTTTGCTTCGATCAGGTGCTATTCACAGAAGGCAGAGAAAAAGCTAACTAGTGTCTTTAAGGAAAACGAGGTGAGTAACACAAAATACATACAGGAGTCTCTAGTGGGAATAATGGTGAAGTAATGATGTCTGCAAGAGTCTGCAAGAGTCTCATTCATGTTGGTGTTCCTGATGTTTCTGAGCAGGAAGTAGTTAAATAACTCTTTATTGCATGTGGAGAGAGAATGAACCTAAGCTCGGTGAAATATTGAGCCCCATTTGCTGAATTTTCTTAGAGTAAAATGTGTAACTAAGTAACAGCCAGTTAACACAGGTAAATAACTGAAGAGGGGCTTCAACATATTCAGAGTAAAGCATACGAAAAAATAGATACCATATAATCTAAAATGTGACCTGGGTTCTCTTGCGATAGAGGAGCATTTAAGCTAATTTCATGATGTAAATGTAATAACTGTATTCATTTAAGAAGTAGTTGTATTCTGAACAGATACAATCATTGCCTCGTTGAGTTTCTATAACTCTTTAGAGGTGATCAGACCTGTTAAGCAAGTAATCCTGTGGAGAATTAATTGTTTGTACTGGAACAATGCCAACCTCAAACCCACGTCTAGTTTCATCTTGAGTTGTCTACTTGAAGTATTAAAGGGTCCATGTTTATAACCTTTCCACTCCCCCACCTAAGCCGTGTTTTCAGCCTTTTACATTTGACTGGTCACATAACCATGCTGCTCAAGGCTGGGATGAGGTTTGTCGAGTGTGAGGCAAATCAAACCTCATGACCTAACCATAGAAGCAGGGGCAAGAAACTTGGACTAATGTCTGTAAAAGCATGAGTGAGACTCATACTGATATGAATGAAGTGTTAATTATTTATATACACTGAAGAGCAGAATTGTATGAGGTACTGTGAACATGCTTCACCTCTGATTGTGAAATCTTGTTTGATGATGTCAGGTTTGGCATATGGCCAGGGGTGTCTTAAGTCAGGGAATGGAGTTGCATCAATGTTGATTGAAAAAGAATGTTGTAAAGGATTAAAGAGGACAGCAGAGAGTATATGGAATCGCATGGTTGAGGTTATCTATAATTATTGCATAGAAAGACATATAAGTGTTCTGAGCTATGGAAGCTCATGATGATTGTTTGGAAAAGAGGAACCGTTCTGAGGATGTGGGATAAGCATACTGAGCAGGCCTTAACGGGGCCAGTGTGGATAGTAACAACCTTAGTCACTGAGGAGGCCCGTATAGTTTTAAGATGTTGTGAGCTATTGTGAATGGTCCTTGTGAAGGAAAAGCAAGGCTGACCTACGTCAAGACGACAAGATGAAAAAGGCTGATTGAAGAGAGGAGGCAGCTAATGAAGCAATAGAAATTAGCTGATAATGAACAGAGAGAAGGTATTAGCGTTCTGCGTACGGATTTAAGATGTTGTGAGCTGTAAATGGTCCTTGTTGATGTTGAGTATTGTTGGCAGTGAGAGGTTTGAGATAACCTGAGATACACTCCATTTTACACTGGAAAGGGGGAAGTCACCATTTCACATTTCCCGCCCTCATGGAGGGTGGATGGAGAGACAAAATGTCGGCCACAATGTCCTGTTTACCTGCTCTGCACCGCACTGTGAAACGGTTATATATATATACAGCCGCGGAAAAAATTAAGAGACCACTTCAAAATTATCAGTTTCTCTGGTTTTACTATTTATTGGTATGTGTTAAAGTAAAATGTACATTTTTGTTTTATTCTATAACCTACTGGCAACATTCCTACCAAATTTCAAATAAAAATATTGTCATTTAGATCATTTATTTGCAGAAAAATGACAATTGGTCAAAATAGCAAAAAAGATGCAGTGTCTTCAGATCTCGAATAATGCAAAGAAAACAAGCTCATATTCATTTTTAAACTACACAATACTAATGCTTACACTTAGGAAGAGTTCAGAAATCAATATTTGGTGGAAAAACCTTGATTTGAAATCACAACTTTCATGTGTCTTGGCATGCTCTCCACCAGTCTTTCACATTGCCGTTGGGTGACTTTATGCTACTCCTGGCGCAAGAATTCAAGCAGCTCGGCTTCTTTTCATGGCTTGTGACCATCCATCTTCCTCTTGATCACATTTCAGAGGTTTTTGATGGGATTCAGGTCTCGAAATTGGGCTGGCCATGACAGGGTCCTGATCTGGTGGTACTCCATCCACACCTTTACTGGCCTGGCTGTGTGGCATGGAGCATTGCCCTGCTGGAAAAAACATTTCTCAGAGTTGGGGAACATTGTCAGAGCAAAAGGAAGCAAGTTTTTCTTCCGGGACAACGTTGTACTTTGCCTGGCTGAGGTTTGTAAAAGACCATAAGGATTGAAAAAAGCGGACTGGAGGGTCTTCTAGTTCGTCTTCTCTGATGAGTCCAATTTTCAGCTTTGCCCAACACATGGTCGTCTGATGGTTAGACGGAGACCTGGAGAGGCCTACAAGCCAGAGAGTCTTGCACCTACTGTGAAATCGGACTCATCAGAGAAGACGAACTTAGAAGAACCTCCAGTCCGCTTTTTCAATCCTTATGGTCTTTTACAAACCTCAGCCAGGCAAAGTACAACGTTGTCCCGGAAGAAAAACTTGCTTCCTTTTGCTCTGACAATGTTCCCCAACTCTGAGAAGTGTTTTTTCCAGCAGGGCAATGCTCCATGCCACACAGCCAGGCCAGTAAAGGTGTGGATGGAGTACCACCAGATCAGGACCCTGTCATGGCCAGCCCAATTTCGAGACCTGAATCCCATAAAAAACCTCTGAAATGTGATCAAGAGGAAGATGGATGGTCACAAGCCATGAAAAGAAGCCGAGCTGCTTGAATTCTTGCGCCAGGAGTAGCATAAAGTCACCCAACGGCAATGTGAAAGACTGGTGGAGAGCATGCCAAGACACATGAAAGTTGTGATTTTAAATCAAGGTTATTCCACCAAATATTGATTTCTGAACTCTTCCTAAGTGTAAGCATTAGTATTGTGTAGTTTAAAAATGAATATGAGCTTGTTTTCTTTGCATTATTCGAGATCTGAAGACACTGCATCAATTTTGCTATTTTGACCAATTGTCATTTTTCTGCAAATAAATGATCTAAATGACAATATTTTTATTTGAAATTTGGTAGGAATGTTGCCAGTAGGTTATAGAATAAAACTAAAATGTACATTTTACTTTAACACATACCAATAAATAGTAAAACCAGAGAAACTAATAATTTTGAAGTGGTCTCTTAATTTTTTCCGCGGCTGTATATATATATATATATATATTAGCTTATCTTATATAAGCCACATGTTTCAGATTCTCCTTGGACCTTTTACTGCCAACGGGGGAAATGGGGAAGTCACCTTTTCAGACACACACGCACACACACAAACTCACAAGCACACACACGCACACGCACACGCACACGCACACGCACACACTGAAACAAACATCCATACTCGCAGATATTCACAAACAGACACATACATACACACAGAAACGAACATCCATTCTCTCATACAACAAAGATACACCCACACACACGTACACACACACACACACACACACACACATAAACACATAAACGAACATCCATACTCGCAGATATACGCAAACAAAGACACACACAAACACACACACAGAAATGAACATCCATACTCGCAGATATGCAAACACAAAGAGATAAACTCAGACATAGCAAGCTGGTTTGGAATTTAGATGTTAGGGGCCTTTAGCATATCCCTAGTGGAAATGTCCTGCCTTCACTATGTGAAGTGTGTGTGTGTGTGTGTGTGTGTGTGTGAGAGTGAGAAAGAGAGAGACAGAACCCTGTGTCTGAAACCCCAAGTGGTGCCTTAACTACATGATGCGCCTTAAAGGCACAGACCCCCAGGCAGCAGGTGCATACAGTGGCAGATATTTTACATTCACATCAACACAATTCCCTGAAGTATTTTGACAGCATTTCACAGTAAACTGCCATGATCTTTACTGCCAGGTGTTGTTGCCAGTAAGCTCTGAGCAGGGTGTACACCTGTTATGAATGTAGGTGAGGTGATCCTGTATGGCTACATTCTTTACGTTGGACGGCTTTAAACTGCCTAAAGTGTATGTTGATGAACCAGAGTTCTCATGCCAGAGACTTTGCTCTTTGCTTCGATCAGGTGCTATTCTCAGAGAAAAAGCTAACTAGTGCCTTTAAGGAAAACACGGTGAGTAACACAAAATATATACAGCAGTCTCTAGTGGGGGTAATGATGAAGTAATATATATCTGCAAGAGTCTCATTACCTGTTGGTGTTCCTTATGTTTTTGAGCAGGAAGTAGCTAAATAACTCTTGGTCGCATGAGAGAGAGAGAGAATGAATCTTTGCTTGGTGAAATAGTGAGCCCCATTTGCTGAATTTTCAGAGTTAAATGTGTAACTAAGTAACAGCCAGTAAACACAAGAAAATAACTGAGGTTCGATAAAGCATGTAAAAAGAAAGGGATACCATCTAAAATGTGACTAGGGTTATTTTGCGGTAAAGTAGCATTTAAGCTAATTTGATGATGTAAATTTAATAACTGCATTTATTAAAAAGAGTAGTTGAATTCTGAACAGATACAATCATTTCGCTTCTTAAGTTCCTATAACTTTGTGGAGGTGATCAGACCTGTTAGCAAGTTATCATTGGAACAATGTCAACCTCAAACCCACGTCTAGTTTCATCTTGAGTTGTCTACTTGAAGTATTAAAGGTTCCATGTTTATCTCCTCTCCACTCCCCCAGCTAAGCCGTGTTTTCAGCCTTTTACATTTGACTGGTCACATAACCATGCTGCTCAAGGCTGGGATGAGGTGTGTCGAGTGTGAGGCAAATCAAACCTCATGACCTAACCATAGAAACAGAAAGTGCAGAGAAATGCGGAATTCACAAAACAGATTTTGTTTCATACAAACAGAGGCAAGAAACTTGAACGTATAGCTGTAAAAGCATGAGTGAGAGTGATTGACGGAAATGTTAATTGAGTTTAGACACCGAAGAGCTGTATTGTATGAGGTACTGAGTACTTCACCGATGATTGTGAAATCTTGTTTAATGATGTCAGGTATTGCATATGGCCAGGGGTGTCTGAAGCAGCATTGGACACAGGAAAGGATGTTAAATTCATTCAGCTACTGGTTGGGGACTCCCGACAGTAGCCAAACCTCTCACTGTCAACAATTGTAATAATTATAACTATGGATAATGTCTTCACAATGACTCATAGCCTCCTTTATGATACATTATATCCGTTAATTATAAATCAAGTTCAAGTGTTTCTATTTGTCACATACAATACATTGAAGTGAAATATAAAAGGGTATATGCTCCAACTGTGCAAAAATAAATCAAAATAGTAAATGGTTATAATTTAAGATGGAATGATGCATTATACATATGTGATCATTAGTCTGTGTATCTGTCAAATGTCATAATGCATCCTATGAAGCCTGCATCTATAAGGCCCTATAAGGGCATTAATAATGCCTTTAAAACGTAGTCATTGTAGCACTCATTATAACTATGTCAGAGGGAGAGGGAGAGGGGGAGAGGGAGATGGAGAGAGAGGGAGAGAGGAAGAGAGAGGGAGAGAGAGAGGGAGAGAGGAAGGGAGAGAGGAAGAGAGAGGGAGAGAGAGAGGGAGAGAGAGGGTGAGAGAGAGTGAGAGAGAGGGGGAGAGAGAGAGAGGGAGAGAGAGGGTGAGAGAGAGTGAGAGAGAGGGAGAGAGAGTGAGAGAGAGGGTGAGAGAGAGGCTGCCCGGCATGATGTGGGGGAATTTTGTTTATGTTTAGTTGTGATGATTTATGTTTAGTTATGTTGGCTGGCATGATACATGAGAATAATAGTTACACAAGGATAGTAAGGGTGGCAGGATAAAACAACAGACTGGTGACAGCCGCAACACTAACGCATGCGGTACCCGGGATCCTTAAAGGCCCTCCTGCACAGTACAACATGGCTGACAAGAAGTATGTTGTGACCCCTGGTTCTGATACCAGGACTACGGGGTACTAAACCTGCACCCTGACCTCAATGCTAAAGTCTCTCGCTGGTACTTGGCACTTCAGCCGTACCACTTCAATAATGGACCAGTTTCTAGTGTTTCATTTGGAATAATTCTGTATGAATCATCTGGCAGAGCGGTATTGCTACAGCAATTGTGGTTTGATTATTCATTGTTGTGAAGTCTGACTTCAACTTTAGTTTTGACTCTCATGTTATTGCTTATTTTCTGTTTTCGTGTATACCTTTGAACCTGACACTGTAAATATTCTTCACTGGTGGTTCTAAATATTCTTCACTGGTGGTTCTCTGGACTTTGTTTGAAGGCAGTGACCAATTGCCCTCCTCACAATACCCCTCTACGCGCCTCCTTGTTGTATAAAGACTTCCAGTCAGAGATACCTTTCAACAGATAGCTATTGTTTTTATTTGTGAGGAATGTAATGTGTTTTTAGATACATTATTGTTTTTTATTCCTTGTTTCTACTGAAGCCAGTAGTGTGTCCATGAAGAGAAGCTGAGCAATGGAAACACCAGGAGACGCTCCAGAGGGACAGAGGTAATGCATCATCTGAATTATGGGTGATGTTAAATGAAGCTGATAGGTCCATGTGTTTCTGTGGCTCTTGGCTTTTTAGTGGATCTATAGGCCTACTCCACGTTTGGTAATTACTTACTCTCTCTCAAAAAATCCCCAAATTGCCAACATTTTCTGTGTGTTTACTTTCCTTTTCATAACAGCAAGCCATGCACTGTTCAACACCATTGGTGGAAAACATGACGTAGGCCTACACTGTATGAAAATGAGTTTGAACAAATGAACACAAATATGAATAATTATTCTAAATTTTGGATTCTGGAGTCACAGTCCAGGGCTCTGAATTCCTCCACCAGTTTAATGTTTTATTTTTTTGTGAAGTTGATACACGTACATGAGTGCTTTGCTCAACAGTGATCGTATAAGACATTTGAAAGACATACTCCTAAAATTATATTCACAGCTCTAAGGAGGGAGAGCTATGGAGTGAGGGAGAGATGGAGGGAGAGAGAGATGGAGTGAGGGAGAGAAAGATGGAGTGAGGGAGAGATAGATGGAGTGAGGGAGACATGGAGGGAGAGAGATGGAGGGAGAGAGAGATGGAGGCAGAGAGAGATGGAGGGAGAGAGAAATGGAGGGAGAGAAATGGAGGGAGGAAGATACGAAGTGAGGGAGACACCCTGAGGTATTAGTTTGTTTTGCTGCTGGACTAGAAGAGCATGCTGATGTGTTTTGCTGCTGGACTAGAAGAGCATGCTGATGTGTTTTGCTGCTGGACTAGAGGAGCATGCTGATGTGTTTTGCTGCTGGACTAGAAGAGCATGCTGATGTGTTTTGCTGCTGGACTAGAAGAGCATGCTGATGTGTTTTGTTTTGAGGTTGACGCATATCGAAACACGGAGCTAGACAGTTGCATTACTACACCTTTTGTGGTCGGTGCGAATGGGGACAAGATTACTTTTCTCATTTACTGTTTGTGCCACAGGAAACCAGTGAGCACTAAGGTGGAACTAAAGCAGCTCTCAGTGATTCAGTCCAAGAAACTTGTGAAGTGATCGAGAACTCCAACCGAGAATAGAGCTCTCAAGGAGAAACAGGTATGAACATCAGCATACAGGTTGCTCATAATATGAGTGTTTCCTGAATTGATTTGAATAGATATTTTTACAAATACAAAAAGCTGCAAAGCATACTTAATGCTGTGTGTTTTTGTCACCTACATTCATTTCATCCTACACAAACTGTGCATTCAAGAATTCTTGAGTAAGCTGTGCATCAAGCGGAGCAAAAATGCTTAATTATTTGAAAATGTTATTAATCTGAACATGCTCACAGGATGTTTATACTGTAGTGCCTATGCTCAGGTACTGATTCTCTCAGACACATCTGCTGCCAGAACCAGAGGGTGGCCCTGAGACGTCAGGCCTGGGTGGGGCTGACCCCAGATCAGCTGCAGGACCCCTGGGTCAGGCAGCCCAGAGAACCAGCCCAGCCCAACCCCATCCACCATGGCCGACCATACTGAGACAGAGGGATTGGAAGCGGCAGACACCAGCGGCGTCTCTGAACCACAGAGTGCTTCACCCATGGCCGTGCCCAAGGAAGTCCCCAGTGGCAAAAAGGGCCCCCCTGTGGCTCCCAAGCCTACGTGGTTCCGCAAAAGCCTGAACAAGAACAGGCAACTTATGGGGTCTATGCAGTCCCTGCCTCAGTCGCCCTGCATCAGGCCTGGTAATCCTTGGCCTACTCATGCTGCCTTGACACCAGACTCTGAAGACCAAGAGATGAAGGACAAGGTGCCCCTATCCCCTGCAGCTGACAACAATGACAAGGGATTCTCTGTAAGGTATGCATGAATACACTGTTGTTGTTTCCACATGACCCTTAAGAGATAAGACTGTAACAAACTGTCTTTTTCAAGTCACTGCACCATGTTTACCACTACTGCATAGCTCACACTAAAACAAACCTCAGGTAAACAAAATCAAGATCAAGACCAACTCTTTCAAGTTTAAGACCAAGGTGCCTCTGTAGTAAATCATGGGTGCTATTTTGTGTGATAGACACGTCCGTCAGGAGAGACCTCCATCACCTGCGCCCACTTGTGTGTCCATGAAGAGTGACTGGTCAGATGGTACAAATGCATCAAGGCAAGTCCATGAAACAGACTCATGTCAAGTGTATACTTTAACATGTATACTGTCCACGCACACAGCAGGAATTCAACAAATACTGAATTTTAAAGTGTCACAACCAGATTTTTGGTCAAGAAACAAACAATTCTATAAATACTTTTATCATATTTCATTTAAATACCAACATTCCCCTTCCAGCCTCCCCTTTTTCAGATGTGCGTAAATGCCTCTGTAGTAAATCATGGGTGCTATTTTGTGTGATAGACACGTCCGTCAGGAGAGACCTCCATCACCTCTACCCACTTGTGTGTCCATAAAGAGTGACCAGTCAAAAGAGGACATCATCAACTTCCAGAATGAAGATGGTCCAGATGCATCAAGGCAAGTCCAAGAAACAGACTCATGTCAAGGGTATGTTAGTCAACAGATAGTGAATTTAGAGTGTTACAACCAGGAGTGACCCCTTCAGAGATGCATCTGGATTATTTCTGAAATAATAACATTTTTGAGGTATGGTTTTGGAATAAGCACATGCTTAATTTTCATAAGCAACTAAGTCTTTTCGCTAGGTTTCTGATAGAGGCTCAAAACCCTGTGGACATATAAGACCAGCTTTTACAGCAGAGGTGTCACAAACTGGAGACTTGAAACAAGAAAGAGGATGCAAATGCTCAAGGCGTGTTTTACTTAAATAAGTCAAAGTGCCACGATGGGCAAACAAGGCAAAGTTCACAGGACTGGAGAACACAGTACGTCTTGCTGATCACAAACAATTACACACAAAGACAAAGGAAAAGTCTAAGGCTTAAATAGGAGCTCAATTAATACATTGGCTACAGATGAGAACTAAACACGATTAACACATTGAACTAAAGACAATTAACACATTGGCTACAGGTGAACCAAACGTCGAGGAAACCAAACATCGAGGAAAAACTAAGTTGTGAGGGAAATACTAAACACAGGAGGGGATGAACGGACTGGAGTAGCATATGGAACAAGAGCAGGAACAGAAACAGAGGAGCGTGCAGCTGAGGTTGTGACAACAGTGTTGCCAAATATATCGCCAAAGTACATCACTTAGTACAGTTAGTTGTTTTCATAAGTCACTCAGTCTATTCATTAGGTTTCTGATAGAGGCTTGAACGCCTGTGGAAATGTAAGACCAGCACATTGAGTGTTGCCAAATATATCGCCAAAGTACATTTAAGGACCAATTAGCAAGCTGCCTGGTTTTATTCAGGGTCAACTGTGCTTTTGTTGATGTTTAAAGGTTAGCTCCATATTTCATCAGTTTGATTTCCCATCCCCAGAAACCAAATGGAGGAATGTAAACCAGATGCTGTCAGTGACCAGTTCACCCAGAGTCAACATGGGGATCTGAAGCATATATTCCAGGTTAGATGCACACATTAAATGCAGTGTACTGCTATGGAGTATATTTTGATATTAAGTAATATACACCACCATTCAAAAGTGTGGAATTACTCACAATTGTTCATTTCATTAAAATAAGATGACCATAGTTATAGTTTTAGTTATAAGTACATTTGTTTAATCATAAGACCTGTTATGGCATATTATGGTTATGACACGAAAGAAAGTTATAAATGCAAGAAATCTAGTTACTGAATATATCTTACCATGGTGTGCACAACACCCTTTACAGAACAGTGCAGGCTAGCGTTAACCAAGAAATAAAGAGAGGCGCACACACAGACACAGACACACACACACTAGCATTAACCAAGAGATAAAGAGAGGCACACACACACCCACACACACACACACACACACACACACACACACACACACACACACACTAGCGTTAACCAGGAGATAAAGAGAGGCACACACACACAAACACACACACACACACACACACACACACACACACACACACACACACACACACACACACACACACACACACACACACACACACAAGCACAGCATTGTTGTATTTTAACCTTGTAACGGTCTAAAGATTTTTTAATTTTGCAACTTTTGATTGGTTAAGTGTATAATTCAATATTGTTTAATATAAACCTCTTCTGTATCAATCAGCAGTGGAAGTTTAGGTGCGTAGTTTTAAGTTCATAGCAATGCTGAAAATGGCACAAAAGAAAACAGCCAGCGATGGTTAAAGTACCAGTGAATCCACTGCTGTCTCCTTGCTCTCTGGAGGTTAGCCTATGACCAGTTAGAGAAGGGCTGTCTGATCTTTCATGAAGAAGACCTGACTGGCATTGATGTCAGAGAAGCAGTACACATTGGCATTATCACCCAGAGCTTTAGAGAAGGATCCGTACTTTACCAGGACAAGATGATACCGTTCATGTTCAACAAATACATATAAGGGATAAAGTGTTGTGAGTTAATATATAATATTTTGGACAGACAAGCATTCATATAATGTTGTATGAATTGAATGTATGGGAACATTCACTGAGGGGCTATTTTTAAAATATGTCATAGGTTCCATTGTCTGTCTCATGTCAGAAGAGCTCAGTCCTTTTTTCCATTCCTTGGTTCATTTTTAATGACCTGCAACATTGTTAACATATAGTCATGGGTTACATTAGGCTCCACTGTCTGTCTAAATGTTCTGCACTGGTCATGCAGTAGTTTTTAATCTCATTACTCTCTCCCAGGGTCCAGCTGACAACTGTAGTTTATATCTCTACCCTATACTGGATATAGCTCATTCAGCAGCATGTTTCTACAGTGTTCTTAAAACAGATGGACACCTTCTGTTTTTATTTGCTGTCTCACTTTTTCAAAGTGGCCTTTCAATATTGTAATGACACTAATGAATGCAGTGTAATCAAGGCTTTGAACCGGTTCACGGAACGAAAACGAAAACCAGAAACGTTTGATGTTTTGCTAGGAACGGAACGAAACCAGAAACTTAAAAAAAAATTATGTTCCGGATCAGAATCGTTTACCTAAAATAATGGTAACTGGTTAATAACGTTATTTTTTCGTTCTTTCACAAGATTCCTTAATTCAATATGATTGGTGATGTTCACTTCCGGTTGTTCACTTCCGGTTGTTCACTTCGATAGAGAACTTGCCGCAGCCAGCTAGTAGCCTTATCGGATCAAATCAAGCACAAAATATGAACAAGCTGTAGCCACCAGTCTTTCAAACTCAATCTTAAGAAGAGGTAAATATTGTACCAAGTATCTCAAACATGTTTGTTTTTAAATAGGAATTCTATCTTTTAAGATAGGCTACGAAGTTCAATGCATTGTTGTAAAAATCTGCAGGGTCAAGTTCATGGGCGTCAGCACCAATTTGAAAGTGGGGGGGACATGTTTGAGCGGGGGGTCTGGGGGTCCTCCCCCATAAAATTTTGAAAAACGTAGATGCAATTTCCCGCATTCTGGTGCATTTTACCATGTTTTAAGATTGAAAAAGGGAGTTAAACTAGTCATGCAGTTGAGCCTGATAATTATGTAGGCTACATTCAAACTGACCACCTCATTAAAGTATGACTGTTCAGGTCAGAAATGTCCAAATGTGTATTGAAACCCATAGTCTCTTAAGGATGGAAGCTGCCAGAAGTAAACGGTTAACGTAGGGGGAATAGTTTTCATATATGGCAAAGCTTGACAGCATGCCTAGCACACCAGTGTTCATTTTATTAATTGTGGCATTGACATCATCTTTCGTGTGTGAGTCAAAGAGAGGTATACAAGTGAGTGACACATTAAAAAAAAAAAATCTTCTTTGGTGAGTGTGTGTTTAGTCGCTGCTGTCGTTAGAAAAACTGCCATTAACTAGCTAACGTTAACGCCAGATTAGCTCACGGTTGTTATGGCAATAACAATACGATTATAGCCAGATAATGTCCATTGGGTGGTCCTTAATTGTCCACTACAGGTAAAACTTGGGCAACTCTGACTTACTTTCCTCTACTTCGATTCCGTATGTCCATTTCTGTGGTCTGCTTCTAGCGCGACGCTCCGATCAAATCAGAGAATGAATGAAAATGAATGACAGTTGAATCTGCGTGCGTGATGAGGCTGCGTAGTACTACACCAGGAAAACGCTGAGTGGATTTATATTGCTGTGGGTATTCCCCACTAATAAAGTGGAACGGATTTAATTGTGAAGCAATGGAAAGAATGCTGTACTAGTAGACCAGCATTCACGCACGCACTGATATTTTGACTGCAAAAGTGAGGGGGTCGAAACGACTTGTTTTGAAAAGTGAGGGGGTCTTGTCCCCCCCCAATTACATTGTCGCGACGCCCATGGTCAAGTTAATGAAATTATAGCTAAGTTGGACAGTTAGCATTGGCAGTAGACTACCTGGCTATTGTCCAGCATAACCTACCCTAGTTTTTAAGTCTTTATTTAAAACGTAAGCTAATACGGTTGGGCCCTGAGGAGGTTTTTGCCAAATGCTGTTATGTTTTGTTTGCCCAATAAACAACAAAGCATACATTTTCCTTGTCTTAACTCATGTATAATACTTACAAAATGTCAGAATTACAGTTATGCCGCTTACATAATGTAGCCTATAGTGCTTTTTAAATGTTTAATGACAGGATAGAGACATAAAAGGTTATTTTAAAGTCCTATTGATCAGCCTACTTATTTGAATGTCCCGCAGCTGACATGGAACGCTATTAACCGGTTCAGGAACTTAATTTTTTTGTTCTAACCGGTTCAGGAACGTCAATTTTAGGGTTGAAACGAAAACCGGAAACGTTAAAATACTGTTTCTGTTCGGAACGAACCAATTGGGAGTGTAATAGAACATGTCATACCGAGTATCCTTAAGTAATAGAACATTCCTTGTTCTTACATATACCAGGTTTAGGGTTAATGTAAGTAGTGTATCAGTGCTCTGTAATGCAATGCACTGAAGACCTTTACCAGATTTGTGTGCTTTAGGTGTTAGAGGAGAAGATCATCACCTTTGTGAAGGATGAGCTGAAGAGATTCAAGAGAATGCTGAGTCCAGATTACCAAGAGAACTTTGAGAGTAAAGAGGACGATGAGAGTGAAGCCAGAGAAGCGGCTCTGAAGATGGCCCTGCACTTCCTTAGGAATATGGAGCTGCAAGATCTCGCTGACAAACTGCAAGAAAGTAAGAATTCTTCCATTATTTACATTTGCATTTGTTTGCATTACTTAGCTAAAATTAGGAAAAATAGGAACAGCTATTGTTTCTCCTCAATGTCAGTGTCTTGCAAAACATTGTTTTGTTTTATTTTGTATATTTGAAATAGATGAGCTGGACGTAGTTTGTCAGACTGAGGTAAAAAGAAATCTCAAGAACAAGTACCAGAGCGTTTTTGAAGGCATGCCCAAACAAGGAAGCTCTGCTCTTCTAGAAAAGATCTACACAGAGGTCTACATCACAGAGGGAGGAAGTGGAAAAGTAAATGAAGAGCATGAAGTCAGACAGATTGAGTCAAGATCCAAGAGACCAGCTGGACAGGAGACATCAATCAGATGCAGTGACATCTTTAAACTCTTACCTGACCAAGACAAACCAATCAGAAGTGTTGTCACAAAAGGAATTGCTGGCATTGGTAAAACTGTCTCAGTTCAGAAGTTCATCCTGGACTGGGCAGAAGGAAAAGAAAACCAGGATATCCACTTCCTATTTCCACTGCTTTTTAGGGAGCTCAACCTCATGAGAGAAAAACGGCTCTCTTTAATGGATCTCCTCCACCACTTTTTCACAGAAATGAAGCAGTTCACTTTTCCCAGCCAAGGGAAGTACAAAGTGTTGTTCATCTTTGATGGTCTGGATGAATGTCGACTCCAACTAGACTTTCAGAATAATGAAAGTTTGACTGATGTGACAGAGGTCACCTCATTGGACGTACTCCTGACAAATGTCATCAAGGGTAATCTGCTCCCCTCTGCTTTACTTTGGATTACCTCTCGACCAGCAGCAGCCAATCAAATCCCACCTGATTGTGTTGACCGGGTCACTGAGGTACAAGGGTTCAATGACCCACAGAAGGAGGAGTACTTCAAGAAGAGGATCAGTGATCAGAATCTTGCCAGCAAAGTCATCTCTCACATCAAATTATCAAGGAGTCTCCACATTATGTGCCACATTCCAGTGTTCTGCTGGATTGCTGCTACTGTTCTTGGTTTCATTCTTGGCTCTTCAGGAGGTGGACAGATTCCAAAGACTTTGACAGAGATGTATACCTTTTTCCTTATTTTTCAAACCAAACAGAGGAGCCTAAAGTTTGAAAATGTGCATGACCTTGATCCAAAGTGGAACAAAGAAGTTATCCTTGGTCTTGGAAAGTTGGCATATGAACAGTTAGAGAAGGGAAATCTGATTTTCTATGAAGAGGACCTAAAAGAGTCTGGCATTAATGTCAGAGAGGCAGCAAACTCTGGCATCTGCTCCCAGATCTTTAGAGAAGAATCAGGGCTTAATCAAGGAAAGGTTTTCTGCTTCGTCCATTTAAGTGTCCAGGAGTATCTTGCAGCTTTGTATGCGCTTCTGATGTTAATAATGACAAAGAAAGACCTAATTTCTCCAAAGCAAGCCCTCAGAAAAGTCATTAAGCTTCCAAAAATGAGATCAGTGCACAAATCCATGATCACCTTACACAAGAGTGCTGTGGACAAAGCTTTGGAGCATGAAGATGGACGCTTTGACCTATTCCTCCGTTTCCTTCTTGGCCTCTCTCTGGAGTCTAACCAGACTCTCCTGCATGGCCTACTACAGACAGGACAAAATAAGAAGGGCAATGAAGAAACAATCAGTTACATTAAGGAAAAGATCAGGGAGGTTCCTTCATCCGAAAGGGTGATCAACCTCTTCCACTGTCTGCATGAACTGAATGATCACTCCTTAGTGGAAGAGGTCCAAAGCTTCCTGAGTGCTGGGACAATTTCTGGAGCTGAACTCTCACCTGCCCAGTGGTCAGCTCTAGTGTTTGTGCTGCTGACATCAGAACAGAAGCTGGATGTGTTTGACTTGAAGAAGTACATCAGATCTGATGAAGCTTTCCTCAGGCTTCAGCCAGTAGTGGAGGAATCTCAGAAGGCTCAGTAAGTATGGTGACAGTGTGTATTCTCAGTAAAGAAGGGGTTAATGACACTAGGTGTGTTTCCATCCATGTTTTTAATCTTCTATTGTGAATAAACATATGATTTGCTAGAGGCAGGTGGATTAACTTGACGTTCTGGTATATGTTGTTATCATACAGCTGTTCACAACTCTTTCCTTAATTAAAAGAGTGTCCATTTTGAATTTGCATAATACAGATGATGAAAGTGCACTGATTCGCATTTTGTTCAGCCAAATTTTTGTGAATGCGCATTAAAGATGATAATGAGTTACATGGAAACCAAGCTTCTGATATGCGAACAAATTTCTGATCTGATTTTTGAATTGGTTTAGAAGCATAACACTAATATACAGATGGCAGCAGCGTCCTTTTCATTGAGCTTATAGTCACTGGTGGCTGTTTTCCCCTTCAGGCTCAATAGCTGTGGGCTCACTGAAAGGAGCTGTACAGCACTGGCAAGTATCCTCAGCAAAACATCTTCAAAACTGAAAGATGTGGATCTCAGTGACAACAGTATTGGAGATATTGGGGTCCAAGAACTCTGTAGAGGACTGGAGAATCCACACTGTGCACTGGAGACACTGTGGTAAGATATTTTGATTCTTCAGTATTCCCTAGGAATGAGTTCTGTGGAATCATTTGAACTGTTTGACTTCTTGATAAACATCTCCATGGTTACAAACAGACAGACTGAATTTCTTATTAACTTTTTCAAATTTTCATGTAAAGTTTCAGACGCACATAGATCCTTCCTTTCAATGATAAAAGCTCACTGAACGAACCGCAGAAGTTGTCTCAGTTTACAAAACTAATAACAAGTCAATTTTGGAACAAACGGTCAGATGGAAATAAAATGTTTAGAGTATCATGAAACCAAAATGTCACAAACAGTTTCATGGAAAATCTGGATGACTAGGTGACTCAGATATGTGGGTTGTTCCATAAACCAAAATCCTTAAATCCGGTTAATTAACAATGGGACCTTGTGTTACGTCTGTGCTGAAACTTGTTCCGGCCACGCCGCCCTGTTTTCGTCTTTAAACTCACACACACAGGCTAATGTCTCAGTCAAATTCACATTCACACTCCCAGCTGCAATTCATTCACAATCTGCACTGATCACACACACCTTTATTTTTGTACACCTATCATTTTTCCTTTTCTACAGCGTTGGACACTGCAGTATTACAGAAGAGGGCTTCAGTTCTCTTGCATTAGCACTGAGATCAAACCCCTCACACATGAAAGAGCTGTGGCTGAGTGGGAATAAAGCAGGAGACTCAGGAGTGAAGCATCTTTCTTCTCTTCTGGAGGATGCCAACTGTAAACTGGAGAAACTAGAGTGAGTATCACAAGACCAAATACTGAGTTGATATCAGTGAATTTGACAGTGACAGTGACTTATCATGCTCTTCATATGTAAAGGTTCACTATTAATCCACCAGTAAACAATTCTTATCACTCTGATTTTCCATCTTTATTACGCAAACACACACACACACACACACACACACACACACACACACACACACACACACACACACACACACACACACACACACACACACACACACACACACACACACACACACAGACAGGCATACAGTCATCATATATATTTATTTATTTATTATTTATTTACTTAAAATGTTCATCCCATTTTGTTTTTGTCTTAAAAGATATTCATCATACTTTCCTTTTCTCTCTTCAGCCTGGAAAATTGCAGTATTAGAGAAGAGGGCTTCAGTTCTCTTGCATCAGCACTGAGATCAAACTCCTCACACATGAGAGAGCTGTGGCTGGATGGGAGTAAAGCAGGATACTCAGGAGTGAAGAATCTTTCTTCTCTTCTAGAGGATCCCAACTGTAAACTGGAGAAACTAAAGTGAGTATCACAACACAAAATACTGAGTTGCTATCAATGAATTTGACAGTGACATATCATGCTCTTAACATTTAAATGGCCACTATTAATCCACCAGAAAACACTTTTAATCACTCTGATTTTCCATCTTCATTACATTCACACACACACACTTCCACACACAACCACACACACACACACACAAACACAAACTTACACAAACACATATAAACATACATAAATGCACAAACACATGCGCACTTACAGACAAACACACACACACCAACACACACACGTACAGACACTTACACACATTTTCACACACACACACTTACGCACATACACTTACAAACACACAGACAAACACACTTAAACACATACTTACACACACACACACACCCAGACACACATACAAACACACACTCATACAAAAAAACGTACTACCACACACACACACTATACATAAAGTACATATATATATTTTTTTTTCATCACATTTTCTTTTGTCTAAAAGTATATACATAATATTTTCCTTTTCTCTCTACAGCCTGTCAAACTGCAGTATTACAGATGAGTGCTTCAGTTCTGTTGCATCAGCACTGAGATCAAACCCCTCACACATGAGAAAGCTGTGCCTGAATGGGAGTAAAGCAGGAAACCCAGGAGTGAAGCATCTTTCCTCTCTTCTGGAGGATCCTATCTGTAAACTGGACACACTAGAGTGAGTATCACAAGACCAAATATTGAGTTGTTATCAGTTAATTTGACAGTGACAGTGACTTTTCATGTTCTTCACATGTTAAGGGTCACTACTAATCCACCAGTAAACACTTCATATCACTCTCATTTTACATATTACGCAAATAACACACACACAAACACACACACACACACACACACACACACACACACACACACACACATACACACACACACAGACACACACATACACACACACACACACACACACACACACACACACACACACACACACACACTTACATACACACATAACACACATATAACACACTTACAAATACACACACAGTCACACTCTCAAAAAGACACACACAAGCACTCTCAAACACACACACACACACACACACACACAAACACTTACACACACTCACTTAGAAACTCACACACTTAATTAATCACACATACACACACACTTACAAACCGAGAAAGTCACTGTAGAATGTAAAAACCCCTTTATTGTAACTGAAAAATATGTCTGATAGGTTTGCAAGGTGCCTGAGCCCCCTATCTAATGTTAGAATGATACTACTCACAAGGTACACAGCTTGCTAGTGGCGTGATTGGTTTGTTGACCTATCAATCTCATTATAACGTCTCTGGTATCAACACAACCACTGGCACCAGACTCCTACTCCGCCATCCGTTGGATCAACGCATTCTAATGCATAGACATCATCGTCTTCATCGACATCATCTTCATCTTCATCATTGATATCATCATTGTCACACTCTTCAACAGCAGCTTCATCATCGGCACAGTCATCTTCGCCCCCTAGGACCACCAGCTATTTGGTGCTGGCCAGCGTTGCTGCCCCTTTTTCTCAGGCAGGGCCTCCCAGACCTGGGTACTGTTCGGCATAGCTCGCTAAGCGGTTTAGCGAGCTAGATCCCAGGCTAAAAAAAGAAAACGCCCCTCTTTTTGGTTTGGCGAAGCAACTTCCGATAAAATACCATAGTAACATATAATTTTGCACTAACCTGCTCCAGGGCAGGCTAACCTAAGTTTAGCTGGCTAAGCTTGCCAACGGCAAAAGGAGGGATCCCATTGACCAAGGAGTCATATTAGATACATTGATTAGCGTAGGGAGAGAGTTATTTGCGATCGCCAAGATCCATTTTCCCATCATGATGAGTTCTTGTATGAGTGCTACCGATTCAGCCGACAAGGAATAATTAATTTACAAGACCTTCTCAAGTCATTTATTGCAAACACCACAGTCGAACATTGAATGTCTTCTACATTTTTAGTCATGTCGGCAATGCGGAGAACAAAGCACTCATAATTATATGACGGTGTTATGAGTACAGTTGAGACATGGGTACAGTTGATACAGCCGAAATAACTTGAATGCACAGCAATCCTGAGACGTGATTTTTAGTCTCCACATGCATAACGTCTTCCTTGATCCCAGGAAATTTGAGCACAAAACCCATCTCCCTTACGGAGATATCGGCGTCCCTTCTACAATGACGATGCTATTAGGCATACGTCATCAACAAATGCAACTTACATCATTGCAAACGTCTAGTTTTGCAAACGTGTCTAGTTTTTGTGCAGTAGTTAATAAAGCAAAAAGTGTCTCAAGTTTACTTAACCCATTAAGGCCTAAAGCGCCTGGAAAAAATGCCTGTAAAACCTATAGGCGATTTCAGAAAAGCCCCCAAAACCTGAAGTTTTTCTAGAAATTCAGCAATTGTGTCAACGCCTACTACATTACTGATTTCTCAGCCCCTGTAACAGATAGGAACACAATTCAAAAAGTATTTGAGAGCTTACACCTGTGGCTTTCATGGGAATTTGAATTTGTATTTACAAATATTTACAATATTTACATACACCTTCTCAAAAGTAAACAAAATATGTAAAAGTGCAGGATCAGCACAAAACAGTAGAAAAAAATGTAATAAGCTATATGACAAAGTATATAACAAAGTGAAATAAAGTATATAACAAAGTGAAATAAAGTATATAACTATATAATTATAAATATATAATTCTTATAGGGAAAGTTTTAACTTTTGATTTGTTTACTTGTTTTATTATGAGCAGAAGGGAATACGATTAACATCTATTTTGTTGTCCGTGTAGTTTTTACATACCAGGGATATTTAATGCTCATTTGGACACTATGGATGGAGAATGGACCTGACAGTGTCAACCTCTGAGTTGTTTACTTGTTGTATTATGAGCAGAAGGGAATAAGATTTTGATCAACAATTATAACTATTTTGTTGTCCATGTAGTTTTTACATACCAGTGATATTTTTATGCTCATTTGGATACTATCACTGAGATACAGATGAACTAGTTTAGTGTCAAATATTCCATTCAAAGGGAAAAAACAGGAATAATTCAAATAAAAAACAAAACAAATTTCAAGTACATCTTATTTATCAACTGATAAATACTGTATGCTGGGCTGAAATGGAAGGCAACCAAAGCATTCACTATAATAAAGTCAAACGAGGATTCAGTAGCATTAACTGATTATAAACAACATTCTATAGGGACTGATTATTGTTTTGAAATACTAGAATATATAGTAATGCAAAGAATAGAGAGTTGACGATATAATTCGCTCGTTCACACTCGCTCACTGGAGAAAGTTTTAACAACATAGCAAGCTAGCTTAGTGTTAATATAGCCCTCTATGATACCATATTCCCTTTCATTTACCTCGAGTAAACCTACATTTAAGCAAGTAACAATCGTTAACAACTACAGATAACCATATTCTGTAACTACCAGTACTCACAACTCACTCCTTGCCTAATTTACTTTGAGCTATAATCCTGGCTGTCGCGGAGGAGACGTTACTTAGCAAAGCGAGAAAACCAACGATTTTTTTTTTAAACTACTAATGGCAAAACATTTGAGGCACTATCACATGTCTATTCTGATGCATTTCATTGGCCCAGAGGCCGACACTTTGGGCAAAAACTCCCCTTATACAGAAAAAACGACACAAACGCTTTCCCGGCCTTAAAGGTAGAATGACGCAACAGCGCTCCCGGCTTTAATGGTAGAACAGCGGTAATGCTTTCCCGGCTTAAATGGGTTAATATACACCATAGCATATCATTTTGTAGAAAATGATTAAGGTGGATGCATGATAAGAAGAGAGAAATACACACAATTTATTTTCATTGCTTCAATTTATTGAATTTCTTATTAATACATTTAGTAATTTAGCAGACGCTTCTATTCAAAGCGATTTACAAGGAGATGTAAAACTTTAAATAGTACGGAGGTAAGGGGAACCGAACTAGCAATTTTTTAAATTTAAACCATGAGCTCGAGCCACTGAACCAAAACTTTGGCGCTCTTACACTTTTCAGGCATTGACAGTAAAAGAAAGCATACGCAGCGATTGGAAACAGGACCTTTAAATGTGTGTTTTTCGCCTAAAAGTCTCTAGAAATCTGGCCCCTTATTGACTGAAATTAAAAAGAGTGAACGTGCCGTTCACAGACACCAGAATGAACGCGTTCACAGTACCGTTCATCAGGCAATAAAACAGAACGTTCAGTTCACGTTCACCAAAATTATGAACGAGTTCATGCACTTTCGTTCAATGAACGCGTTCAGGTAAAACACTGGCGGTCAGCTCGTTAAACGCTGTGGCGCTGCTCATCTTGGTTAGCCTCTCTTGGGCTCTCTCGCAAACAACTCACCACTTCCGAACCTCCTGTTGGTCAGCTTCAGACGGATTGTCCATCCGCTGCATCTGCAACAAGGCTGCACTGGTCTCCAGCTGGGCCCTCTGGCTCTCCCACAGAATCCTCACCAGTTCCTCCATTTTGTGTTTGGTGCTCTTTTGTCTGTAGTCCTGAATGTCCTCTTAAAAGTTGAGACAAACCTTCACCGTCCTCTCTGCCAATCGACACCCCTCGCCACAAGCAACGCATGCAACACAATATATGCAACGCAACGCAATGGAACCACAATTCAGTTTGGCAAAGGATGACTTCACCCCATTCAAAGGGAATGGGGATCCGTCAAACTTGACGGATAAACGCATCCCAAGCAATTGCCTGAGCTTGGCGTAACACACACACAGAATATGCATATAAATATTATTTTTCTTTTATTATATCTCATCACATTTGTTTAAGTCATTCATTCATTCAGCATTCAGAAACTGTGTGTGGTTTTACTATTACATATTTATATTAGCAGAGTAACCTGTTTCTCTCTCAAATGTGTGTCCCTACAAATGCATATTGATGAGTTACCTGGGAGACCTCAGACAAAGACAATGGCCATTGCATAATGGCCCTGGAATGTCTTTGTGGCTCACTTCCCCCAAAGGTTTTCACGCCACAACATGGCCCAATGGAGATCACTGAATCACCATTACTTGGCTGTCATTTGCTAATGGGCGGGTCCTTAGGAGCAGAAAACTCATTGACAGACTGAAAAGTGCATCTGCTCAGCTATATTCTTCTTACAAAGTACTTATTTATATTTAATTTTCGAACTTTATATATTTTAAAAGAAAAGGGTCCAAGGTTCATGTGGGTTTTCTTTATATGTCTGTAGGACAAAAACTTGCAGAGTTTTGACAACATGAAAAAAATATCCCACCGGTGGGTCCCTGTCCCAGAATGGTTAAAGGATATACATAATATTTTCCTTTCCTTCCTACAGCGTTGGACACTGCAGTATTACAGAAGAGGGCTTCAGTTCTCTTGCATCAGCACTGAGATCGAACCCCTCACACATGAGAGAGCTGCGGCTTAATGAGAATAAAGCAGGAGACTCAGGAGTTAAGCATCTTTCTTCTCTTCTGGAGGATCCCAACTGTAATCTGGTGAAACTAGAGTGAGTATCATAAGACCAAATACTGAGTTGCTATCAGTGAATTTGACAGTGACAGTGACTTATCATGCTCTTCACATGTAAAGAGTCACTATTAATCCACCAGTAAACACTTCATATCACTCTGATTTTCCAATCTTTATTACACACACTCACACTTACAGACACACACACACACCATCACACATACTCACACACAATTTAACACACTTACACACACACACACACACCCTTTCACACACACACTAACAAGCCCACAAACTATCACTTACGCACAAACTTGCAAACATTTAGAAAAACACAGACACACACACACACACACAAATGCACTTAAACACACACACAAACATAATTACACAAACACACACACACATGCAGACATCCACACACTTCCAAACATACACCAATTCATAACACAAAATTACAGACACACAACATCCTCCGAGAGAAAATTCTCCCAACCATCCAGGAACAGTTTGGTGATGAACAATGCCTTTCCCAGCATGATGGAGCAACTTGCCATAAGGCAAAAGTGATAACTAAGTGGCTCGGGGAACAAAACATTGATATTTTGGGTCCATTGGCCAGGAAACTCCCCAGACCTCCCCAGACCTCCAATTGAGAACTTGTGGTCAATCCTCAAGAGGCGGTTGGACAAACAAAAAAAAACTATTTCTGACAAACTCCAAGCATTGATTATGCAAGAATGGACCGCCATCAGTCAGGATGTGGCCCAGAAGTTAATTGACAGCATGCCAGGGCGGATTGCAGAGGTCTTGAAAAAGAAGGGTCAAAACTGCACATATTGACTTTTTGCATTAACTTCATGTAATTGCCAATAAAAGCCAGTGACACTTATTAAATGTTTGTAATTATACCTCAGTCTTCCATAGTAACATCTGACAAAAATATCTAAAGACACTGAAGCAACAAACTTTGTGAAAATGCATATTTGTGTCATTCTCAAAACTTTTGGCCACGACTGTATATAGATATATATATATATACAGTATATATTTATTTTATTCTCATACAATTTTCTCTAAAAGGATATTCATCATTTTATTTCCATTTTCTCTCAGCCTGTCAAACTGCAGTCTTACAGAAGAGGGCATCAGTTCTCTTGTATCAGCACTGAGATCAAACCCCTCACACATGAGAGAGCTGTGGCTGAATGAGAGTAAAGCAGGAGACTCAGGAGTGAAGCATCTTTCGTCTCTTCTGGAGGATCCCAATTGTAAACTGGAGTTGCTAGAGTGAGTATCACAAGACCAAATACTGAGTTGATATCAGTACATTTGACAGTGACAGTGACTTATCATGTTCTTCACATGTAAAGGGTCACTATTAATCCACCAGTGCACACTTCTTATCACTCTGATTTTCCATTTTTATCACACACACACATACACACAGCCTCAGCATTCTCAGTCTCAGGGCCTGATTTCCTAACATTGCGACAGCAGCTTAATTCACGCCTTTGCCAAGGCGCCATTAACGCACAGTGTTTTTCCGCATTTTTCGTGGTATTTATCAAAACAGATCCGCGCTGGGCAATTATTATGTAGCACACCGTTAAAAGGCGGCAAAAATTGCCTGCAAGTTACTGCCACCATGGAGGTTCGAGGAAGAGAAAATGAAGGTTCAGCGAAGAGGAGATAGATATATTGGTTCACGTTCGCTAAATCACTGAACCTGATTCAATGTGTGTGCTGCTATATTGTTGTTCTGCCAGCCATCACCTACAGCGAGATGTTTAAAAAGAACACGACTATAAATAATATGCTATTGGTGGCATTAATGCATAAACTGTCTATTATAACAATATAGATGTATATATGGCGAGATTAATAATTTCTACAAGGGACATGGGTTCACTACAATATATCCCCACTGAAACATATACATTTACCAAGTAGCCAGGCCTCTCCAAAATCCCTGTTGCTCAATCTTGGATAGATGGCAATATTCCCGAAGATAAAACTGTCATGGACAGATCCAGGGTATTTGGCTACCACGTTAGTAATGGTCATGTTGGCATCACATATGACCTGGACATTCATTAAATATGTGTGCTTTCTGTTTCGGAAAATGTGTTCGTGGATTGAAAGTGGGACTGTTTGGATGTGGGTGCAATCAATGGCTCCAATTACGTTCGGAAAGTTTGCAATTTGAAAAAAGTCCTGTTTGATGTCTCTAATTTCAGCTATCGTAGTGGGGAAATGTACAGCCGCGGAAAAAATTAAGAGACCACTTCAAAATGATCAGTTTATCTGGTTTTACTATTTATTGGTATGTGTTAAAGTAAAATGTACATTTTTGTTTTATTCTATAACCTACTGGCAACATTCCTATCAAATTTCAAATAAAAATATTGTCATTTAGATCATTTATTTGCAGAAAAATGACAATTGGTCAAAATAGCAAAAAAGATGCAGTGTCTTCAGATCTTGAATAATACAAAGAAAACAAGCTCATGTTCATTTTTAAACTACACAATACTAATGCTTCAACTTAGGAAGAGTTCAGAAATCAATATTTGGTGGAATAACCTTGATTTAAAATCACAACTTTCATGTGTCTTGGCATGCTCTCCACCAGTCTTTCACATTGCCGTTGGGTGACTTTATGCCTCTCCTGGCGTAAGAATTCAAGCAGCTCGGCTTCTTTTCATGGCTTGTGACCATCCATCTTCCTCTTGATCACATTTCAGAGTTTTTTTTATGGGATTCAGGTCTCGAAATTTGGCTGGCCATGACAGGGTCCTGATCTGGTGATACTCCATCCACACCTTTACTGGCCTGGCTGTGTGGCATGGAGCATTGCCCTGCTGGAAAAAACACTTCTCAGAGTTGGGGAACATTGTCAGAGCAAAAGGAAGCAAGTTTTTCTTCCGGGACAACGTTGTACTTTGCCTGGCTGAGGTTTGTAAAAGACCATAAGGATTGAACCAAAGCCGACTGGAGGGTCTCCTAGTTCGTCTTCTCTGATGAGTCCAATTTCACAGTAGGTGCAAGACTCTGTGGCTTGTAGGCCTCTCCAGGTCTCCGTCTAACCATCAGACGACCATGTGTTGGGCAAAGCTGAAAATTGGACTCATCAGAGAAGACGAGCTAGGAGACCCTCCAGTCCGCTTTGGTTCAATCCTTATGGTCTTTTACAAACCTCAGCCAGGCAAAGTACAACGTTGTCCCGGAAGAAAAACTTGCTTCCTTTTGCTCTGACAATGTTCCCCAACTCTGAGAAGTGTTTTTTCCAGCAGGGCAATGCTCCATGCCACACAGCCAGGCCAGTAAAGGTGTGGATGGAGTATCACCAGATCAGGACCCTGTCATGGCCAGCCCAATTTCGAGACCTGAATCCCATAAAAAAAACTCTGAAATGTGATCAAGAGGAAGATGGATGGTCACAAGCCATGAAAAGAAGCCGAGCTGCTTGAATTCTTGCGCCAGGAGTAGCATAAAGTCACCCAACGGCAATGTGAAAGACTGGTGGAGAGCATGCCAAGACACATGAAAGTTGCGATTTTAAATCAAGGTTATTCCACCAAATACTGATTTCTGAACTCTTCCTAAGTTAAAGCATTAGTATTGTGTAGTTTAAAAATGAATATGAGCTTGTTTTCTTTGCCTTATTCGAGATCTGAAGACACTGCATCTTTTTTGCTATTTTGACCAATTGTCATTTTTCTGCAAATAAATGATCTAAATGACAATATTTTTATTTGAAATTTGGTAGGAATGTTGCCAGTAGGTTATAGAATAAAAGAAAAATGCAAATTTTACTTTAACACATACCAATAAATAGTAAAACCAGAGAAACTGATAATTTTGAAGTGGTCTCTTAATTTTTTCCGCGGCTGTATATTGACCAGTGCGCCGTAGCAATGCGTCGAGTACCTGGGTGAATATTTGGCTGAGTGAATGCTGAGATATACCAACTGCAGATGCTGTAACTGTTTAAAATGATCCGGAGGCCAATATTTGCAATGTTGCCATGAGTTTAACAACTGATGGCATGGAATGTGATCGCAGGGTGGAGGGTTCGATGTCGTCTCTTTTCTGGTTCAGTAATTATAATATTGCGTGGCTCGTTAACCTGTACCGTCTTATGATTTCTGGTTTGCTTAACTGGAAAAGTGTTATTCGTGTTGAATTTTTTTTTTCTGCGTTGTCTTTGTCTCTGGCCTCGCCTTGTTCTAATAACTGCTGCCATATCGAAGTTTCCAGACTCAATCAAAATAGCGTGCTTTTATGAGGCAGAGAATTATCCCGCAAATTAGAGACGCACTCTCGCCAGGCAGTTTTAGTAAATACCACGCATTACATCATTAGGCGCACTTAACTTCTCTCCTCCCATATATTAGCGCCACACACCCACGTTACCTTATACCCTCCCATCTGTTTGCGGTTCACACCCACAAAGCGTTAATATGCGCTTCTACTCAAATGCGCCTCCTTTGTAAATACCGTTTTATGTTTACACCCGCTATTTTACGCCTGAAATGGGCGCAATCCTGTTAGTAAATCAGGCCCTCTGTCTCTGTCTCTGTCTCTGTCTCTGTCTCAGCCTCAGCCTCAGTCTCAGCTACGGCCTGCTCAAACCTCAGTCTCTGCCTCAGTCTCGGCCTCAGCTACGGCCTGCTTAGCCTCAGCCTACTCAATTGGAGCGTAGTCAGGGTGCATTATTTTCAACCTTTCAAATGCTCTGTCATCCAATGTACCTGACGTAGTCAACTACTGATCCCCTCAATAATCTACAAAAATAATCTTTTACTTTGTATACTTTAAATATACTGCAAATGTGTTGTTGTGTTTGCCTTGATTGAATTATGACTATATTATCACTGTAGACTCTCAGACTGCAGTATCACAGAGGACGGCTATGCTAGTCTGGCTTCAGCCTTGAGGTTGAATCCCAATCATCTCAGAGAGCTGGATCTCAGAGGAAATGATCCAGGGGCATCAGGAGTCAAACTGCTTTTAGACCTAAAGGAGGACCCGCAGTGTAACCTGAAAAAAATCAGGTAAGACTATAACAAGGAGTTTCAGATAAATAAATACAAACAATGAGACTGCTATTACGAGTGAATACAAGTTATATGACTACAGCAAATGTTCTTTATTGCAATCTACTTTATTTTAAGCTGTTGTTGAATGCATGATATTGAAAGTGTCAGGATGAGCTCAGCTGTTGCAGTGAAAACTCAGCCTGCTAGATTTAAAGCTGCTGCACACATATTTGACTTTTGATTTTTACATTTCTGTAAAAGGCTGCCTTGATAGAAGTTGTAATGTTTTTGAGTGTTTTTTTTTATTTAAGCACCAGTGATGATGTTGTGTGTCAGACATCAGATATATTTATTGTCTCTATTTGTACAGGTTCCTGAAGGGGAGTGCTGCTCTGGAAGCCTGTGCTGCTGTGGCTTCAGCTGTGGGTTCAAACCCCTTACTCATGACTCGCCTGGATCTGAGTGAGCTCATACCAGGAGCCTTGGGAGTGACTCAGCTGTGTGCTTTACTGGAGGATTCCCACTGCACACTGCAGACACTGATGTTAGTGGATGATGTCACTTTCTTTTTAATTAAAATGCAAAAGCTGCATTCTTATCCTTTTGGAGGATGGCAGTCTAGTTACGTTTTTAGAACGATATAAAGGTGCTTCCTATGTGCAAGGAATACAGAGGTGTTCATAAGTGACAGTTGGCAAATATCTAGCTCTGAACTAGGTCCCAGAAGAAGCCTGTTAGCTCAGACATCATCACAGGGTTAGAGATCTCTGCTTTTGATTAAAACTACTTTATTGCATTACCAGAGGTATACACTCAGGAAAGCATGCCAGTAGACACAAGTAGCATTCCCACCAATGATGATCTCTCTAGATTTCCTTACCTTAGGGAGGTGAACCTTCTAACAGTCAAAGCCCATCTGGAGTTTTTGATTGGCAGCAATGTTCCAAAGGCTTTAGAACCGTGCAGTGGCGTAACGTTGTAACATTCTTTTTGGCCTCGCAAACTGTGTAGTAAGCTAACGTTACGTTTGAGTGAATGGTGAGTGCAATACGGCGAAATGGATGATAAAAAGCTTCTGAATAGAAAGTTTACCTTTAAAAGTTGTGTTGTGCAAAAGAAGCGAGCTTCACTGTTGTCTGAAAATGTCAACAGGCAGCTGGCTGAAAGCACAGAAGTAGTAGACTTACCTTTTATTGGTAACCTAACTGTTATGATTCACTGTTTTTGAAAAAAGAGGCCTGACTTCTATGTTCACAGCAAACTTGAAAAAAAGAAAATATTAAGCCATGGTTGAACTGCACTATAGGCTGAGTCCTTGTTTATCTGAAATGTGCACTTTATAATTTTATTTTGTACCGCTCTCTACAGCCTGTCAAACTGCAGTATTACAGAAGAGGGCTTCAGTTCTCTTGCATCAGCACTGAGATCAAACCCCTCACACATGAGACAGCTGTGGCTGGTTGGGAGTAAAGCAGGAGACTCAGGAGTGAAGCATCTTTCTTCTCTTCTGGAGGATCCCATCTGTAAACTGGAGCTACTAAGGTGAGTATCACAAGACCAAATACTGAGTTGATATGAGTGAATTTGACAGTGACACGTCTCTGAGGTATGTGTGTGTGTACATTGACACAAAACTCTAACACACACAGACAGACACACAGACAGACAGACACACACACACACACACACACACACACACACACACACACACACACACACACACACACACTCTATAACACTCTCTTTAACACACACACACACACACACTCTCTCTATAACATACACACACACACACACTCGCTATAACACACACACACTCTCTCTGTAATACACACACACACACTCTCTATAACACACACACTCTCTATACCACACACACACACAAACACACACACACACACACTCTCTGCAACACACACACACACACTCTCTATAACACACACACTCTCTATAGACAAACACACACACACACACACACACACACACACACACACATACACACACACACACATAGCCTCCGCTCCAGCCTGCTCAGACTCAGTCTCTCAGTCTCAGCCTCAGCCTACTCACCTGGAGTCTAGTCCTAGTCCTAGTCCTGAACGTGAAAACATCTGCAGAACTAAAGATAAAAAGGACACTGAAATCTCCGTAATTATTTTTATTATGAAATGTTCCTTTTCTCTCTACAGCCTGGATAACTGCAGTATTACAGAAGAGGGCTTCAGTTCTCTAGCATCAGCACTGAGATCAAACCCCTCACACATGAGAGAGCTGTGGCTGGATGGGAGTAAAGCAGGAGACTCAGGAGTGAAGCATCTTTCTTCTCTTCTGGAGGATCCCATCTGTAAACTGGAGGAACTAAGGTGAGTATCACAAGACCAAATACTGAGTTGATATCAGTGAATTTGACAGTGACACGTCTCTGAGGTATGTGTGTGTGTACATTGACACAAAACTCAAACACACACAAACACACAGACACACAGACACACAGACACACAGACACACACACACACACACACACACACACACACACACACACACACACACACACACACTCTCTCTCTCTATAAAACACATCCATCACTCTCTATAACACACACATAGGACACACACACACTCTCTCTCTATAACACAAACACACACCACTCTATAAAACACACCCACACACACTCACACGCACTCTATAACACACATACCCTCTAAAACACACACACACACACTGTCTCTATAACACACAAACACTCTCTCTATAACACAGTGACTTTGACAGTTACAGTGACGTATCATGCGCTTCACATGTAAAGGGTCACTATTAATTCACCAGTGCACACTTCTTATCACTCTGATTTTCCATCTTCATTACACACACACACACACACACACACACACAGACAAACACACACACACACACACACAGACAAACACACACACACACACACACACACACACACACACACACACACACACACACACACACACACACACACACATAGCCTCCGCTCCAGCCTGCTCAGACTCAGTCTCTCAGTCTCAGCCTCAGCCTACTCAACTGGAGTCTAGTCCTAGTCCTAGTCCTGAACGTGAAAACATCTGCAGAACTAAAGATAAAAAGGACAATGAAATCTCCGTAATTATTTTTTATTATGAAATGTTCCTTTTCTCTCTACAGCCTGGATGACTGCAGTATTACAGAAGAGGGCTTCAGTTCTCTTGCATCAGCACTGAGATCAAACCCCTCACACATGAGAAAGCTGTGGCTGAAAGGGAGTAAAGCAGGAGACTCAGGAGTGAAGCATCTTTCTTCTCTTCTGGAGGATCCCATCTGTAAACTGGAGATACTAATGTGAGTATCACAAGGCCAAATACTGAGTTGATATCAGTGAATTTGACAGTGACACGTCTCTGATTTTTGTGTCAATGTACACACACACATACCTCAAACACACACACACACACACACACACACACACACACACACACACAGACAGACACACAGACACACAGACACACACACACACACACACACACACTCTCTCTCTCTCTATAAAACAAATCCATCACTCTCTATAACACACACACATAGGACACACACACTCTATAACACACACACACTCTCTCTCTAACACACACACACTCTCTCTATAACACAGTGACTTTGACAGTTACAGTGACGTATCATGCGCTTCACATGTAAAGGGTCACTATTAATTCACCAGTGCACACTTCTTATCACTCTGATTTTCCGTCTTCATTACACACACACACACACACACACACACACAGACAAACACACACACACACAGACAAACACACACACACACACACACACACACACACACACACACACACACACACACACACACACACACAGACAGACAAACACACACACAAACACACACACACACACACACACACACACACACACACACACACACACACACACACACACACACACACACACACACACACACACACACACACACACACACACACACACACACACACACACACACACAGACACAGACACAGACACAGACACAGACACACACAGACAAACACACACACACACACACACACACTCTCTGCAACACACACACTAGAGATGCGCGGATGGGCTATTATTTCATCCGCAACCGCATCACAAAACGCATGATCCGTCCGCTATCCATCCGCACCCATTTTTTTGACCAATTTTCAAAACCGCACCCGCCCGCCATCCGCCTGTTGTTTTTAGGTATAGGCGCTGTGACGCTAGGCTAGAAAGTTCTTGCCTGTTCTTGAAAGGAGACTGATCCAATGCCGCAAATATATTTAAAGGATAAAGCCCCTAGTATGAAAGCCTATTGGCTATGTTGTAGCCTATCCTCAGAATATTATCAGTGAAGTGACGTCTGTCTCCGATCGATGCACAGGGAGAAACTTTAAAATAGCCAAGCACATCGGCAAACCTGACCTTACCATAGGCTAGTAGGCCTACACTTTTTTATCATTGTAATAAAACGCAATTTTGTACACCATTTTAATATGGTAATATAGCCTACTGTTTTTAGTTTAGAAGGAAACGCAGAGTCTATTAATTCCGAAATGTCACCGCATTTTAGGCTTTATACTGTAACAACCCCAACACTTGCCTGCTTGCCTTGCAAATCAAAGTTTTCCGACTATTTTTCTTACCTTCTTTCTTAGCTGGTGATGTTAATGAGCTAGAAGTTTAACATCTCGCGCTGCCAATGCCCAATGTCACTTCTGAGTCAAATCACTCCATCATCTCTTTGAAATTCCTTATTCCACGAGTGGAAGGCTACAATGACTGGCTGTTTTAAAATATAACTAATAGCCTAACGAAACAAAATAACCCAGGCAGTTTCATTTTACTGCCTGATGAAAATGTGATTATTTCAAAATGTGCTTGGATGTAGGTAACGACATTTAACAATGTGTATAAATTTTGAATTTCGTTGGGTAAACCGCCACCCGCCCGAATTTAATTAAAATGTTATTTTTTGTCACGTCATCCGCCCGATCCGCGGTTTAACCGCGGAGTCCGCGGGTGCAACCGCCAACCGCGCATCTCTAACACACACACACACACTCTCTATAACACACACACTCTCTATAGACAAACACACACACACACACACACACACACACACACACACACACACGCAAACACACACACACACACACACACACACACATAGCCTCTGCTACAGCCTGCTCAGACTCAGATGGAGACACTAATGTGAGTATCACAAGACCAAATACTGAGTTGATACCAGTGAATTTGACTGTGACAGTCTCTGAGGTCTGTGTTTGTGTACATTGACACAAACTTCAAACACAAACAAACACACACACACACACACAATCTCTCTCTATAAAACACATCCATCACTCTCTATAACACACACACATAGGACACACACACTCTCTCTATAACACACACACACTCTCTCTCTATAACACACACACACACACCACTCTATAAAACACACCCACACACACTCACACACACTCTATAACACACATACCCTCTGTAGGTGAAATGGGTACCGTTCTCATATGGGAGTACCAGATTATGTAGGTATCTTACCCAGTAAGCAGGTGCCGGGTGAATGTGGGTGCAATTGTGTTTGAATTGTGATATTGTCTCCACGAGGGCCACCAAGACACACTGGTGCTGTCCTTGTAACAGCAACAATATGTTGGTAATCTCACCCGGTTGGACAGGGATCAACCATTCAACACAAAGGCAGATCAATTAAGTTGATAATCCACAAATCAGTCTCATTAAATATATCAGTCTCATAAAATATATTATACTATCAATTTGGAACTCTGATTAATAATTCAATTAATAACTACAAACAAAGTTACCTTATTAATAGTATGGTTGAAGGTCATTGGAGTTCTGAATAGAAGAGGTTGACAACGTCCATTCTTGTGTAACATTAAATAAACCAGCGTATATAAATCAAAGTATTAATTTACACAATGATAAGAGAATAACACACAATATGTAATCTAGCTAAATGGATCTAACTTATTAATTGAATGAGTATATGTATGTGTAAGGGAGAGGGAGTGTGTGTGTGTGAGCTTGTACGCTCTGAGTTGCGCTGTTAGGAGCGCGCCTGAAAATATGTGTGCGTTTTCCTTTGTCTGACCACCGTAGTTCCGCGTGCATGTGTGTGCACGTTAGTGAACATACATATTGATTGCTCTGAATCCAGCTATAAACTTTAGACAATGGAACCACAAGGTGAATCAAAGGTCTTGTGTTTATTTCTCACATGCGCCTGCAGGGAGTCAATTCCAAATTGAGTAGACAGGGTAAAGACTGAATATCATTGTACAGTATTACTTTTTATAAGGTCAGCTATGGGAGGTCACAGGTCAATGGGGGTGTGTTACTGTTTAGATACTGGTCAATCATGGGATACCTTGGGGTGATAGGTGCGAGTGGGAGGGGAGGTGAGGTGACCACCAGCCCCAGCCCCCCCCCCACGGAATGTTCCGGAACATGCTTACACAAAGGCCTGGTATGTGTATTACATAGGCCATGAGTAGAGAGGGGATGTCTAGAGAGGTTCCGTTTAGCATGGGCCATTGGTGAGGGTGAGGGACAGACTGTGAATACACATGGCACGCACACACACAAGAACCTATGTATATGCAATGGTAATTATATGACTCTACCAATTTCCATCAATATGGTGTGAAAGAGGTACGAGCCTATGTATGCAGCGCGAAGTTCGAGTTTGTGCTTCGCGTGTGTGGCTATATGAAGGCCAATGTATTTGTAAAAATACAACCACTCTATAACACACACACACTCTCTATAATACACACACACACACACACACACACACACACACACACACACACACACACAGACACACACAGACACTCTCTATAACACACACACACTCTTTCTATAACACACACACACACACACACACACATTCTATAACACACACACACTCTCTATAACACACACACACTCTTTAACACACACACACACTCTCTGTATAACACACACCCATCACTCTCTATAACACACACATCACTCTCTATAACACACACACTCTCTATAACACACACACACACACACACACACACACACATACACATAGCCTCTGCTACAGCCTGCTCAGACTCAGTCTCTCAGTCTCAGCCTCAGCCTACTCAACTGGAGTCTAGTCCTAGTCCTAGTCCTGAACGTGAAAGCATCTGCAAAACTAAAGATAAAAAGGACACTGAAATCTCTGTAATTATTTTTTATTATGAAATGTTCCTTTTCTCTCTACAGCCTGGATAACTGCAGTATTACAGAAGAGGGCTTCAGTTCTCTTGCATCAGCACTGAGATCAAACCCCTCACACATGAGATTGCTGGGGCTGAATGGGAGTAAAGCAGGAGACTCAGGAGTGAAGCATCTTTCTTCTCTTCTGGAGGATCCCATCTGTAAACTGGAGAGACTAGGGTGAGTATCACAAGACCAAATACTGAGTTGATATCAGTGAATTTGACAGTGACACGTCTCTGAGGTATGTGTGTGTGTACATTGACACAAAACTCAAACACACTCAAACACACACAAACACACAGACACACAGACACACACACACACACACACACACACACACACACACACACACACACACACACACTCTCTCTCTATAAAACACACCCATCACTCTCTATACCACACACACACACACACACACACACACCCACACACTCTCTCTATAACACACACACACTCTTTAATACACACAATCTCTATAACACACACATTTTCTTTCAATACACACACACACACACTCTATAGCACACACACACACACACCACACACACACACACACACACACACACACACCACTCTATAACAATAACCACACTTCAAAACACACACACTCTATAGCACACACACACTCTCTCTATAACTCACACACACACCACTCGATAACACACACACACACACACACTCTCTATAACACACACAAAATATCTCTATAACACTCACACACACACTCTCTACTACACACACACACACTCTCTCTATAACACACAAAAACACACACTCTCTCTATAACACACACACACTCTCTATAACACACACACACACACACTCTATAGGACACACACACTCTCTCTATAACACACAGACACCCCACTATAACACACACACACACACACACACACACACACTCACACACACTCTATAACACACACAAACACTGTCTCTATAACACACACACACACTCTCTCTATAATACACACACACACTTTCTCTATAACACACACACTCTCTCTCTATAAAACACACCCATCACTCTCTATACCACACACACACACACACACACACACACAGCCACGCACTCTCTCTATAACACACACTCACTCTTTAATACACACAATCTCTATAACACACACATTTTCTTTCAATACACACACACACACACTCTATAGCACACACACACACACACACACACACACACACACACACACCACTCTATAACAATAACCACACTTCAAAACACACACACTCTATAGCACACACACACTCTCTCTATAACTCACACACACACCACTCGATAACACACACACACACACACTCTCTATAACACACACATACTCTCTATAACACACACAAAATCTCTCTATAACACACACACACACACTCTCTACTACACACACACACACTCTCTCTATAACACACAAAAACACACACTCTCTCTATAACACACACACACTCTCTATAACACACACACACACACACACACACTCTATAGGACACACACACTCTCTCTATAACACACACACACCCCACTATAACACACACACACACACACACACACACACACACTCACACACACTCTATAACACACACAAACACTGTCTCTATAACACACACACACACTCTCTCTATAACACACACACACACTTTCTCTATAACACACACACTCTCTCTTTAACAAACACACACACAAACACTCTATAACACACACACACTCTCTATAGCACACACACACAGACACACTCTCTAAAACACACACACACACACTCTTTCTATAACACATACACACACACACACACACACACTCACACTCAATAACACACACACACTCTATAACACACACACACACACACACACACACACACACACACACACACACACACACACACACACACACACACACACACTCTTTAACACACACACACCCATCACTCGCTATAACACACACACAAACACTCTCTCTCTTTAACACACACACACACACACACACACACACACCAATCTCTATAACACACACACACACACACACACACACACACACACACACTCTATAACACACACACACACACACACACACACACACACACACACACACACTCTCTTTAACACACACACACACACACCCCTCTATAACACACACACACACACACACATACCCTCTATAACACACTCACACACTGTCTCTATAACACACACAAACTCTCTCTATAACACTCACACACACACTTTCTCTATAGCACACACACTCTCTATAACACTCACACACACACTTTCTTTATAGCACACACACTCTCTATAACACACACACACTCTCTCTTTAACACACACACTCACAAACACTCTATAACACACACACACTTTCTATAACCAGACACACACACACTCTCTATAACACACACACAATCTTTCTATAACACACACACACACACACACACTCACCCATCACTCTCTGATAGGTGAAAAATCACCCTAGTTACCTCAGGACTCCGTAGCTGCATGAAAGTATATTTATTAGACAGACAAACAACAACAATTGCAATTGGGCTCCCCTCCCAGCCGAGGCTGACAGTGAAGCCATGATAAACTCTTCGCACCAAGTTTATATAGTCAGAAGTTTAGCTTTGAGCAGGGATGATCACGTGGTGGATTTCTCATGTCCGAGGCTCCCTGTCTTGCAAGGATGGCAGTTTTGCACAAGGTCGGAAGAAGCACAGTTCCTTTCTTATCTCCTCTGGTCTAAACATGCTCTTGTTCATATGCAGACTTAGTGGCACCTAATATTCTAGTTACACACACAGAGAGAAAAGCCATGCTCCTGCTTTCAGAAGCACATAATTCACAGGAATATATTCAAACAAGTCACTTGATTATTATATTCTTAAGTCATTAACAGTGTTTGGAAATAATCTCTATCACTCTCTATAACACACACACACACACACACACTCTCTCTTTAACACACACACACACACACACACCAATCTCTATAACACACACATACACACTCACACACATTCTATAACACACACACACACACTCTATAACTCTATAACACATAATACAAACACACTCTCTATAACACACACACACACAAACTCTTTAACACACACACACACTCTACATAACACACACCCATCACTCTCTATTACACACACACACACTCTCCCTCTATAACACACACACACACACACTTATTTCTATAACACACACACACACACACTCTCTATAACACACACACATACTCTCTATAACACAAACACACTCTCTATAACACACACACACAAACTATCTATAACACACATACTCTCTCTATAACACACACACACACTCTCTCTATAACACACATACACACTCTCTATAACACACACACACACAAACTCTTTAACACACACACACACACTCTACATAACACACACCCATCACTCTCTATTACACACACACACACTCTCCCTCTATAACACACACACACACACACTTATTTCTATAACACACACACACACACACTCTCTATAACACACACACATACTCTCTATAACACAAACACACTCTCTATAACACACACACACACACTATCTATAACACACATACTCTCTCTATAACACAAACACACACACTCTCTCTATAACACACACACACGCTCTCTTTAACACACAAACTCTCTCTCTATAACACACACACACACGCTCTACTACACACACACACTCTCTCTCTATAACACACACACAGTGTCTCTCTAACACACACACACAAACACACACACTTTCTGTAACACACACACACACTCTCTATAACACACACACACACACACACTCTATAGGACACAAACACACTCTCTCTATAACACACACACACACTGTCTCTCTATAACACACACACACACCACTCTATAACACACACACACACATACACACACACACACACACACACACACACTCTATAACACACACATACCCTCTATAACACAATCACACACTCTCTCTATAGCACACACAAACTCTCTGTCTATAACACACACACACACCCCTCTATAACACAAACACACACACTCACACACACTCTTTAACAAACACATACCCTCTATAACACACACACACACTGTCTCTATAACACACACACACACTCTCTCTATAACACACACACACACACACATACCCTCTTTAACACACACACACACACTCTCTCTATAACACACACACACACTTTCTCTATAACACACACACACACTCTATAACACACACACACTCTTTATTACACACACACACACTCTCTATCTATAACACACACACACACACACTCTTTCTATAACACACACACACACACACACACACACACACACACAATAGCACACACATACTCTATAACACACACACACACACACACTCTTTAACACACACACACCCATCACTCTCTATAACACACACACTCTCTCTCTTTAACACACACACACACACACACAAACACCAATCTCTATAACACACACACACACACACACACACACACACACACACACACACACACACACACACTCTCTATAACACACACACACACACACACACACACACACACTCGATAACACATACACACACCCCTCTATAACACACACACACACACACACACACACACACACACACACACACACACACACACACACACACTCTATAACACACATATACCCTCTATAACACAATCACACGCTCTCTCTATAGCACACACAAACTCTCTCTCTATAACACACACACACACCCCTCTATAACACACATACACACACTCACACACACTCTTTAACACACACATACCCTCTATAACACACACACACACTGTCTCTATACCACACCCACACACTCTCTCTATAACACACACACACACACACACTCTCTCTATAACACACACACACACACTTTCTCTATAACACACACACACACACTCTATAACACACACACACTCTTTATAACACACACACACACACTCTATCTATAACACACACACACACACACACACACACACACACACACACTCTTTCTATAACACACACACACACACACACACACACACACACACACACACACACACACACACAATAGCACACACATACTCTATAACACACACACACACACACACACTCTTTAACACACACACACCCATCACTCTCTATAACACACACACACACACACACTCTCTCTCTTTAACACACACACACACACACACACACCAATCTCTATAACACACACACACACACACACACACACACACACACACACACACACTCTCTATAACACACACACACACACACACACACACACACACACACACTCGATAACACATACACACACCCCTCTATAACACACACACACACACACACACACACACACACACACATACCCTCTATAACACACTCACACACTGTCTCTATAACACACACACACACTGTCTCTATACCACACACACACACTCTCTCTATAACACACACACACACACATACCCTCTATAACACACACACACACACTCTCTCTATAACACACACACACACACTTTCTCTATAACACACACACACACACTCTATAACACACACACACTCTTTATAACACACACACACACACACACACACACTCTTTCTATAACACACACACACACACACACACACACACACACACACACACACACACAATAGCACACACATACTCTATAACACACACACACACACACACTCTTTAACACACACACACCCATCACTCTCTATAACACACACACACACACACACTCTCTCTCTTTAACACACACACACACACACACACACACACACACACCAATCTCTATAACACACACACACACACACACACACACACACACTCTCTATAACACACACACACACACACACACACTCGATAACACATACACACACCCCTCTATAACACACACACACACACACACACACACACACACACATACCCTCTATAACACACTCACACACTGTCTCTATAACACACACACACTCTCTCTATAACACACACACACACTTTCTCTATAGCACACACACTCTCTATAACACACACACTTTCTCTATAACACACACACACACACACACTCTCTGTAACACACACACACACTCTTTCTATAACACACACACACACACACACACACACACACACTCTATAACACACACACACTCTATAACACACACACACACACTCTTTAACACACTGATAGAATATGAATAAGCACGCTAAAGTTGAAGAATGGATCGGAGGCAGAGTCAGTTTTCTGGAGGTTGTATTTCAGCATGGAGACCCCTCTCAGCTGTTGGTTCAAGAAAGGTCTAACCTGATAGCAGAACGCAATGGCATTTATACAGTTCAGGTTACAGTACAAAGGGAGAGGGGAGGGCCACACCCTTTAGGTGACAGAAAGGGGGGAGAACAGTGAGGGGTTCACCTCTGGGGGGATGGGGTGATTCCAAGTTACAAAGGTTTCTAGCAGGAAGAGGGGGAGGAGGGGGGTCACATGTCATTTGCATTTGGAGACAGAGTACACAGCCAATGTGAGTTGCAGATACAGAGCAAGCAGTAAAATGTCTTAATATAATAATAACAACCATATTTCCAGTTATATCAACACACACACACACTCTGTATAACACACACCCATCACTCTCTATAACACACACACACACACTCTCTCTTTAACACACACACACACACACACACACCAATCTCTATAACACACACACACACACACACACACACACTCTGTATAACACACACCCATCACTCTCTTTAACACACACACACACTCTCTCTCTTTAACACACACACAGACACACACACACATACACACACACCAATCTCTATAACACACACACACACACACACACACACACACACTCACACACATTCTATAACACACACACACACACACACTCTATAACTCTATAACACATAATACAAACAAACTCTCTATAACACACACACACACACACACACACACTCTTTAACACACACACACACACTCTATATAACACACACCCATCACTCTTTATTACACACACACACACTCTCCCTCTATAACACACACACACACACACACACACACACACACACACACACTTATTTCTATAACACACACACACACACACACACACACACTCTCTATAACACACACACACTCTCTATAACACAAACACACTCTCTATAACACACACACACACTCTCTATAACACACATACTCTCTCTATAACACACACACACACACTCTCTCTATAACTCACATACACTCTCTATAACACACACACACACACACACACACACTCTCTATAACTCACATACACTCTCTATAACACACACACACACACACACTCTCTCTATAACTCACATACACTCTATATAACACACACACACACACACACACTCTCTCTATAACTCACATACACTCTCTATAACACACACACACACACACACTCTCTCTATAACTCACACACACTCTCTCTATAACTCACACACACTCTCTATAACACACACACACGCTCTCTTTAACACACAAACTCTCTCTCTATAACACACACGCTCTACTACACACACACACACTCTCTATAGGACACACACACTCTCTCTATAACACACACACACACTGTCTCTCTAAAACACACACTCTCTATAACACACACACACACACTCTATAGGACACACACACTCTATAGGACACACACACTCTCTCTATAACACACACACACTTATTTCTATAACACACACACACACACTCTCTATAACACACACACACTCTCTATAACACAAACACACTCTCTATAACACACACACACACACTCTCTATAACACACATACTCTCTCTATAACACAAACACACACTCTCTCTATAACACACACACACACTCTCTCTATAACTCACATACACTCTCTATAACACACACGCTCTGTTTAACACACAAACTCTCTCTCTATAACACACACACACACGCTCTACTACACACACACACACACTCTCTATAGGACACACACTCTCTGTCTATAACACACACACACACTGTCTCTCTAACACACACACACAAACACACACACTCTCTATAACACAAACACACTCTCTAAAACACACACACACACACTCTCTATAACACACACACACACACTCTATAACAATTCAATTAAATTTGATTTATATAGCGCCATAACTATACAATTGTCTCTAGGCGCTTTACAGAGCCCAGAGCCTGAACCCCCTTAGTGCAAGCACAATGGCAACAGGGGCAAGAAAAAACTCCCTGTTAGTCAGGAAGAAACCTTAAGCAGAACCACGGCACATAAGGGGGGACCCATCTGCTTGAGGTCGGCCGGGTGGAGACAGGAAGGGGGGAAGGGGGAGGGTTGTGTGGCAGAAGGGGAAGGGAAACAACAGGGGTTGTACACAGCCAGCATTTGGTTGATGGACATAGTATATATACAGACATCCGGTGGTAAATACATGATACAGGCAAGACCAGTTTACTGTATTCATAGGGTTACTGTTACAGGGGTAGGGGACGTAGGGACAGAGAAACATTTCAGTGGTGGCAATAATATATAGTGTATATAAATCCTAGCGTAGGGTATGGTTGAGAGTAAGTCTACGGAAATGCGGTGGGTGCAATTGGCCGAGGGTTTCTACAGGTAGACCAAGTGGAGAGACTACAGCAGCGTCCCATGGCGGAGAAAGTCTAGATTAGGAGGGAAAGAAAAAGAACAGTGAGTGGGTAGAGTTTGGCTGTCCATATGCGTAGATGATGAGTAGTGGGGGTGAGGAGCAATGTTTCCACTTCCATCAGCAATTGGAACATGCTATAAGGGAGAGAGAACATTTATGTTAGTAGACATCAATTTCAGAAACAGATAGGGAGATACCTTTGGGTAGTAGATTTAACAGTAGGCAATATGGCTATTTTATCAGTGTTATTATAGGCATAAGCATTATGATATGAAAGGAGAGAGAGAGAGAGAGAGAGAGAGAGAGAAAGGGAGAAGATATGTAATGCTGGCATTTAGCATTTTGTTTGGTATTGTACATGTGGAGATATTATTCGTAAGCTTTAGGGTTGCAGGGTACACAGCAGTGCCCAAATGGCTGGTAACAGTCGCAACACACGACGTATGCTGTACCCGGGATCTGTAATAATATACACACACTCTCTAAAACACACACACACACACTCTCTATAACAGACACACTCTCATAAGTACATATCATGGCAAAATCCAAATTTGGCTAAAAGGAAGTATTTTGCATTCAAAGTTTTAGTCCATATTGTGCATTACGGGTAAAGGTGACACCTGCGCTTCCAGATGAAGAGGCTACCAATTACTGCTGATGTAGAGCACACACACACACACACTGCTGAAGTAAGAGCACACACACACACACACTGCTGATGTAGAGCACACACACACACACTGCTGAAGTAGAGCACACACACACACACACACACTGCTGATGTAGAGCACACACACACACACACTGCTGAAGTAGAGCACACACACACACACACTGCTGATGTAGAGCACACACACACACACACTGCTGATGTAGAGCACACACACACACACACACTGCTGATGTAGAGCACACACACACACACACACACTGCTGATGTAGAGCACACACACACACACACACACTGCTGATGTAGAGCACACACACACACACACACTGCTGATGTAGAGCAGTACTTTGAGAAGTACTGATTTGCAGGCCTCGCACACACATTCTATGTATATGACCTAAGCTACCAAAGATCAAGGCAATGACTGTACATGAGTAGCCATAGTTGTGTGTGTGTGTTGTATAAAGAGTGTATAAAGAGTGTGTTTGTATGAGTTATAGAGAGAGTGTGTGTTATAGAGAGAGTGTGTGTGTGTTATAGAGAGTGTGTGTGTGTGTGTGGTATAGGGAGAGAGTGTGTGTGTGTGTGTGTGTGTATTATAGATAGTGTGTGTGTCTTATAGTGTGTGTGTGTTTGTGTGTGTGTGCTATAGAGAGTGTATGTGTGTTTTAGAGAGTGTGTGTGTGTATTATAGAGAGTGTGTGTGTGTTATAGAGTGTGTGTGTTTGTGTGTGTTATAGAGAGTGTGTGTGTGTGTGTGTGTGTGTGTGTGTGTGTGTGTGTTTGCTATAGAGTGTGTATGCATCTGTATTATAGAGTGTGTGTGTGTGTGTGTGTTATAGAGAGATAGTGTGTGTGTGTGTGTGTGTGTGTGTTATAGAGAGAGTCTGTGTGTTATTTAAGCAATATAGCACGAGTGGGAGTGGGGTAGGTAAGGGATAATCCCACGGGTGGTGTTCGGCCGTAGCCACCGAGGCCGCCAGGCCGAGTGGCGTAGGCAACAACACCCGTGGGATTATCCCTTACCTACCCCACTCCCACGAGTGCTATATTGCTTTTATAAAACAATTCTACCGTCAACAAATTAACATTTCAACACGAAGTTATTGATTCAAAATGGTTTATTTCGCCATTGTTTCTCCGCAACAAAAAATAGTTCCATTGTCAACGTCTTGGTTTGGAATTTTAAAAACTTTGAATTAACGGTTATCATCAATGCGAATGTTTCATCGCGGAGTGATTTATTTTTAGCTGTGAAAAGTCCCGTAACTGTAGGTATGTTGACGAATAACCTATAGCATGGAACGTCTCTCGTCCAATCAGAAACAGCTAAATTACGCGCTAGAACCCAATTGTTTTATAAAGAGATGTACACAATTCTTGATTTAGTGACTTATCATGCTCTTCACATGTAGAGGGTCACTATTAATCCACCAGTCAACACTTCTTATCAATCTGATTGTTCATCTTTATTACACACACACACACATACACATACACATACACATACACATGCACACTTACACTCACTCACTCACTCACTCACTCACACACACACACACACACACACACACACACACACACACACACACACACACACACACACACAGGCACACACAGGCACACACACTCACTCACTCACTCACTCACTCACTCACTCACTCACTCACACACACACACATTATACACACACAGACATGCACAGACAAGCAGACATGTACAGACACACACACTTAAAAATACACAGACATAAACACTGTCAAACACACACACACAAACACAGCTGTCCTAATAGAGTCTTCCCTTCTATCTCTCTACAGCCTGTGGCGCTGCAGTATAACAGATGAAGGCCTCAGATCTTTAGCATCAGCAGTGAGATCAAACCCATCAGCCCTCAGAGTGCTTTGGCTGTGTAAGAATCATCCTGGACCCTCAGCACTGCAGCTGCTCTCTGAACTTCAGAAAGATCCAAACTGTAAACATATCGACATAAGGATCTAGACTCTCATGAATCAATTCACATTTTATTCCACATTAAATATTCCTCTACACTGTGTATAAAACAAATAATTACATCTGATGTAAATATGCGTTTGCTTTAGTTACTGGAATGATTAGTGACATGTTGAAGTCACTGCATATATGATATATAGTAGTTGTCCAACCGCTCCTGTCCACTGTACCTGTCTTTGTTTAGGAAGAAATTATGTTACTCCTATCTCTGTACTCCACTGGACTCTAAATATATTCCCCTCTCCCTTGTGTACTACTTGCATCACGTTACTATTTGAAGCAATATGTATGTTTTTTTTTTTAAGTGACATAAAAAACAATTGTCAGTTGTGTTAGTAGGGTATGAAGAATGTTTTCATTAATATTCCCTTAATTCTAATATTGATAATAAACATAACCAATGAGAGCAGATTAATGTTTATTGATCAATGATTCTATATTCGTGGTCATTTGGAGTTGACACTGAAAATAGTCTGTGTGAGATTCCCCATTATCCCGTGATCAGGATGCTTTGTGCTCAGTCTTTAGTCAGATATGAAACACTTGTGGCACGTGTGCTGGGTACTGTGGGGAGTGCAGGGGTGCGTTTTCCTGAAAGTGTTCAAGTTCAACCAGAGACATTTCACTCATTTTCTCTCTCTTAATTGCTATTGTTGCTGCACAATGACGCTTTAGGTTAAACTAGGCAGCCTCTTGAGGCAAGTCTAAGATGCTAAGCTACATTTAGCATGTAGTCATGCCAGCATTGAGCTCTACTCCTGCCACGCCCCCTCCGGATCCAACTCCCCTCTGGATCCAACTCCCCTCTGTCACGTTCCCCTGATGTCCTGTCACTCCCCCCCCCCACTCCAATCCTCACACCCCCCACTCCACTCCTTACACCCTCTCACTCCACTTCAACTTCTCACATCCCCCTCATAATTACTTATGACCAGACTAATTACTGTGTGAAGATCAGACTAATGACTAATGACTGTGTGAAGACCAGACCAGACTAATGACTGTTTGAAGACCAGACTAATGACTGTGTGAAGACCAGACTAATCACTTTGTGAAGACCAGACTAATGACTGTGTGAAGACCAGACTAATGACTGTGTGAAGACCAGACTAATGACTGTGTGAAGACTAGACTAATGACTGTGTGAAGACCAGACTAATGACTAATGACTGTGTGAAGACCAGACTAATGACTAGTGACTGTGTGAAGACCAGACTAATGACTAGTGACTGTGTGAAGACCAGACTAATGACTGTGTGAAGACCAGACTAATGACTGTGTGAAGACCAGACTAATGACTGTGTGAAGACCAGACTAATGACTGTGTGAAGACCAGACTAATGACTGTGTGAAGACCAGACTAATGACTTTGTGAAGACCAGACTAATGACTAATGACTGTGTGAAGACCAGACTAATGACTGTGTGAAGACCAGACTAATGACTTTGTGAAGACCAGACTAATGACTGTGTGAAGACCAGACTAATGACTGTGTGAAGACCAGACTAATGACTGTGTGAAGACCAGACTAATGACTTTGTGAAGACCAGACTAATGACTAATGACTGTGTGAAGACCAGACTAATGACTGTGTGAAGACCAGACTAATGACTTTGTGAAGACCAGACTAATGACTAATGACTGTGTGAAGACCAGACTAATGACTGTATGAAGACCAGACTAATGACTGTGTGAAGATTAGACTAATGACTGTGTGAAGACCAGACTAATGGCTGTGTGAAGACCAGACTAATGGTTGTTGCTGTTAGCAACTGCGTGTTTTTGTGAGTTTCATAATGACCCGGACAGGTTGCCTACAAACAGTTTTAGCCACTTACGTAACTGGAGTTTATTAGAAAAAGACCTCTCATAGTTGGCATAGTTGGGGGGATGTTAAAGTGTGTGTGTGTGTGTGTGTGTGTGTGTGTGTCTGTGTGTGTGTGTGTGTGTGTGTGTGTGAGAGAGTGTGTGTGTGTGCATAGTTGGAGGGATGTTAAAGTGTGTGTGTGTGTGTATGTGTGTGTGTGTGTGTGTGTGTGAGTGTGTTTGAGTGTGTGAGTGTGTTTGAGTGTGTTTGCATAGTTGGGGGGATGTTATTCAATGTCTCCTCGCTGCAGCTGTTCCTGGAAGCACTCAAGGCTGCACCCCTCTCTGTCAGCACACGTGGTATGCTCCAGACCCAGCTCCACCCCCTGCACTCCTCATTGGCTCATTCAGGCCGCCCCTCTCCACACCAGAGACCAATGCAGCACAGACAGCCTCACCATTTTGACACACCATTGCATTATGATGGAACACGTTGCTGTGGTAACCATAATTCCCAGTGTTCCACAGGTGTTGAGCAGGTGTGTGAGTGTGGCTGGGAATGTGGGAGAGAGGCGGGGGGGCCGGCCTGTCCAAGGGGGTGTGTCCTGGGAACATGTCTGTGATGAGAGCCCAGTCAAGCAGAGACATGGTGCTCACGTGGTCCGAGCCGCACGACTCCCTCCAGTCCTCGCTGTCCTCCAGGTCCCCAAAGAGCAGCTCTGGGTAGCCACGGCAACCTGTGTTCTCAGAGATGGGAGTGTAGGCGCTGAGGAGCACTTCCTGTCTCTCTGTCTCGGGGTCTGGCTGATCCGGGAACAGCAGCTCCAGTTCAGCCTCCAGTCCATCAGGGGGCTCCACTGCTCCCCAGTCAGGCATTATGGGGGGAAAAGCGGCTAGCCAGGTGTCTGGGAAGGGGAGCAGAGGGCCAGCTGCCCACTGATGGGGGCCTCCGTACATCTCTTCCGGGGTGATGGGCGTTGGGGTGCTGTTGTCATGGTAACCTCTGAAGAACGGCTCCTGGGTGTTCTGACCCCCAGCACGGGGGCCGCTGAAGGAGGAGACCATGACCGGGCACACGTCCCCACTGAAGCCAGCGCAGGGCTGGGTGTCCTTCCCCTCCTGAGCCACAGGGGGCGCCAGCTGGGGCTGCTCCATCTTGGCCATGAGCCTGCGGTACTTCTCATTGAAGCTGTTGGGATCCTTGGACTGAGATGGCTTCTTGCGCCTCTTGGCCTTTGCCTTGAGAGGTGGCGCCACCTGCTGGTCGAGGGGGGCAGACTGCAGGATGAGGTTGACAGGGAGAGCAGTGAAGACGGGGTTCTGAGTCGGCTCAGAGGGAAGGGCCAGGAACCGGATCATCCGCTCCACTCCCCCTAAACCTGCCCCTGCCCCTAAACCTGCAAGCTGGATCCTCCTGTCTGCTCCAGTAGTGGGCTCCACCATGCCTCGAGTAGGTGGCTCCCCCATGCCTCCTGTAGGGGGCTCCACCATGCCTCCTTTAGTGCGCTCCACCATGCCTCCTGTAGGGGGCTCCACCATGCCTCCTGTAGGGAGCTCCACCATGCCTCCTGTAGGGGGCTCCACCATGCCTCCTGTAGGGGGCTCCACCATGCCTCCTGTAGGGGGCTCCACCATGCCTCCTGTAGTGCGATCCACCATGCCTCCTGTAGTGCGCTCCACCATGCCTCCTGTAGTGCGCTCCACCATGCCTCCTGTAGTGTGCTCCACCATGTCTCCTGTAGGGGGCTCCACCATGCCTCCTGTGTAAGTGAGTGAAGGGCTGGATTATCAGTTCATATCAAACTGAAAAATAAAGTAGTTTTACTGTCTGTGTCCTACTACTGATCTTAACGCCAGCAGAAACTTACCACTATCTGGGGTTGCAACCGCAGGCAGAAAGGTCTTTAGCCACTCAAAGTTCATAGTGGCCTGTGTGTGTGGCATCAGGCTCCGAAGTGAAAGATATCCTGATTTAGAGAATGACATGAGGCTGCCCAATGCCCCTATTTATACTGCCAGCGAATTGTGATGTCATAGAAACATTTATTCCATAAATGGCTGCATAGATTCTATAGAATTCTACTGTTAATTGTTGTTGTTTACAGACAACTGTTAGACCTGCGCATAGAACAGATGTGCAACTTCCCTCTTTAGGCCGTGATCACACACAACCTGTCACACATCACCGTCATACATAACCCGTCACACACAACCCGTCCCAAATAATGTGTCACACATAACGTGTCAAGCGCTCAGTTATCAGTTTTGGAATGCCGTTGGCATCAACACTTTTTAGACAGGTGACCAATCTCAAGAGAAGTAGGAATGATAACTAAAGATGAATTAATGAATTAAACAAAAACATGTCAATAACACAATCCCCCATACAAATCACTCCATTTAGACCTCCACATGAGAGGTGAGCTGTCCACACACACACACACACACACACACACACACACACACACACCATGCATCATGGCCTCACACACACACACCCCACCCTCTGTGTCCTGAAAAACAGCCGCTCAGGTTCATTAGTAGCGAGATTAGCAAGACCAAGGAGATATTTTAGCACTCAATATTGCTTTCTGAAGCTTTTTTGCAACTTCCATTAAAAATGTTTTTAAAAATGTTAAATTCTTCACCACCTTTCGTAGAGACCATGTTAAAAATGCTGTATCAAAGTAAATCTACCTGAACCCACCTAATGCTAAATATCTATCTACACCAAAGCAACAGAATTTGAAACATATTCCTCAGTTCACTTCCTGTGTGGCAAGAGCTCCAGGTCAACGTCTCTCTGTTGTTTCCAGTTCTATGCGTTAGATCTCCAGATAACAGTGTTATTCATACGACTCGTTACAATGACAAAACACATTTATTTTGTTAATTAAATGTCTGCCTAAACACACTCACACCGGGATAGAATTGTGCACTGGGCAGTTTACTATTTACAGTAGTTTCCACGTTCCAGATTTAACTTCAACCAGATCTGCTTTTTGAAGTACAAAACTAAACCCACTGTATGATGACTTTCCCAATCACAGAGGAGATTGGTGATGACTGAGCCAACCACAGAAGACATACGTGATGACTGAGCCAATCACAGAAGAGAAAGCTGATGACTGAGCAAATCACAGAAGAGATTGGGGAGTTCTCGAGGTGCGGTTTGGCCCTGCTCAGGAGAGAGTGGCGGACTAAAGTCCCAGAGGAAAAAGAGCACTATTACTATCCACACTGTTCTGGTGGGTTTGGGAGGTTACGGTCCTCTCTTCTGTTGGGTCTGTTCAGGAGCAGCTCTGGGTCTTGGGTCGACCAGCTCAGTCTTCACATGCAGAACCGGAGACATGAGGTGAGCAGGAGTGTTCTTGATCACACCACAAGGGGGCGACACACACAGCATCCACTGCCAGCCAGCTGAGCTGAGGAGTTTTACACACACTCACACACACACACACACTCTCTCACACACACACACACACACACACACACACACACACACACACACACACACACACACACACACACACACACAGACACAGTGTGTGTGTGTGTGTGTGTGTGTATGTGAATGTGTGTCTCTGTGTGTGTGTCCTGTGCTGTGGAGCTGTGGAGGCTTTGTGATTGGCTGAGCTCATAGACTAATGTCAATCTCACAGCAAGTCATGAGTACAGTTTGGTGTTTTGACCTTCATATTCACATTTATATCCATTAGAGTTTCATATCCTTTTTTCTGTCATGGATGAGGGATGGCAGGTCGTAGAGTTTAGGCAGTTGAACAGGTGTCCACGGGTGGACTTGTGAGACAGTATGCCTTGGATTGCAGAGGATCAAAAGCGTCTGGGTTGAACCTGTTGTAGCCCCATAGACATTCAGTCCTCATGACCAAACACAAACGTGTCTACATATTCACTCATGAATAAGGGAAACTGCTTCAGGACCATGAGAGGGGGCAGTGAAGATGAGTGGGGGCTAATGATTATGATAATTAATGCAGTTCAGCAAAATTGTGTAGATTTCCTGTGTACATTGTGCTGAAACCAACACCCAGCCCACAACCAATATTGTTGGAGTAAAGCTAAAGCTCAAATCTTTTTTGCAAAGATCTTTTTTTTTGGATGAGGGATGGCAGGTCGTAGAGTTTAGGCAGCTGAACAGAACACCAAAGGAGCCTTTGGTTCATGCCGTGTCACACTGTTCAGGCATAAAACCAAAGCTCAAAAGCTCTTACAGTTTGTAGACAGTAATTGTACGTCTTAACATGCTTCTTATGCTTGGATCAAAATTAATGTTATTTTCAAACTAGCCATCTGGGCGTCACACTGCCATACCAAGAATGACCATGAGAGGGGGCAGTGAAGATGAGTGGGGACTAATGAATCTGTTTATACTGCCCTCACCAGTATGCAGGTTAATGCAGGTTCAGCAAAACTGTGTAGATTTCCTGTGTACATTGTCCTGAAACCAACATCCAACCTACAACCAATACTGTTAGAGTAAAGCCAAAGATCAAATCTTATAGAATAATATTCTTCCTAAATAAATACTCTGCATGAATAAAATACTTATGCTCTTGTTTCAAAGGCCATTTGAATGGCTCTATTCTGTGGGAGATAATGAAACATTCTCCTAGGGAAGGCATTTCTTGACAATCTTTGAGGATTCTTTACATACAAAAGGAAATGTGTTGCCTTTACAGAAAAATAGACGTGCAAATTATGGTCTCCATGGTCTTCCGTGGTCTTGACTGTTTTTTAGAAGACTTTCAGGCAAGGAGTGGCTATGGAGAGAGCAGTAAGGACCATGTCTTTTAGTCAGTGATACCCCTACCCCTATCATATTGGTTGTCTGCATGTGCAATATGTGCAGTGAAACTCTGATAGTACTGGCCCATACTATCAATGGAGAAGTGTTGAACACAGAATTGATCTCCATGCAGCTTTTTTATGCAAGAACTCACACCACTGCCCATGTATCCATCTGTTTATCAGCACTAGCAATGTTTGCTGTGTGAAACGGCTTCTGATGCACAGACTGACAGGAAGGAGTTACATTTAAAAGGCAAGACTTCAACTTTGTTCTTGGACTTTGCTCAAGTTTGCCCGCCATGACAATAAAGTTTTACACCTTAGACACTCTGGGCTCCTCCTTACAGGTCTGACATAAGAGGAAGGGCAGAAATAGTCAAAGTTCACTTTACAGACTCCATTTTAACAGGAGGATATCTACTTTTAGCTGAACTCAATTTGAAAACCTTAAGCTTTGTTATGTTTGATAGAAACATGCAAGTGTTATCTTGAGAAACATGTTCTGATGTGTGTACACATCCGTGCAGTGATTGATTTATTTAAAAAAAGTTGTTTCCCCACGGGACGTACTGCTACAAAATGGCGGCATAGTTAACAGGTCAGTGAATCATCTATTCACACTACTTTTTTACTAAAATGATATGTTGTGTCTCAGTAGTTGTCTTATACAGTAGGCTACCTGTTTTGAAAATCGTGCTTATATTTGTAGGTGCTTAATCATTATAATCATTTTTGCTTAGTAAGGTCAAACTTAATGCCTTCAGGACATATTTCCGCCTTTAGAGTGGATATAGAAACAACACTCTCCATGAAGAGAGATATTTAAAAAATGTTGACTATTATTTCATACACATCACTGGTGCTCACGACCCCAGGTTCTTTCATGTATGCAGTTTTATCAGAAGTATGTAGTAGTGTTTAAATTTAGTATGTATTTCAATATAGGGGCCGTTTTATCAGACACGTGTTGAAAAGTAGTAGTGATTTAAATATAGGGGCAATGATACCTCTCGACTTAATAAGATGGGCCAATGTAATTTTATTCACAGTATATGGCGCCAAAACAATACAACTTTCTTAGAGCGCTTTACAGAGCCCAGAGGGGGGCCATCTGCATGGGCCAGGTAGAGAGGTAGAAATAGAGGGGGCCATCTGCATGGGCCAGGTAGAGAGGTAGAAATAGAGGGGGCCATCTGCATGGGCCAGGTAGAGAGGTAGAAATAGAGGGGGCCATCTGCATGGGACAGGTAGAGAGGTAGAGATAGAGGGGGCCATCTGCATGGGCCAGGTAGAGAGGTAGAGATAGAGGGGGCCATCTGCATGGGCCAGGTAGAGATAGAGGGGGGCATCTGCATGGGTCAGGTAGAGAGGTAGAGATAGAGGGGGGCATCTGCATGGGACAGGTAGAGAGGTAGAGATAGAGAAAGGGGATAGGGAGCTGGCAGAAGGTATAAATGATATTATTTCCAATGATTGCTGCACAATGACACTTTTGGTAAACACTCCCTGAGGTGGGACACTGCTTCATATGTTGTTGCTTCTCAGAGAGAGGGGGGGAGAGGGAGAGGGAGAAATAGAGAGAGGGAGAGGGAGAGAGGTGGGGGGAGAAGGAGAGAGAGGGGGAGGGACCGGGAGAGAGAGAGAGAGAAAGAGAGAGAGAGGAAGGGAGAGGGAGAGGGAGTGGGAGAGAGAGAGATAGAGAGAGGGAGAGAGAGATACAGAGAGGGAGAGGGAGAAAGATAGGTGGGGGGAGAGAGGGGCGAGAAGGAGAGAGAGGGAGAGAGAGGGGGGAGGGACGTGGAGAGAGAGAGGAAGGGAGAGGGAGAGGGAGAGGGAGTGGGAGAGAGAGAGACAGAGAGACAGAGAGAGAGAGGTGTGTGTGTGTGTGTGTGTGTGTGTGTGTGTGTGTGTGTGTGTGTGTGTGTGTGTGTGTGTGTGTGTTCTTATACTATGCTCAACTTTGCTCGCCATGACAATAAAGTTTTACACCTTAGACACTCTGGGCTCCTCCTTACAGGTCTGACATAAGAGGAAGGGCAGAAATAGTCAAAGTTCACTTTACAGACTCCATTTTAACAGGAGGAAGAAGATATCTACTTTTAGCTGAACTCAATTTGAAAACCTTAAGCTTTGTTATGTTTGATAGAAACATGCAAGTGTTATCTTGAGAAACATGTTCTGATGTGTGTACACATCCGTGCAGTGATTGATTTATTTTAAAAAAGTTGTTTCCCCACGGGACGTACTGCTACAAAATGGCGGCATAGTTAACAGGTCAGTGAATCATCTATTCACACTACTTTTTTACTAAAATGATATGTTGTGTCTCAGTAGTTGTCTTATACAGTAGGCTACCTGTTTTGAAAATCGTGCTTATATTTGTAGGTGCTTAATCATTATAATCATTTTTGCTTAGTAAGGTCAAACTTAATGCCTTCAGGACATATTTCCGCCTTTAGAGTGGATATAGAAACAACACTCTCCATGAAGAGAGATATTTAAAAAATGTTGACTATTATTTCATACACATCACTGGTGCTCACGACCCCAGGTTCTTTCATGTATGCAGTTTTATCAGAAGTATGTAGTAGTGTTTAAATTTAGTATGTATTTCAATATAGGGGCCGTTTTATCAGACACGTGTTGAAAAGTAGTAGTGATTTAAATATAGGGGCAATGATACCTCTCGACTTAATAAGGGGGCCAATGTCATTTTATTCACAGTATATGGCACCAAAACAATACAACTGTCTTAGAGCTCTTTACAGAGCCCAGAGGGGGCCATCTGCATGGGCCAGGTAGAGAGGTAGAGATAGAGGGGGCCATCTGCATGGACCAGGTAGAGAGGTAGAGATAGAGGGGGCCATCTGCATGGGCCAGATAGAGATAGAGGGGGCATCTGCATGGGCCAGGTAAAGAGGTAGAGATAGAGGGGGCCATCTGCATGGGCCAGGTAAAGAGGTAGAGATAGAGGGGGCCATCTGCATGGGCCTGGTAGAGAGATAGAGATAGAGGGGGGCATCCAGGCATGAGAATCACTCACCTTTCAGCGAAATTCGCCGTTTTGAAAACAAAATAGGTGACCTACGTGAATCGTGTAGATTCGATGAGTTTTGTTTTTTTGTGTGTGTGGGGGGGCATATTCATTGGCGGCAGGCGTCAGTGTTGCCAGATTGTAAATAAGGCTCCAAATGATCGTATTTGGAGGATAATATCTGTCAACACTGGGAAAGTTTGACCAATGACAATTCTGTCTACAGTCAGAGCTCGCGCAAAAAGGTGGAACGTAAGTCTTAGATACAGTTTCCAAACGTGTAAAGACGTAACTAATTGGCAAAATCCCGGACAATTTTGGAATCCCTGCTGGAAGCATTTTTTGTGTGTGACCGTAATGTAAGCATATACAACGTTAAAACACGTGTTCGGTAACTTAACGAGATGATTCATTTCTAGGGGTATAACCTTCAGATACATTTGTATAAAAAAGTTAGCAAGCATATGATGTGATTAGCCTGGTTACGAGACGGCTACGGTGTGAATAACTGGAGTAAGCTCATTTAGCTACATTAACTCAAACGCCACGGAGACTCCCTGTTCTAACTTTGAATCGCTCTGTTGGGGCAAAGTGACCATTGCAAAGGTGTTTGACTACAGACTGTTAACGTAGCAAATAATTCCTACTATTGCAGCCAGTCAACCTACAAGCCTTGCAGGTATAAAACAAATCATGACGTCAGATGACGATTTTCAGTCTCGTTACCGCAACCCTGAGCACTGACATGATAAGCACTTTGGTGAAAGGTGAGCTCTGCTCAAAAAGGCCAAGTCGCCAAGCTATGATATATATATCCAGTTATTCAACATAATAAATCAGCGGCGAAAAAAACAATAGAATCATATTTTCTTGACAAGAATTCCATAAATGAAAAGAGATCCTTACATTTTGCATCATTTAGTACTTCTAAAGAATATATGATTGTATTGTTTTTTTCGCCGCTGATTTATTATGTTGAATAACTGGAGGATGCGAGTGCATGGAAATATTAACGCGAAGGGCCTTGCCAATAAAATGTATTGAAATCTGAATTACATAACATTGTATTGGCTGTCAATCATGATGGAAGAGTAGACAAGTTAAGTTACGGCATCTCTCGTGGGGGCTATGCATTAAGCCATTTGTGGTGCCCTTACCACATTGTGCCTCATATACTGTAAATGATAGACCCAGTGACAGGCTGGCATGAAATGGCCTGAGTAATACTAAGTAAGGAGGCCAAAATAATTTTTGACTCATGGCTGAAGCTAAGTTTCTCCAGATCTCCCCAGGTTGGAAAAAAAGCATCTCAAACTGCATCAGATTGACGATTTAAAATATGGAATATTAAAATTTTACTTACGGGGGAGCACGCCCCCGGACCCCCCTAGAGGGGTAATATCCTCCTCACCTTTTTCGCCCTTGACCCGTTTTCATGCCTGGGGGCATCTCTATGGGTCAGGTAGAGAGGTAGAGATAGAGGGGGCCATCTGCATGGGACAGGTAGAGAGGTAGAGATAGAGGGGGCCATCTGCATGGGACAGGTAGAGAGGTAGAGATAGAGGGGGCCATCTGCATGGGCCTGGTAGAGAGGTAGAGATAGAGGGGGCCATCTGCATGGGTCAGGTAGAGAGGTAGAGATAGAGGGGGGCCATCTGAATTTGCCAGGTAGAGAGGTAGAGATAGAGGGGGGCCATCTGCATGGGCCAGGTAGAGAGGTAGAGATAGAGGGGGCCATCTGCATGGGCCAGGTAGAGAGGTAGAGATAGAGGGGGGGCATCTGCATGGGCCAGGTAGAGAGGCAGAGATAGAGGGGGCCATCTGCATGGGCCAGGTAGAGAGGTAGAGATAGAGGGGGGGCATCTGCATGGGCCAGGTAGAGAGGCAGAGATAGAGGGGGCCATCTGCATGGGCCAGTAAGAGAGGTAGAGATAGAGGGGGCATCTGCATGGGCCAGGTAGAGAGGTAGAGATAGAGGGGGCCATCTGCATGGGCCAGTAAGAGAGGTAGAGATAGAGGGGGCATCTGCATGGGCCAGGTAGAGAGGTAGAGATAGAGGGGGCCATCTGCATGGGCCAGTAAGAGAGGTAGAGATAGAGGGGGCCATCTGCATGGGCCAGTAAGAGAGGTAGAGATAGAGGGGCCATCTGCATGGGCCAGGTAGAGAGGTAGAGATAGAGGGGGCCATCTGCATGGGCCAGGTAGAGAGGTAGAGATAGAGGGGGCCATCTGCATGGGCCAGTAAGAGAGGTAGAGATAGAGGGGGCCATCTGCATGGGCCAGGTAGAGAGGTAGAGATAGATAAAGGGGATAGGGAGCTGGCAGAAGGTATAAATGATATTATTTCCAATGATTGCTGCACAATGACACTTTTGGTAAACACTCCCTGAGGTGGGACACTGCTTCATATGTTGTTTCTTCTCAGAGAGGGGGGGGGAGAGGGAGAGGGAGAAATAGAGAGAGGGAGAGGGAGAGAGAGGGAGAGAGGTGGGGGGAGAAGGAGAGAGAGGGAGAGAGAGGGGGGAGGGACCGGGAGAGAGAGAGAGGGAGAGGGAGAGGGAGTGGGAGAGAGAGAGATAGAGAGAGGGAGAGAGAGAGATACAGAGAGGGAGAGGGAGAGGGAGAGAGAGAGGTGGGGGGAGAGAGGGGCGAGAAGGAGAGAGAGGGAGAGACCTGGTGAGAGAGAGGGAGTGGGAGAGAGAGAGGGTGTGTGTGTGTGTGTGTGTGTGTGTGTGTGTGTGTGTGTGTGTGTGTGTGTGTGTGTGTGGTGTGTGTTTGTGTTTGTGTGTGTGTGTGTGTGTGTGTGTGTGTGTGTGCGTGTGTTCTTATACTATGCTCAACTTTGCTCGCCATGACACTTACGTTTTACACCTTAGACACTCTGGGCTCCTCCTTACAGGTCTGACATAAGAGGAAGGGCAGAAATAGTCAAAGTTCACTTTACAGACTCCATTTTAACAGGAGGAAGAAGATAGCTACTTTTAGCTGAACTCAATTTGAAAACCTTAAGCTTGGTTATGTTTGATAGAAACATGCAAGTCTTATCTTGAGAAACATGTTCTGATGTGTGTTCACATCCGTGCAGTGATTGATTTATTTTTTTAAAAGTTGCTTCCCCACGGGACGTACTGCTACAAAATGGTGGCATAGTAAACAGGTCAGTGAATCATCTATTCACACTAATTTTTTACTAAAATGAAATGTTGTGTCTCAGTATTTGTCTTATAGGCTACCTGTGAAAATGGTGCTTATATTTGTAGGTGCTTACTGATTATTATTTTTGCTTAGTAAGGTCAAACTTAATGCCTTCAGGACATATTTCCGCCTTTAGAGTGGATATAGAAACAACACTCTCCATGAAGAGAGATATTTAAAAAATGTTGACTATTATTTCATATACATCACTGGTGCTCACGACCCCAGGTTCTTTCATGTATGCAGTTTTATCAGAAGTACGTAGTAGTGTTTAAATATAGTACGTATTTAAATATAGGGGCCGTTTTATCAGACACGTGTTTAAAAGTAGTAGTGATTTAAATATAGGGGCAATGATACCTCTCGACTTAATAAGATGGGCCAACGTAATTTTATTCACAGTATATGGCGCCAAAACAATACAACTGTCTTAGAGCTCTTTACAGAGCCCAGAGGGGGGCCATCTGCATGGGCCAGTAAGAGAGGTAGAGATAGAGGGGGCCATCTGCATGGGCCAGGTAGAGAGGTAGAGATAGAGGGGGCCATCTGCATGGGCCAGATAGAGATAGAGGGGGCATCTGCATGGGCCAGGTAAAGAGGTAGAGATAGAGGGGGCCATCTGCATGGGCCAGGTAAAGAGGTAGAGATAGAGGGGGCCATCTGCATGGGCCAGTAAGAGAGGTAGAGATAGAGGGGGGTCATCTGCATGGGCCAGGTAGAGAGGTAGAGATAGAGGGGGCCATCTGCATGGGCCAGGTAGAGAGGTAGAGATAGAGGGGGGCCATCTGCATACTTTTAGCTGAACTCAATTTGAAAAACTTAAGCTTGGTTATGTTTGATAGAAACATGTGAGTCTAATCTTGAGAAACATGTTCTGATGTGTGTATACATCCGTGCTGTGATTGATTTATTTAGCAAAGGTTGATTCCCCACGGGACGTATCGCTACAAAATGGAGGCATAGTAAACAGGTCAGTTATTCATCTATTCCGACAACTATTCTACTAAAATAATATGTTTTGCTTTCAGTAGTTGTCTTATAGGCTACGTATTTTGTAAATGTTGCTTAGATTTTTAGGTGCTTACCGATTATTTTTACTAACATTATTTTAGTAGGGTAAAACTAAATGTCTGCAGGGCATATTTCTGTATCTGGCCAAGTAGAAAGGTAGAGATGAAAAGGGTTAGCTGCTACAAAATGTACTGTGTATTATTCTTGCTAACATTATTTTAGTAGGGTAAAACTAAATGTCTGTATTAATAGTGGATACAATGGGACAAGATTATTCCAGTATTTTAGAACAGATTAACATAATGAATATAGAAGTAATCAGAAATCTATACTGATTGTGGAAATTATTAACATTATGGGCAGTAATGAAATTAATTTAACAAAATAATGTTTGGTCTTGAATTAATCCTTATGATATGGGCAGTAGTCTGATCAGGCTCTCTTTGCAGTCTGAAGTACCTGCTATAGCTGATGACCCAGATGACCAGGGTTGGTGGGGGGAGAACGTTATCTAAGGGCATCAAGGAGAGATGGTGACGTTAAGGGATTGACAGGTGGAAAGTGCATAGCAATGAGCATAGAGGTGCAAAACCACTTTAGAGTGGCTGGTTTCCTCTTCGCTCTGCTCTCTTCTTCTTCTGCTCTTTCTGCTGCTGCTTCTCCTTTCCTGTCTTTCAGTGTGGAGATCCTCTCTTCCCCTGCACTCTTATTCTATCACGCTATCTGTCTGATCCTCTCTTCCCCTGCACTCTTATTCTATCACTCTGTCTGTCTGATCCTCTCTTCCCCTGCACTCTTATTCTATCACTCTATCTGTCTGTCTGATCCTTTCTTCCCCTGCACTCGTATTCTATCACTCTATCTGTCTGATCCTCTCTTCCACTGCACTCTTATTCTATAACTCTGTCTGTCTGTCTCTCCTCTCTTCCACTGCACTCTTATTCTATCACTCTGTCTGTCTGATCCTCTCTTCCACTGCACTCTTATTCTATCACTCTGTCTGTCTGTCTCTCCTCTCTTCCCCTGCACTCTTATTCTATCACTCTGTCTGTCTGATCCTCTCTTCCACTGCACTCTTATTCTATCACTCTGTCTGTCTGATCCTCTCTTCCCCTGCACTCTTATTCTATCACTCTACCTGTCTGTCTGATCCTCTCTTCCCCTGAACTCTTATTCTATCACACTGTCTGTCTGTCTGTCCTCTCTTCCCCTGCACTCTTTAGGTTATGTAGTCCATTCAGTTTATTGAATGAATGAACTGTTCATCAACCATTTATGTAACTCCTCGTCTGTCATGCCATTTCATTAACAATTTTCATATATCCTATTTGGTAATATTGTAGGACATTTTTGATTAATTGAATTTGTACTTATATTTAAAATGAATAGTATAAAAAAATATATATATAAATGTAATGTGTTTTTTATATACATTATTGTTTTGATTCCTTGTTTCTACTGAAGCCAGTAGTGTGTCCATGAAGAGAAGCTGAGCAATGGAAACACCAGGAGACGCTCCAGAGGGACAGAGGTAATGCATCATCTGAATCATGTGTGATGTTAAATTAAGATTCTAAACCTGATTGTTCAAATCCTTGATTGTGATTGGCTAAAAGCCGTTGTAAAATCCAGCATTACCTTACAATTTGACCTGATTACATTCCATATTACTGCGCAGCGAATGGCAAGGCATTCATATAGCGCATTTCATACCCAGTGTTCCATCTGGCTGTTGCGTTGCTTCAAGGGTTGCGTGGCAACGATTTATTTAGGAGCTATAATTTTTAGTGGCGGAAGAATGACGGTTTATCATTAAACTATTGTTTCTTAAATTGAATTGTCTTTATTTATGAAACCATATAAAATATGTGTAGTAACAGGTTTAGAAAAGCAATAAGCCCCGCGAGTCCGTGCTTTGCGCTGATTTTAGAACAGGTAAGGGGGTTTAACGGCACTCCGCTTCGCGTCGTGCCTAACAACTCCCTTACCTGTTCTAAAATCAGCGCAAAGCACGGCCTCTTGGGGCTTATTGCTTAATGATATGTTTAATTGTTTCTGTGGCTCTTGGGCTTTTTAGTGGACGTATAGGTCGACTCCACATATGCTAATAGCTTACTCTTAAACACTGCCTTTGTTCTTCAATTCTCCGTGTTAATTTCCCTTTTCATAACAGCAGGTCAGTCACTGTCCAACACCATTTGTGAAAACACGGATGTAGGCTTACATTATGTGAAAATAAGTTTTAACAAATGAACACAAACATGGATAATCATTCTAAATTGTGAATGAGTCACAGTCCAGGCCCACTGGGCCACTGAACACAATCAGGCTTAGAACAATAATCTCCACAATAACTGCAATAATTCATTCCTCCACAAGGGTTTCATGTAATATTGTGTTTGCCAAGTACACTTACATGAGTGCTTTATTCAACAGTGATCTTATAAGTCATTTGAAAGAAATACCAATAATATAACAAGCTTTAAGTAAGGTTATTCATTCAGTCTAATATGATATAAAATGTATTCAAAACTGCCAAGACTACAGGTTAGTTATAGTTTGGGCTATTTTAGTTTACTTGCATTTCATATGGAGTTTTGAGCACCGCAGCGTCATTAAAACTCTGGCCAGCTCAGTTCAATGTCTGAATTTGAATATCCAAATCAAAATGAGAAATGATGCTTCCCATTCATATTTTGTAATTTTATTTCATTTAAATACCAACATCCCATTTCCAGATTCCCATTTTAAGAATAGTCAGTCATGTTTTGGGTGTAAATGCCTCTGTAGTAAATCATGGGTGCTATTTTGTGTGATAGACACGTCCGTCTGAAGAGACCTCCATCACCTGCGCCCACTTGTGTGTCCATGAAGAGTGATCGGTCACATGATGGCCACATCAACTTCCAGAATGAAGATGGTACAACTGCATCAAGGCAAGTCCATGAAACAGACTCATGTCAAGGGTAAGCTAGGAAGGGTGTGTTAGGAAGTCAACAAATTGTTTATTTAGAGTGTTACAACCAGATATTTGGTCAAAAAACAAAGAATCTGTCTATAAATACTTTGTAATTGTATCTATCTATAAATCCAGGAATCTCTGTGTGTCTGTCCGTCTAGGTTGTATCTCCCTGACGGTAGTTACGTTAGTTATGAGATTTCGCATGTAGCTTACGCATGTCATGAACCTGTGCATCCTTGATTTTGAAGATTTTTGAATTCATAGTTCGCGAGATATTTGTATTTTACCGTTTGCCGTGCATTGAAATGCATTGGGTTTAGCGACGCGATTTCTAAACCCAATGCAGTAGGCCTGCTCATCTGTAAGTAAATTTAACCTGTTTACGTTAATTGCTGTGAAATTAGCTAGCCTATTGACGTGCATCGAACTGATTAATTTTGAAAGTTGCATAGGGACGTATTCTTTGAAAGTTAGGGACCAATGTTTTATGGAATGGAATGACCCCCATTCACCCCTCCCCCCTAAAACCTGAAGGTCACTAATAGCCTACCTACTTACAAAAATGTCTCTTACCTGTTATCGTTGCTTTATGGGTACTGTAGTAATTCAGAGAAAGAGGGGCGGACCCGCGCGACGTGAATGATGTTATAGTCAGAGAACAGTCGTGTGGTTAGCCTAGAGCCTAGACCACTGACCATGCGTTCATTCATCTATTGACGCAATGAGAGAGGTTTTCCGATGTATTAGTGTCCGATGTATATGTTGTAATTTTGTAAATTTAGTTTTCTCATTATTGCAATATTATAAACCTCAGTCTGCATTTACCCTGGCTGGGAGAGGCTGTCATTCCGAAGATACTGTGTGTGATCGCCTTTGCTCTGTGTTCATTAAACCTGTCAGAGTGTATGAATAAACGGCTGGGCGCCAATCAAATCACAACGCAAGAGTGGAGTACTACACCGCTACAAATGGTAGCTTATATTGATAAGCCTCGGAGGCTTTCAGATTGTCCATTGCTTTCCCATCTGTTGCTATGGAGTCCACGAAAATACGCGCAAATCTCGCTGTAAATTATGTTGGGCCACGTCGTCATGTTATCCTCCCAGTTCTGCACTGAATTTGGGTGGGGGATAGTAACGCCATCTCCAGTCAGAGTATTTAAACTGTGTTCCCATTGTAAGGACATTATTAGCTTACGATCTGTCTGAGAGTGGGCTGTCAAAGCTAGCATCATCGAGGTCATACAGTACAGTAGCCTACATACATTCAATAAAATTAACCTACATTTGAGTCCAACTGCATGACCATTCTTACCCTACACTTACCCTAACAATAAAGAAGTGATCCTATTTCAACCATAACTTCATTTTAAATAATTTCTTTCTTTATGACATTTAGTTTTTTAGTTTAGACAGCAACTTTGATATCTATATTCAACTGCATCCACTACATAATCTCAAACTTTATTTGTTGGTATATCTCCAAAAATGTGTTGGTATATCTCCATTTCTTATTGAAAAGGAAACATGCATCACAATAATACTTCAGTGTAACCTGTACCTATGTGGAGTGCAAAAATGTCTTGCTATTACACTACCCAACAGCTACCACTGCACGAAAAGCAAGATTATCGGGCCCGTAAACGCTGTGATACAGCCGCGAATGATCACCATTACTGGCTGATCGCGGACATTCCCCCGAAATATCCGTCTGCCGCATACGAACGGAAATTCCCGGGAAGGAACCTGCGAGGGGAGGGGGGCCGATGTGTTTAGCATTCTCACCTCCCGCTGACAGAGGTGCGAAATGCTCTTATTAGCATATTGACTGTCAGCAGTCTAGCCACACACACCCTGCTGCAGCCATTGGTTGAAAACGAGAAGGAATTGAATTAAAACGTCTTGTGATGAGACGGAATGAGATTCTGTCTATAGGTCAGCTTTCAACTGACAAAACGTATCCCCTCCCATTTACAGCTATTGCCCCATAAAAACGAAATTAAAATGTAGGCTACACGATTATAATTTAATTAATATTCTGTCTTTGGGGTTTTGCTCCGGGGTTATCACATTTCTAGATTTGCTCACCGTTTTCAGAGTTCTGTCTTTAGGGTTTTGATTTCGGGGATTTCACGATTCTTGCTTTGCCTTTAATTTTCAGAGTTCGGGGGTTGCAATGTACTTTCGAGGCTGTTCCACTCATATTCCGGAGCTTCCTCTCTGTAATGTTCTTGAGATTCACTTTTGGCATGTGATTATACAGAGTCGGGCTTACTCTGATATCGAGATAGTCATTTCGCAACTTGGGACATGTTTGCCACTCGTAAATATCTAACCTGTGACTTTTCAGGTAGATTTTATGCGAGCTTCTCGAGATTTGAACCTGCGCTCTTCAGGTTAGTGGTACTTTGTACCTAATGGTGCTGTTGCTAACCGCTTAGCCACCTTTGCTGGTAATGTTCTAGCTCGTCGGTGCGAGCAAGTACCTGGTTTATCATTCCTCCCTCCTCTGGGGTATTTCTCTTCTGTTACTGGAGCGTGCAAATCGGGAATTCTTTAGTGGACTTATGTGACGTTTTAATTATGTTCACGTAAAGGCGCCCGAGGCAACATTAGAAACTTTAGACTCGAGTCAGAAACAGAAACAGATTTATTGTCACGTAGGTATGCGCCTACCTGAAATAATAAACGTTCAATTTCTAGTCTTTTTTACACGTAGTAAGTTTCAATAACACCATACCATTACATATCGACATTCATAGTGGTGTAGTGGTCCCTGGAGAAGTGGGTATACTCTCTATTTATTCATACAGCACAGGATAAACACCCTGTTTTGAGAAGTGGGTATACCCAATGCTGACTGAAAAATAAGTGGGTATACTCCGTATACCTGCGTATACACTGGACTACACCACTGGACATTCAAGGAGCAAAGATGCGACGTCGTTGTGTGGTGAGAACTGATTAAAAAAAAATCGCCTGCCTTCTGTTTTTCACGGTAGATTGCATATTATGCTACAAAGCATTTATAAATGAATTGCAAACATCACCTGGACACAAACATGTATTATTCTATTTGGACATGCCTTCAGAAATATGCCTACCGATAGTTAGTGCTACTGCATCTTTAACAAGCACTTAACAACACTTCAATTCATGATTAACTCATGAGTTGCTACTGATTAGTTGACTACATGGTGTGAGCCCATCTAAAGTGAGGACTTGCTATGCTTTACAAAGCATTTATAAATGAGTTGCAAACATAAACTGGACACAAACATGTATTATTCTATTTGGACATGCCTTCAGAAATATGCCTACGGATAGTTAATGTTACTGCATCTTTAACAAGCACTTAACAACACTTCAATTCATGATTAACATATGAGTTACTACTGATTAGTTGACTACATGGTGTGAGCCCATCTAAAGTGAGGACTTGCTGTGCTTTACAAGGCATTTATTAATGAGTGGCAAAAGCTAGCAGATACCAAAAAGACACAAGTAAAAGTAGTATTATTTTAAGAAAAGGGAAAGAAATGCCAAAGTGATGAAAACGTACAAATATTTTTTTTAAACTAAATATTCACACAAGAAAATCATCACTTAAAATAATGAAACTGTTGAGTTCAAGTAATGCTTATATTTAGACATAAAAGCTTTACGCAGACATCATTACAATATTTGGAAAGAAATTATGAGATTCGGACTGGAAAGGCTTTTCGTATATCCTTGAACAACCGTCCAAGTGGCCCACCATCAGGGTGACCGGAGCCAAAAAGTCAATCATTTTATCCGGATCACGGCACCATTGTAACAAGTCCTGCGTTGCGTTCTGTGTGAGTGTTGCTGGGCAAGAAATGGCCACGCACTGAAGTTCTGGTGCTTTGTTCCAGCGAAGTGGAGCTCCGTACACTGAGCACATTAACATACAACGAGACAGTCTGTAACATGCAGTCGTCAAACACAATGGATATTAGCCTGTTAGCAGAGGGAAAACGTATGCTAGACCTCATCAGAATCAGAATCAGAAACAGATTTATTGTCAAGTAGGTATGCAACTACCTGAAATTTGCTCTGGTGCACAGGTGCATACAGTAAACATAAAAACATAAAAACACAAACATACACAATAAGTACTACACATAACATAAAACATAGAAACACAGTATGGAAACAGATGTATATATAAAAAGAGTGTGTATAAAGAAGTTAAGTGAGAGGTAAAAATGCAAAAAAAAATGGAGTGCAGGTATGCAAAAGTGAGTGCGCAATGTGCAATGTAAAGGAGTGAAATGTGAGATAACATAACTCAGGCTTGGGGTGTGGGGGAGGGGCAATAGTCCAAGACAGGTGGGGGTCCCGGGCCTTGTTGATGAGGCCAGCTGCAGTTGGGAAAAAGCAGTTTTTGTGACGTGAGGTTTTGGTCCTGATGGACCGCAGCCTCCTGACGGAGGGGAGGACCTCGAAGAGTATGTGACCCGGGTGGGAGGGATCGGCCGCAATCTTACCTGCCCGCCTCAGGGTCCTAGAGGCAAACAGGTCCTGTAGAGATGGCAGATTGCAGCCAATCACCTTCTCAGCAGTGCGGATGATACGCTGCAGTCTGCCCTTGTCGTTGGCAGTGGCAGCAGTGTACCAGGTGGTGATGGAGGAGGAGAGGATGGACTCGATGATGCAGGTGTAGAAGTGCACCATCAATGTCTTTGGCTTTTTTGGTGAGGGAGCTGATGTTCAGCTCCCACTTGAGGTCCTGGGAGATGATGGAGCCCAGGAAGCGGAAGGACTCTGCAGTGTCAACTGGGGAGTCTCTCAGGGTGATTGGGGTGGGTGGGGCTGCGTTCCTTCTAAAGTCTACAACCATCTCCACTGTTTTCAGAGCATTTAGCTCATGGCATATGACAAACAAGATACATGCAGTAAATATCATACCGTATGTATCACATGTTCACAATCTTTGAGTATATACACCGTTATGTCATCATTATACCATATCTTTGTGGGTTTATCACTTATAAATATATGTTTAGTATAGCATACCTCTTTTCAGATCAGCAATATCAGACATCCCAACCTGCAAAAAGTCATTTCAGGGAGGTATTCCCCTCCTAGGTCTACGTATTTCTGTTGTGGTCCCTAAAAGTTATAAAAGCATTCTATCATTCTATAGGCTAAAGCCCTATGCAATTCTTTGATAATTATGTTTAAATATGTAGATTACTTTTACTATCTATTATATGCTGCTAATACTATCCTATTTATGTTAACTGCTTTTATTTGTATTCCATTGCAACTTTAAACAAGTCTAAGGAGCTTGTTGTTTTCATGTAGCCCAGGCAACTACCCGGCATGAATAATATGCACATGAAATGAAACTTGATGAACTTACCTCAACATGTCTTTTACAGTCATTTAACCCACCATGGGCAATGCTGAAATAACTGTAACCGATAGTTCAGCGTACAAGACTGTCTTTGTAATTTACTTTTATAAGACAGGGGTACACCTTTGTATAGTCTGTTGTAAAATGTCTTATATTTTCTTTTTGGGGGGCACTCTCCCTGTGCCATGGTGCCCCTGATCCTAGATACACTGAACTGATCAATTCGGTAGAAGAGATAAAAAAAAAACGCCCACACTGAACATTGTTTGGTTGACTTACCGAAACAGGCCAATCAGGATGCTCATGAGGCACACACGTACACTGCCTCACACAAGCACAGTCTCTGGGTCCCTCTCCCTCTCTGTCGTGCGCTTGCTACACAAAGGCTAACGCGGTCTGGAGCACGTCTGTCTCGTGTGCGCGGTCTTGCTCGCTCGCTCTAGATTCCGGGAGATTTGAAGTAATTTGCGGGCATCAGGAAGTCCTTATCAATATGCGGGAGACTCCTGGAACTTCCGGGAGACTGTCTGCAATATGCTGTCCTCGTGGTGATGTGTGCTAACATCCACTAGACAGTTAGCTAAACTCTATTATATTCTTTAAAATGAAGAATGCTTTGAATTCTTGTTGCAGGTTTATTCTTCTAACTGAATCCGCAACAATACATTCAAGAAATGGGTGAAGAGAGTGAAACTAGAAGACAAACAAAATGTTGCAATTAGCCACGTTACCTAATTCCATAAAGAAAATAAAGCACATGAAGCTACTGTTAACGTTTCCTAATAGCATTTAGTTTGACATTATAACTACGTTTTTGTAAACAATGAAATGAACATACTAATTAATGAACTTAGTTGAAATAAAATACATACAACGGGATGCCTCTGCTGGGGAATCAACCTGTGAAGAAATCTGGCGTAATAACCGTCAACCTGCCGTTTCTTACTTACTCCCGACAATTTAGCAGCGTTCTGTGAGCAACTATAGTCAAATGAGCTTGAGCAACTTCCGGTTACGATTTTTCAAAATAAAAGCGCCTTTTTTTACCCCCTGTTTCTTTAACTGTCAGAAATATTAATTTCATAGGAACATCAAAATTGGTTAAAAACGATTCACTGATGTTAAAAAATTATGATTTTCTTGTTTAAATATAAGGAACACTGACTAAACAGGACATTTTGCAATTATTATAGTAAGAAACAGTAAAACACACCACAATCTGCTGATAAAAGGATTATACCACCATTAAAGTTGGTTGAACATGTTCAGTACACTGTAAAGAAAGGGTAAAATATGTTTAACAGTAATTATTCTGGTCATTCACTGTGAAAGAACAATTGACACACAGATCACACAGGTGAAAAAGGAGTATCTCCAATGCCAGGGTATTGCCATGTGACATATGTCACACTATGCTGAAGAAACTTAAGATTGTGTCTCAATGAAAGGGGGGTGGAATATGTTCAGGACACTCCAAACATGAAATAAAATGTGCGATGAAGATGTGAATTGCGTCATTGAATGCTCCAAAATACTTTAAACATAGGCCTACACACAGGCGAAAATGCAGTATTTTCGATTGCAGGACCATATGACACATATCACACTATGCTGATGAAACTAGAGATTGTGTCTCAATGAAAGTGGGGTGGAATATGTTCAGGACACTCCAAACATTAAATAAAATGTGCGATGAAGATGTGAATTGCGTCATTGAATGCTCCAGAATACTTTAAACATAGGCGATCACACAGGCGAAAATGCATTACTTTCAATTGCAGGACCATATGACACATTTCACACTATGCTGATGAAACTAGAGATTGTGTCTCAATGAAAGTGGGGTGGAATATGTTCAGGACACTCCAAACATTAAATAAAATGTGTGATGAAGATGTGAATTGCGTCCCTGAATGCTCCAGAATACTTTAAACATAGGCGATCAGACAGGCGAAAATGCACTATCTTTAATGGCATGGCCATATGACACATATCACACTTTGCTGAAGAAACTAAAGATTGTGTCTCAATAAAAGTGGGGTGGAATATGTTTAGGACACTCCAAACATTAAATAAAATGTGTGAAGTAGTTGAGATTTACGTCCCTGAATGCTCCACAAAACTTTAACATAGGCCTACACACAGGCGAAAATGCATTATTTTCAATGGTAGGGCCATACGACACGTTTCATACTTTGCTGATGAAACTAAAGATTGTGTCTCAATAAAAGGGGGGTGGAATATGTTCAGGACACTCCAAACATTAAATAAAATGTGTGAAGTAGTTGAGATTTACGTCCCTGAATGCTCCACAATAATTTGCTGATGAAACTAAAGATTGTGAGGAGAGAGGTTTGTAAAGATGTGGACAAGGGGAAAGGTGCTGTGAGAATCATGTTCTTTGATATATCCAGTGCCTTTAACACCATCCAGCCCCTCCGACTGAGAGTGACAAGCTGGTGCAGACTGGTGTGAACTACCACCTGGTATCCTGGATCACTGACTACCTGACGGAGAGGCCACAGTTTATGAGACTGTGCTGTGCAGCACCGGCGCTCCGCAGGGGACTGTGCTCTCACCGCTCCTGTTCACCCTGTACACATCGGACTTCACCTACAACACAGAGTCATGCCACATCCAGAAGTTCTCTGATGACTATGCTGTTGTGGGATGTATCAGGGATGTATCAGGGATGGTGAGTACAGGAGCCTGGTGGACAACTTTATGCAGTGGTGCAGGCACTAAACACCACTAAGACCAAGGAGATGGTGGTGGACTGTAGGAGGTCTCAGCCTCCTCTGCTATCAGTCTCCATCGAGGGGGTCAGTGTGGAGGTGGCTAACACCTACAAATACTTAGGAGTGTATCTGGACAATAAACTGGACTGGTCAGCCAACGCTGATGCAATCTACAAGAAGGGTCAAAGTCGGCTCTGCTTCCTGTGGAGGTTGAGGTCCTTCAATGTCTGCAACAAACTCCTGCGCATGTTTTACCAGCCTGTTGTTGCCAGCGTCCTTTTTTATGCTGTGGTGTGCTAGGGTGGCAGCATAAAGAAGAGGGATGCAGGGCGACTGAACAGGCTGGTGAGGAAGGCGGTAGCTGTTGTTGGCACTGAACTGGACTGCCTCACAACAGTGTCGGAGAGAAGGACCCTGAGTAGGTTGCTGACCATCTTGGACAATGTCCACCAACCACTACACAGTACTCTCAACAGACAGAGGAGCATATTCAGTGGCAGACTCCTGTCAATGTCATTCTCATCGGACAGGCTGAGGAAGTCCTTTGTCATCAGGGCCATTCAGCTTTATAACGCCACGCATAAGGGGAGGAGGAGGGAATTTGTGTATAAGCTACTGGATGACCTAAATTTCCCTTGGGATTAATAAAGTATCCATCTATCTAAACTGTATGGCAGAGGGGAGCGTAATGTACTTAATGTTACACCTTTCAAGAACACTGAACATAAAAAGTTTAGAGGGAAAAAAACAGTTCCTCACTTGCAATAGGATAGCACTGCAATGTATTCTCTCTAGTAAAAGAAAGTGTTACATCCAATTTTCCCAGCTATTTATTGGCCCTATGAAAGACCAAAAGGTCAAAGACGTAGTGTGAAGCTACTTAGAACAATTTGGAGATGTAATAGGGGTGATATACAACAGTTAGTGAAGAGTATACATATACTCAAAAAGAAAATAACACTAAGATTGATTTAACCACCACACATCAGGTATATAATCTGAGGCTGGTCAAAAGAAGACATGGAACCACTATTAATCCATAATTTCCTCTTGAATTTCAACAGAGACTTCATAATAGGTATAATTAGGCATAATTTGACTACATTGGACCTATACTGAATCCAAAATAGGAGAATATAAAAAATATAAGCCTACACTGTTAATACAAATAGCACCAATACAAATATAGACAGTTTGAGAGGGTGCATGTCTGCAGAAGATATGATTTAAAGTGAAGTAAAACCTGTGCTTTCATGATGTAGTCCTGGTTATTAAAGGTTAGTTTTTTTTTCAATCTTAGGCCTGCCTAGTCAATGGTATCTTATAACCATTTTAAAGTAACTTCTAAACAGTACCAAATATGTATACTATATGCATTGTAATCCTGTTTTGCTCTTATAATGCAAGTGCACTGATCAAATACATTATTTTTAATATAGTTTTCAGCTACAAGTATCCTGTACGTTTAAAAGTAATTTAATATATCTTACCTTGATTTAAAACAAGTTAATATAATGCACAGATAACACAATACTATTATAAACAATGATCTAGCAAGTAGTCAGACTCAGACTTTATACTGACAATTAGTCTACAATAGCTTTCAAACACGCTTTCAACTATTTTTCCGATAATTACGACAAATGCAACAAAAACTCGTTCCATAAAAAAGGTTTTTATATAACCCAGTCGATTTACAGGGCTGTTTGTTGTAAAAACCTTTCATTTGATACAAAAAACGTATTTTACTTCCTCGTTTCCTTTTACTTCCTGGGGTTATTGTGGGTTATCGTTGCTGAAAGAACGGAACTCGACAATTTTCTTGCCTACTTCCTGTTCAAATCGGAAATACATCGTCAAAATAAGAGTCTGGATAAAAACGTAATTTTTACAAATTCAACTATTCAAATTAAATTCCTGGAGGCCTTAAAGACTTCAGTTCAAGTTGCTGATCTGAAAAGAGGTATGTATGCTATACTAAACGTATTTATAAGTGATTAACCCACAAAGCTATGGCATAATAATGACATAACGGTGTATATACTCAAAAGATTGTGAACTGTGTGATACACACAATGTGATATTTAATGCATGTATCTTGTTTGTCATATGCCATGAGGTCTAGCATTCGTTTTCCCTCTGCTAACAGGCTAATATCCATTGTGTTTGACGACATGCATGCATGTTACAGACTGTCTCGTTGTATGTTAATGTGTTCAGTGTAAGCTCTGTGTTCTGTCCCTGTCTTGTTGCCCTATGTATCCCTTGTGTTCTCACGTTTCTTCATTTGTGTTTGTTTACCCTTGTCTCCTCGTGTCTGTCTCCTCACGCCCTCCCCTTGTTATTCTGCTTGTTCTGTGTATTAGTTGGTCTCCCTTGTGTGTCATGTGATCTCTGTTCCTTTGTCTAGTCATCGTACTTCCTGGTTTCCAACATGTGCTTTTCACCATGTGCTTCCCTGTGTTTGTTTGTGTATTCCATGTGCCCTTGTTGTCTGTGTCTCCACCCCTCAACTGTTCCCAATAATCACCTGGTTTGTTTGTCTTATTGGTTTCTCCTGTGCCTTGCCAATTCCCCTCGTTTAGTCCACTTGTGTCTCCTTGTTACGTGTTGTTTCTCTGTGTCTCCTTCGTGTTCTCTCCGTGTTCCTCCGTGTTCCTCCGTGTTCACAGTGTTAAGTAAGTTCCTTGTGTTGCTGACCCTGGACTGTTTTTGACTTCTCTTTTGCCTTGCCCTATTGGATTTGTTTGCCTGCTTGATTGTCTGCCCTACCGTGTACCGAACCCTGGATAGTAAAACGTTTATTCTTCAGCCTACTCCTGTTGTGTCTGAGTCGTGCATTTGAGTTCACCACCCCACCTCCAATCCGTAACATTCAGTGCATGGAACTCCGCTTCGCTGGAACAAAGCACCAGAACTTCAGTGCGTGGCCATTTCTTGCCCAGCAAACACTCACACAGAACGCAATGCAGGACTTGTTACAATGGTGCCGTGATCCGGATAAAATGATTGACTTTTTGGCTCCGGTCACCCTGATGATGGGTCACTTGGACGGTTGTTCAAGGATATACGAAAAGCCTTTCCAGTCCGAATCTCATAATTTCTTTCCAAATGTTTTATTGATGTCTGCGTAAAGCTTTTATGTCTAAATATAAGCATTACTTGAACTCAACAGTTTCATTATTTTAAGTGATGATTTTCAACTTGTGTGAATATTTAGTTTTAAATAAATATTTGTACGTTTTCATCACTTTGGCATTTCTTTCCCTTTTCTTAAAATAATACTACTTTTACTTGTGTCTCTTTGGTATCTGCTAGCTTTTGCCACTCATTAATAAATGCCTTGTAAAGCATAACAAGTACTCACTTTAGATGGGCTCAGACCATGTAGTCAACTCATGAGTTAAGCATCAATTGTAGTGTTGTTAACTTATTGTTAAAGATGCAGTAGCACTGACTATTCGTAGGCATATTTCTGAAGGCATGTCCAAGTAGAATAATACATGTTTTTTGTCCAGGTGATGTTTGCAACTCATTTAAAAATGCTTTGTAAAGCATAGAAAGTGCTCACTTTAGATGGGCTCACATAATATACTTTACTAACCAGCAGTAACTCCTGAATTAATCATGGATAACCTAATTGGTAAGTATTTGTAACATATGTATTAACACCCCAGCTATTTGTTGAGGCCTATTTCTAAATCATAACATTTTATTTAAGGCATGAACAAATGTATGTCTAGATAGTCTGTTAATCATCAATTTCCATGTTTTAACCGGCCTTATACATTCCTAAGTACCTAGATAATAATGGTAAAATTACTTACCGTAATTTTGGACAGCATTACTTACTATGAACAAGCCATTAATGAGTGTGTGCTTTATTGATGAGAACTAACATAGGAGCAATGCTTTACAAATGATGAATAAAGCATTTTGTAATAGTTTGCAACTGGTTTATAATGAGAACATGATTTAATTTATAAATGGTTATTTTGGTATTAATTAAGTATAATTTATGTATTTACAAGCATTGTTTTTAGAAGGCTTATTTACTATGAACAAACCATTTACAATTGTGTGAACAAATGCTTTACTAATGATACGTTATGTATGAACAATAAATAACTAATGGTGAACAAACCATTATCTAATAGTTTTTTAGAAGGCTTATTTACTATGAACAAACCATTCATAACTATGTGAACAAATGCTTTACTAATGATACGTTATGTATGAACAACAAATAACTTATGGTGAACAAACCATTATCTAATAGGTAACACATGCTTAATAAATGATGAATTGTGTGTAGTTATTATAAAGTGTTACCAAGTCGGTCAGATTTGGGTGTAAATGGCTCTGTAGTAAATCATGGGTGCTATTCTGTGTCAATCTCAAGTCCGTCGGCAGGGCCCTATTCAGGGCCGGATTAACAAATCATAGGCCCCTGGGCACAAATGTCTGAAGGGCCCCCCCCCCCATTCACAAAAAAAAAAAAATTCTATATATTTTTTTTATTATTATTATAATAATATTATTATTATTTTAACACACACACGTAATGACACGGAGAATTTCCAACGCAAACGGGAAAGCACTGCTCATTGCAACATGAAACACATATGCTACCAAACATTTCTCCAAACTCAAATTTCTGTCATTGTACGTCCATTGTATGTCCTCTGCTTTCTTTTCCTCCAAACTCAAAGTTCTGTCATTTTATGTCCATTGTACAGTATGTCCTCTGCTTTCGTTTTCTCCAAACTCAAAGTTCTGTCATTGTATGTCCTCTCACTCCATCTCAAGCTCAGAGTCGATGGCCATGAGGGACAATGCGCAGAGGCGTCCCTGTGTTTGTGTTGTGCGGAGTTCATTTTTAATTCGTGCCAACTGCGAAAATGACCTTTCTCCCTCACATTGTCACGGGCAGCGTCAAAAAAATATGGAGAGCTACGATACGGTAGACTACATTTCAAAAGTACTTGCAGCACATTTAGAGGAGACTTCTCTGAACTGAATAATTTCATCAGTGAAGTTCTCATCTAAATCTGCTCAAATCGTCGGTCAATAAAACCCTTAATTTGTCACAAACGCTGCGATATGCGTCCATTCTGTGACCCAATCAACGTGTCAACAATGACATTGAATGTTGATACCTTAAATCGCTCCCGTCCTTTTAGTGTTATTTCGTGCTCTGTGCATTCATCTGAAAATTCACTGCGCTTCTTACTACTATGGGCGGGTACAACAACAAAACATCATCGTGACGCAAGCCAATGGTTACGTTCATTATATTTAGGTATTACTGCAGGGCAGTCAAGGCAACATACTGTAGTAGAGAAATATTGCCGGGTAGATACTATATTTGTTAACCAACATAATTTTGTTGAAATGTAAAATAAATACATAAAAAACCCATTGGCTAATCCGGAAAACCCATTGGCTAATCCGGCCATGGCCCTATTTAGATTCATTTGGACATCAGTAAATTATTTGTAATTTGCAATGACATCAGAATAAACAGAGTTACAGAGCTCTAAGTAAGGTCATTCATTCAGTCTAATATATATTAAAAACTGCCCAGACTACAGGTTATTTATATAGGCTGTCGGCTACTTTAGTTTACTTGCTCTTCATATGGAAATGTGAGCATAGCAGCATCATTAAATAAAAATTAAGAAATGATGCTACCCATTAATATTTTCTAATTGTATTTCCTTTAAATACCAACATTCCCCTTCCAGCTTCCCCTTTTTAAGAATAGTCAGTCAGATGTTGTGTGTAAATGCCCTTGTAGTAAATCCTGGGTGCTATTTTGTGTGATAGACACGTCCATCAGGAGAGACCTCTATCACCTGTGCCCACTTGTGTGTCCATGAAGAGTGACCGCTCACATGATGGCCACATCAACTTCCAAAATGAAGATGGTACAACTGCATCAAGGCAAGTCTATGAAACAGACTCATGTCAAAGGTATGCTAGGAAGGGTGTGTTAGGAAGTCAAAAAAACTGTGAATTTGAAGTGTTACAGCCAGATTTTGTCAAGAAACAAACAATATTTCTATAAATGCTTTCTTTATTTGCTTTGTAACTCTATTTGTCATAAACAAGTAATTTGTCTATAAATACTTTGTAATTGTATTTAATTAAAACATCATCACTCCCCTTCCAGCTTCCACTTTTCTTGAATAGTCAGTCAGATTTTGGGTCTAAATGTCTCTGTAGGAAATCACGGGTGCTTTTTTTGCAAATCTCATGTCCGACGGCAGACCCCCTTGAGATGCATTTGGAGAATTAGTAATTTGTAATTCAATCAGACTAAAAACCCAGAAATAATTTTCAGAAATAATTACATTATAGAATAGACAACAGTCAAGTGCAGACCCAAAAACCTAGAGGCAAGGAAAAAAGATCTGGGTACATTTAACATCATATGTTACTGAATGATGCAGCTTTATAACAGGTTTTGAGCTATGGTTATGGAATAAGCTTAATTTAATTTCATAATCCACTCAGTTTATTCTCTAGGCCAGGGGTTTCAACAAGGGATCCGCGGCCCCCTGGTGGTCTGCGAAGGCATTGCAGGGGGTACGCGACATGAGCCTATGTTGATCAGTTCACCATTAATGTATTTTTATTTTTATAAATTCCCTTTGATATTTCAACACATTTCCAGATTACTCTTGAATATTGTGAAAAATGTCTAAAATAAGAAAAATATGTCAATCTAGATAGCCTGGATAGCCAAGTCGCATTGCCTGAAATCTACTGATGTAGACCCATATTCAGCGAAGAAATTACACTGACAAGTGGTACAGGCGCAATATGTGGCGGCAGTTAGTGATCGACCCTGATCATTTCAAATATTGAAGTGTTATAGGCAGGGACGTGCACAGGAATTTTGAAGGGCAGTCGTTCTGCCCTGGAAAAAAGGGGCAACACGTTCATTTTTGTCACCGCCGCTGCCTAGCCCCGTCCCCTGATCGCATATTTTGCCAATATTATCATTTTAGAGTCTCACTAACTGCCGCTACCACGCCCTGGTTCCCTGATCAAATATTCCGCGATTATTTTATCTAGGCTTACAGGAAGTTCTGCAGCCGTAATACTATTTTAAAAATATATATACTGTATTTCCTTCGGAAGGGCAGCTTCAGTCGAGGAGGGCAAACGGGCAGTTGCCCAAGCATACTTAGCCCTGTCCTGTGCACGTCCCTGGTTATAGGCAGAATATCTGTGCCGGGGGAGGGGCGTGGCGGCAGTGGTTACAAACACGCGCGCAGGCACATCAGTGGGCCGCGAATACTTTCTAGTCAGAATGGTGGTCCCTGGGACAAAACCAGCTGAAAACCCCTGCTCTAGGCTTCTGATATAGGCTTGAAACCCTGTGGAAATTTAAATGTAAAACCTGCTTTGAAAGCACAGTTTTGCCAAATATTTCATCAAAGTACATCCGTTATCAAGCTGGGTAGTTTAAATCAGGGTCATCTGTCCTTTTGTTGATGTTTAAAGGTGAGCTCCATATTTCCTCACTTTGATTTCCCATCCCCAGAAGCCAAATGGAGGAATGTCAACAAGAATCTGTCAGTGACCAGTTCACCCAGAGTCAACATGGGGATCTGAAGCACATATTCCAGGTTTGATGCAGACATTTAATACAGTGCTGCTATGGAGTATATGTTCATATTTAGTAATGTACACCACCATTCAAAAGGATTGAATTATTCACTAATGTACTTGTTTTTGAAAGAAAATAACATTTTACAATTCAAATAACCTAAGATTAACCACAAATATAATAAAGCTAATCATTAGGGCTGTTAGGGCGTGTTTGACAGGTTATGTTGTCGTGGTTAATACTTGTTGTCATAGCAATGACATCCCAAACTATGTCAACTTCCCCTTATACATGACATTATTGACCAAATGCCACTGAATGACAACAGTCATAAACGTTCAAAAAACTCCATCTTGTTTATGACAGGAGTCATGTTATGGTTATGACAGTGTCTGGTCAGTCTTATGCCCACCCCTTCACATAAAGTGGTGTGGGTTGTTCTGAGGAACTAAAGTTATTACATGTAAGAAATTAGAAGGTTACTGAATGTATCTTCCAAAGGTTAGATCTTCCCAAGGTGTGCACCACACCCTTCACACAGAGCAAACTGGTGGCAACCAGGAGATAAAGAGAGGCACACACACCACACTAGCGTTAACCAGGAGATAAAGAGAGGCACACACACCACACTAGCGTTAACCAGGAGATAAAGAGAGGCACAGAGGACTCAGAAGCAGAATATGGCAGATGTCATGACTACTTAGCTTGCAGTAGCCATGACATAGGGAAGACAAGACACCGTCGGGTAACGTTTAAACAATTAAAACATTTTTTTTACAAAATAGGTACAAAAGTCAGTAAGTGAGAAGGACGGTTAATTAAAGTGTCATGCACGTCAGTAATATAGACTATGTGTAATGCATAAAGTTAAGGCAATGAGTATGCTGCAGCCAGCCTTCCAATCAGGCCAGAGCAGAAAAGAGTCCAACTATGATGTTCCAGGACACCGGCTATGGCCATCCTGGAGCCCCACCCCTCATTAGCCACAGCCTGTAACTCAGCTCCTACTACAGGTTGAACAGAGAACAGGAGGCATAACCAAATACAGCCGCGGAAAAAATTAAGAGACCACTTCAAAATTATCAGTTTCTCTGGTTTTACTATTTATTGGTATGTGTTAAAGTAAAATGTACATTTTTGTTTTATTCTATAACCTACTGGCAACATTCCTACCAAATTTCAAATAAAAATATTGTCATTTAGTTAATTTATTTGCGGAAAAATGACAATTGGTCAAAATAGCAAAAAAGATGCAGTGTCTTCAGATCTCGAATAATGCAAAGAAAACAAGCTCATATTCATTTTTAAACTACACAATACTAATGCTTTAACTTAGGAAGAGTTCAGAAATCAATATTTGGTGGAATAACCTTGATTTAAAATCACAACTTTCATGTGTCTTGGCATGCTCTCCACCAGTCTTTCACATTGCCGTTGGGTGACTTTATGCTACTCCTGGCGCAAGAATTCAAGCAGCTTGGCTTCTTTTCATGGCTTGTGACCATCCATCTTCCTCTTGATCACATTTCAGAGGTTTTTTTATGGGATTCAGGTCTCGAAATTGGGCTGGCCATGACAGGGTCCTGATCTGGTGATACTCCATCCACACCTTTACTGGCCTGGCTGTGTGGCATGGAGCATTGCCCTGCTGGAAAAAAACACTTCTCAGAGTTGGGGAACATTGTCAGAGCAAAAGGAAGCAAGTTTTTCTTCCGGGACAACGTTGTACTTTGCCTGGCTGAGGTTTGTAAAAGACCATAAGGATTGAACCAAAGCGGACTGGAGGGTCTCCTAGTTCGTCTTCTCTGATGAGTCCAATTTTCAGCTTTGCCCAACACATGGTCGTCTGATGGTTAGACGGAGACCTGGAGAGGCCTACAAGCCACAGAGTCTTGCACCTACTGTGAAATTGGACTCATCAGAGAAGACGAACTAGGAGACCCTCCAGTCTGCTTTGGTTCAATCCTTATGGTCTTTTACAAACCTCAGCCAGGCAAAGTACAACGTTGTCCCGGAAGAAAAACTTGCTTCCTTTTGCTCTGACAATGTTCCCCAACTCTGAGAAGTGTTTTTTCCAGCAGGGCAATGCTCCATGCCACACAGCCAGGCCAGTAAAGGTGTGGATGGAGTATCACCAGATCAGGACCCTGTCATGGCCAGCCCAATTTCGAGACCTGAATCCCATAAAAAAACCTCTGAAATGTGATCAAGAGGAAGATGGATGGTCACAAGCCATGAAAAGAAGCCGAGCTGCTTGAATTCTTGTGCCAGGAGTAGCATAAAGTCACCCAACGGCAATGTGAAAGACTGGTGGAGAGCATGCCAAGACACATGAAAGTTGTGATTTTAAATCAAGGTTATTCCACCAAATATTGATTTCTGAACTCTTCCTAAGTTAAAGCATTAGTATTGTGTAGTTTAAAAATGAATATGAGCTTGTTTTCTTTGCATTATTCGAGATCTGAAGACACTGCATCTTTTTTTGCTATTTTGACCAATTGTCATTTTTCTGCAAATAAATGATCTAAATGACAATATTTTTATTTGAAATTTGGTAGGAATGTTGCCAGTAGGTTATAGAATAAAACAAAAATGTACATTTTACTTTAACACATACCAATAAATAGTAAAACCAGAGAAACTGATCATTTTGAAGTGGTCTCTTAATTTTTTCCGCGGCTGTATATGCACAGAGCCTAGTGTCAATAGGCAGTGGGAGAAAGAGGCGTAACCCCAAACAGCACGGCAAAGCCGGGGTGTCACACAGAGTTGATTGCAAACAGCCAGTAACAAGGGAAATAGAGGTATAAACGGGAAAAACACATGAGCTCAACAGTGGAGAACCCTCAGAAGTTCAGTAAAACACAACACTCAGAATAATAAAGTCCAATGAACACAACCCTCAGAAGTTTTGAAGGGGAAAACACACACACACACACACACACACACACACACACACACACACACACACACAGACATTGCTGCTTCAATCAGGAATCATTATTTCTAGCCTTGTCACTGCCTTCATAATATTTTCCTTTCCTTTTGCACCTTATTTGTAAAATAAAAAAATATATTTTCCCGGAAAATGCGTCATTTTCTGGGTAATCCAAACTGAAAAATGTCAAAGTGTGAATTCACATAGTGACCTCATCTGTATCTCTGTAAAATGTGCAATCTATTAGTAAGGGTGTAAGTTTATATTTAATATTTTGGACAGACAAGCGTTTAGATAATATGAATGATCCTATTGGAAAATTCACTGAGTTGTCATAGCCTCAACCTTCCGTCCCATGTAAGAAGGGCTCAGTCCTATTTTCCATTTCTTTGTTGTTTCTTTGTCTTGCAACATTGTTAACATATGGTCATGGGTGACATAAGGCTCCACTGTCTGTCTAAATGTTCTGCACTGGTCATGCAGTAGTTTTTAATCTCATAACTCTCTCCCAGGGTCCAGCTGGCAACTATAGTGTACATCTCTGCCCTATATATAGTTCATTAAGCAGCATGTTTCTACAGTGTTCTTAAACAGATGTACACCACAACAAATCCAATACCAGCCACGATGATAATCATTTCTTCACATATACCATAATAATGTCTGTGGAGGGATAGCTACCTGGCATTCTGTTATTATTTCCTGTCTCGCTTTTTCACAGTGGTCTTTCAATATTGTAATTACACTAATGAATGCAGAGTAATAGAAAATGTCATACTGAGAATCATTATGTAATAGAACATTACTTTGTACTTTAATATACCAGGTTTAGGGTAATGTAAATGTGAGTAGTCTATAAGTGCTCTGTAATGCAATGCACTATTTGTGCTTTAGGTGTTAGAGGAGAAGATCATCACCTTTGTGAGGAATGAGCTGAAGAGATTCAAGAGGATGTTGAGTCCAGATTACCAAGAGAACTTTAAGAGTAAAGAGGAGGATGAGAGTGAAGCCAGAAAAGGGGCTCTGAAGATGGCACTGCACTTCCTTAAGAATATGAAGCTGCAAGATCTCGCTGACAAACTGCAAGAAAGTAAGAATTATTTTTTCACATCAATTAGCTAAAGCTAGGCAAAAAATACATAGCTATTGTTTGTCCTTAGTGTCAGTGGCTTGCAAAACATTATTATGATTTTTTTTTTTTTTTTAAATAGATGAGCTGGACGTAGTTTGTCAAACTGAGTTAAAAAGAAATCTCAAAAAGAAGTACCACAGTGTGTTTGAAGGAATACCCACACAAGGATGCTCTGCTCTGCTAGAAAAGATCTACACAGAGGTCTACATCACAGAGGGAGGAAGTGGAAAAGTAAACGAAGAGCATGAAGTCAGACAGATTGAGTCAAGATCCAACAGACCAGCTGGACAGGACACATCAATCAGATGCAGTGATATCTTTAAACTCTTACCTGGCCAAGACAAACCAATCAGAAGTGTTGTCACAAAAGGGGTTGCTGGCATTGGTAAAACTGTCTCAGTTCAGAAGTTCATCCTGGACTGGGCAGAGGGAAAAGAAAACCAGGATATCCACTTCATATTCCCGCTGCTTTTTAGGGAGCTCAATCTCATGAGAGAAAAACAGCTCTCTTTGATGGATCTCCTCCACCACTTTTTCACAGAAATAAAGCAGTTAACCTTTCCCAGCGAAGGGAAGTACAAGGTGCTGTTCATCTTTGATGGTCTGGATGAATGTCGACTCCAACTAGACTTTCAGAAAAATGAAAGTTTGACTGATGTGACAGAGGTCAACTCATTGGATATACTCCTGACAAATGTCATCAAGGGTAATCTGCTCCCCTCTGCTTTACTTTGGATTACCTCTCGACCAGCAGCCGCCAATCAAATCCCACCTGAGTGTGTCGACCGGGTTACAGAGGTACAAGGGTTCAATGACCCACAGAAGGAGGAGTACTTCAAGAAGAGGATCAGTGATCAGACTCTTGCCAGCAGAGTCATCTCTCACATCAAATTATCAAGGAGTCTCCACATTATGTGCCACATACCAGTGTTCTGCTGGATTGCTGCTACTGTTCTTGGTTTCATTCTTGGCTCTTCAGGAGGTGGACAGATTCCAAAGACTTTGACAGAGATGTATACCTATTTCCTTATTTTCCAAACCAAACAGAGGAGCCTAAAGTTTGAAAATGTGCATGACCTTGATCCACAGTGGGACCAAGAAGTTATCCTTGGTCTTGGAAAGCTGGCATATGAACAGTTAGAGAAGGGAAATCTGATTTTCTATGAAGAGGACCTAAAAGAGTCTGGCATTGATGTCAGAGAGGCAGCAGTAAACTCTGGCATCTGCTCCCAGATCTTTGGAGAAGAATCAGGGCTTAATCAAGGAAAGGGGTTCTGCTTCGTGCATTTAAGTGTCCAGGAGTATCTTGCAGCTTTGTATGCTCTTCTGATGTTAAAAATGAAAAGGAAAGACATCATTTCTCCAAAGCAAACCCTCAGGAAAGTCTTTAAGATTCTGAAAATGAGATCAGTACGCAAATCCATGATCATCTTACACAAGAGTGCCGTGGACAAAGCTTTGGAGCATGAAGATGGACGCTTTGACCTATTCCTCCGTTTCCTTCTTGGCCTCTCTCTAGAGTCTAACCAGACTCTCCTTCATGGCCTACTACAGACAGGACAAAATAAGATCGACAATGAAGAAACATTCAGTTACATTAAGGAAAAGATCAGGGAGGTTCCTTCATCAGAAAGGGTCATCAACCTCTTCCACTGTCTGCATGAACTCAATGATCACTCCTTAGTGGAAGAGGTCCAAAGCTTCCTGAGTGCTGGGACACTTTCTGAAGCTGAACTCTCACCTGCCCAGTGGTCAGCTGTAGTGTTTGTGCTGCTGACATCAGAACAGAGCCTGGATGTGTTTGACTTGAAGAAGTACATCAGATCTGATGAAGCCTTCCTCAGGCTTCAGCCAGTAGTGGAGGAATCACAGAAGGCCAAGTAAGTATGGTGGCAGTGTGTATTCTCAGAAAGGAAGGGGTTGATGACACTAGCTGGGTTTCCATCCAAGTTTTTAATGCACAATTTGACTATTTGAATAATAAACCCTGACTGGAAACACTGGAGTTCTTATAAAAATCTTTTGCAAATAAATATTCTATTTGCTAGAGGCGGGTGGATTAACCTGCTGTTCTGGTATAATGCGAGTTTGTTAGTTAAATGGGTTCATTCGCATTTTTCCCTTAATTAGGAGAGTGTCCATTTTTTATTTGCATAATACCGATGATGAAAGTGCACTGATTTGCAGTTGTTTAGCTGAATTTTCATGAAAGCGCATAAAAGATGGGAATTAATTAGATGGAAACCCAGCTTTCGATATGCAAAAAAGACATTTTGTCTGATTTTTGAGTTGGTTTAGAAGCACAACACTAAAATACAGACAGCAGCATTTAATTGAGTTTATAGTTACTGGTGGCTGTTTCCCCCTCAAGGCTCAATAGCTGTGGGCTCACTGAAAGGAGCTGTACTGCACTGGCATGTATCCTCAGCAAACCATCTTCAAAACTGAAAAATGTGGATCTCAGTGACAACAGTATTGGAGGTGTTGGAGTCCAAGAACTCTGTAGTGGACTGAAGAACCCGAACTGTGCACTCGAGACACTCAGGTAAGACATTTAGATTCTTCAGTATTCCCTAGGAATTAGTTCTGTGGGATGATTTCAATTTCTTCATTGCTATCCCCATGGTTACAGACAGACAGACAGACAGACAGACAGACAGACAGACAGGCAGTATTTCTTCATTTCAAATTGTCATAGACTTGAAGATCCTTCCAGACCTTTTTTCGACTTTAAACTCACACATCTCTGCTACAGCCTCAGTCACATTCACACTCCCAGCTGCACTTCATTCCCAATCCCAATCAGTACTGCTCCCACACACCTGGCACTCTCCTTACTTAAACTCCCCACTCCCTTCACTCCCTTGTCAGTTCTGGAATCACGCTCGCATCACTTATGGGTTATAGGCTATCTCAAGACAATACAAGCCCTGGATCCCCAACCTCCACTGCCATGCCAGTGTTCTCCTCTTCCAGGTCGTTAAGTTTTAGTTCTGGTCCGGCACTCTTGCGCCGTCAGGTCCAGTGTTTCCATGATCTTCACGAAACCCAGGTCGTTCTAGTTAATTTTCTGTGCTTTTGTATCCCAAGTTACTTTTTTTTCTTTTTGGCATGATTTTTCCCTGTAAACCCTGTTCTGGCTGGTTTCAATAAACTCCCACCTCCCTGCAATCTCTGTGTCGTCTGACGTTCCATGACCCCTTGACCATAGTACCATGCATTTAGTACTGCATTTTGGGTGTGAATACTACATCAGTGTGCCTTATTTTCAACCTTTCAAATGTCATCCAAGGTCCCTGACGTAGTAAACTACTGATCCCCTCAATATTCTACAAAAATAATCTTACTTTAAAGTGGCATTATGCAGTAATTATACTTCAGGATTAGAGTTAGGATAAGCAGTTTTACCTGAAAATAACAGCTTAAAAAGAAATTGGGCCGCTAAAATGAATTTCAATATGAAGAATCGCCTCCGTGCCACTGCCATACCAGGGTCCGTAGGCATATTACTGTGTTCTGTAGGTTTGCCTGAAGCCACCCGGTTTCTACTGTCTGCCGAACTAGTGAGTAGCTTATTTTCCGTCTTGCTTTGTCTTGTGTTGCACTTGCTTGATGTTTGACTGTGGTAAGACAGTTGTTGAGTAACTACTTTGTAACTAGTAAAAGTAAGGACATTTCAAGAGGTTTCTCTGTTTTTTTTAAAAATCCGTTATGCTGCTTTAAATACACTGCAAATGTTTTGTTGTGTTTGCCTTGACTGAATTATAACTATTTTATCACTGTAGACTCTCAGACTGCAGTATCACGGAGGAGGGCTATGCTAGTCTGGCTTCAGCCTTGAGGTTAAATCCCAATCATCTCAGAGAGCTGGATCTCAGAGGAAATGATCCAGGCGAATCAGGAGTCAAACTACTTTTAGACCTAAAGGAGGACCCGCAATGTAAACTGAAAAATCTCAGGTAAATGGAAATCAAGACCAATAATATTACAATAAAAAAAAAATAATGAGACTGTTATTATGAGTATACGAGTTATATGTATGCAACAAGTCTTCTTCATTGCAATTTAATTAAAGCATCAGTCTCTTTATTTAATAGCCACATTTAGGGGCATCAGCCTGTTAAATTTAAAGCTGCTGCACCAGGCCAATCAGACTGATTGAACTAATAGACTATACTAGTGGGTAGCAGTGCTTCCTAGCCCATGAGAAAAACACATATGTGAGCGATCAGTTTGAAGTTATAATGTTTGTGTGTTTTTTTTTAATGGAAGCAAATGTAATGATTTTGTGTGGTAGACAACAGATATGTTTATTGTCTCTATTTGTACAGGTTCCTGAAGGGGAGTGCTGCTGAGGAAGGCTGTGCTGCTGTGGCTTCAGCTGTGGGTTCAAACCCATTACTCATGACTGAGCTGGATCTGAGTGAGCTCATACCAGAAGCCTTGGGAGTGACTCAGCTTTGTGCTTTACTGGAGGATTCCCACTGCACACTGCAGAAACTGATGTTAGTGGATGATGTCACTTTCTTTTTAGTTAACATGCATAAGCTGCATTCTTCTCTTTTTGGAGGATGGAAGTCTCATTAAGCCTTTGAACGACTTAAAGGTGCTTCTTATGTGCAATGAATATAGAGGTTTTTGCAAGTGACAGCTGGCCAATATCTAGCTCTGAATTATGTCCCAGAAGAAGCCTGTTAGCTCAGACATCATCACAGGGTTAGAGATCTCTAGAGAACTGCTTTATTGCATTACCAGAGGTATACACTCAGGAAAGCATGCCGGTAGACACAAGTAGCATTCCCACCAAAGATGATCTCTCTAGATTTCCTTACCTTAGGGAGGTGAACCTTCTAACAGTCAAAGCCCATCTGGAGTTTTTGATCGGCAGCAATGTTCCAAAGGCTTTAGAACCGTGCAGTGGCGTAAAGTAGTAACATTATTTTTGGCCTTGCAAACTGTGTAGTAGGCTGACGTTACGTTTGAGTGAATGGTGAGCGCGATACGGCAAAATGAATGATAAAAAGCTTCTGAATAGAAAGTTTACCTTTAAAAGTTGTGTTGTGCAAAAGAAGCGAGCTTCACTGTCATCTGAAAATGTCAACAGGCAGCTGGCTGAAAGCACAGAAGTAGTAAGCTTACCTTTTATTGGTAACCTAACTGTCACGGTTCATTGTTTTTGAAAAAAGAGGCCTGACTTCTATGTTCACAGCAAACTTGAAAAAATGAAAATATTAAGCCATGGTTGAACTGCACTATAGGCTGAGTCCTTGTTTATCTGAAATGTGCACTTTATATGTACACTTTTATTTTGTACCGCTCTGTTTGGCAATGTTGTTTTTCAATAAAATAAAACATTGCATAAAGCAAGCCAATTCACTTTTCCATTTTGATAAGAGCATTAAAAAAAATTAAAATGATGGAAAAACATAATTGAAGGGACATTTAGAATAGATAAAAATGTGCGATTAATCGTGATTAATTTTGAGTTAACTATGGCAAATATGCGATTAATCGCAATTAAATATTATAATTGTTTGACAGCACTAGTAAAAATTGTTAGAAAGAAATAATAATAGTGACCACTATTTACCCAACTTGTAGCCTAGTAATCCTGCCCTACCATAATGTATGTAGGCTATAACTTTTCTTGAAATATATACAGTGGTGGCCAAAATTATTAGAACACTAGACATATTAAAGAGTTTTCAGTTGTTTTTGTTGAATTGGCCATTAAAATACCCTAAAAACTAATTCAATATGTACAAAGTCATCATTATGCTCTATTAATCATAGAATAGAGCCATCATAATGAGATTTAGGTCATTTTCCGTACAAAAACAAGCTAGGCCTATTTCACTGTCAATGTCACACAATGTTCCTACACAGAAGAGGCCAAATTACTTGTGTAATCATTGTCAGGTGTTATTGTGGTTAAATTGATGGTGATGCAAGAGTCTTAGGACACAACTTGGCGATTCTTTTGAATGTACAAGGCCTATCCTGCTCATTAAGTGATTGGTAACATCAGGGTTTTGTCACTGAGCCAACACCACAAAATTGTATAGATCCAAAGCCTCTAGAAGCAGTCTTGAAGCACATTTTGCTCTTTGAACATGGCTAAGGTGAAGAAGGAGCTAACGAGTGAGCAATGGGTTCGAATAAAGGCTTTTTTTGATGCTGGCTGGAGTTACTGCCCCATAGCCAAGGACTTGAGATGCAGTCCCAGCACTGTAAAGTACACTTTAGACCACCATGGCACCAGAACCGAAAGGAGGGAGGTTTCAAAAAGAAACTCTCAGACACACAAGTGAAGCATCTCAAAATTCTCAGTCTTCAGGACCGAAGAAAGACTTTACAAGAACTGTGTGACGAGATCAACATCACAATGACTAATGGTGCAACAGTGTCTTCAAGAACTGTCCTTCGGAAACTGGGAGAAGAAGGACTTTTTGGCAGAATAGCAGCAAAGAAACATTACTGAAAGAGAACAATTGAGTGTAACGCCTTAAAAATTTGCAAAAGAACACAAGAAATGGACAAATAAAGATTGGTTTAAGTGTTGTGTACTGATGAGTCCAGGTTTGAATAGTTTGGCAACAAGCAAAGCGTGTATGTTCCACGAAGTGAGGGGGAGAGATATAAAAATGAGTGTCTCTTGCCAACAGTAAAACAAGGAGGGGGTAGTATTATAGTGTGGGGTGCAATTTAAGCCTCAGGAACAGGTGACTTTGGCTAATTTGATGGCATCATGGATACAAAAGTATACCACAACATTCTGGTGAGGCACGGAGTTCCTTCTTGGAGACGTCTTATTGGGCCTGTATTTATTTTCCAAGAGGACAATGACCCTAAACATTATTTTAACTATTGCCGGATCTAACGGCGACAAGGAATCTGCTGGAACATTGAAAATTATGGACCGGCCCTCTCAAAGTCCGGACTTGAAACCCATCAAGCAAATTTGGGGCAAGTTGGAAAATAAACTTGACAGATCTACTGTAAATTCCAAGGAAAGCCTTAGGTTTGAGTTGCAGAAGGCATGGGATAACATTATTGTTGAAGTTGAAGAAATATATTGACTCTATGCTAGAGAGATGTGCTGCTGTAATTGCTGCAAAAGGTGGACGTACCACATATTAAAGTTAAAAGTGGATAAAAACAGTAGGAATCACTTCATCTGATATTTGTTGTGCTCAGAACAGCCATCTGCATGTTTCATGAACATTATGAAATTAAATCATGTTTTGGAGGCAAAAAAAAGGTAATTATTCTCAGATCTGTCAGGTGTTCTAATAATTTTGGCCACCACTGTACCTTTCACAATAGCCGTATAGGTTACCTGTTGCTGTCAGGACTTTGGGCAGCGATTGCCATGATTTGGCACATTGGCAGCATCTGGTGGCCAAACGACAGTTGGACAGTCTTATCGTTGTACAAGTGTCATTGTGTTACCCACCTGTGTCCCACCTATGCTGATTGTGTAACTCATCTGTGTCCCATGTCTGATAAGTAGTTAAAAGGATTTAAATGCCTGGCTAGCTCCTGTGGACTTTATCGGGTCGTTTTTGTTTCTTGTAGAAAATGCAAGTAGTGCTCTCAAGCACTTTGTTGTCGCTAGCTCTAGCTAGCCTCCTGTTTCACTGCGCGCCACAAAGAATGTGTTCCCTTGTTCGATCTTATAAAAGCCTGCTCAGTCTCAGCCTCCGTCTCAGCCTCAGCTACAGCCTGCTCAGCCTCAGCCTCAGCTACAGCCTGCTCAGCCTCAGCCTACTCAACTGGAGCCTAGTCCTAAGATATGTCTATTACTGCGCACTTGTGCACTTCAAACACTGACTTTCAGTGCTTAGGGCGTTCACACTGACAGAACCAGCAGAATTCAGGGCACTGAAAGTACCCGGATGGTGCACTGCAAATGGTAAAAAAAATGCAGTGTGAAATGATGTACACAACTCACCCTAAAGGGGTGCCATCTTGGCCTCATAGGTGAAGAGGAGGAGCCCTTCCCGGCGCTTTTTATTTCTAAAATAATGGCAGACGAGATGGCCGATGAGATGGTGGCAAGACCTCAAGCTGATACTGACCGTGAAAGCATTGGCAAAACTAAATATAGCCTATGGAAAATGAGGGAAAAAAGTTCATAGATTAATAAATAGGAAGTAATAAATAGTATAAATAGAATAAGTTACACAGAATAAATAGAATTTCAAAAGTTAAAAACTATTCAAAGGTTTGGAATTGCATGATGTGAAATGTATTTTGTTTTCTTTTATACTAAGTTCCTGATGTTGGAAATGTTTTCATGCATTTTATTTTGAATATTGTAAGAAAAGAAATTCAAATGTAAGAGTTTACATTATGTTTATTTTCTAAGGAAACGTTAGCCTAGAGATGAGAACAAAGCTGCAGAAAGCCAGAAACCATGTTGATTTTTTCTCCATGACACAGCTAAAGTTCTAATGTGGGGAATACTCTCAGTTCAGCATGCAACCGTTAATGTTTGTTAAACAAACGACTAGGGACTCTTTTAAAAGTTCAGTAGTGTAGTCGTGTAATATGAAGTTATTTCGGGTAACTCAACGGACTGAGTCACCAATTCACACAGAAGGCTAACTCGGCTAGAGCTAAAGTCAAAGTGAAAGTGAAAGTGTGTTTATTATTGCATGTACCAAATTGCTTCAGCACAGCAAAATTCTTACGACTTGGCAAGCATCATTCATCTACGCAGCTACTCACTAGCTAGCTAATTAGTCAAGGACTTTGCACAAGTGTAGCCTTCTCGGAAACCTTGAACATGCATCGTCCGGACTTAGCTAAGACTTAGACTTGGTCACGCCTTAAGGGCCTTATATAGTACACAAAACGGTCGTGTCGGATGGTTGGACAGTGGGCGGGCGGCCGGATAGTACGTACTAGTTAGCATTTGTGTCCCTTTATAGTACTCCAACGGCTGTGGGTGCTGAAAACAATTCTCTTCCACAACAGTAGGGGGAGTAACGGTTTAAGTCCCGAAAGACAAGCTACCCCATGACGTCTTTGTGCGATGGAAATCGTTAGTTGGCTTTACCTCTCCTCCACAACAGTCAATTTCTACTCTCCCACCAGCTGCCACTACTCAAATGCAACAGGTGTCAGCAGATACACAATATTGTGACTGTGTCTAATGCTATATATACACCTGATAGGGCAAACTTATCTTTATCATGGGAGAATGCGGGGGAGTAAAATGCTCCCGAAGTAGATTACATGTTTTTAACTTCGGGGTTAATTCCCTTTCGTCTACTGCTGGCTAGTTAATACATAGCCTACAGACAGCCGGAAAGGTTAATAAACAGAATGAAATAGCTACACATTACACACTATGTTTTAATAAAACCCACGTTACTCACATACTGGTTAACACTGTTTGTTACAGCACATAAACGTTTGTCGCTACATCCAAACTGCGTCACCGTTGTCCCTCCCTGTATCTGCTCCAGCCGCACCATTTTACTTGCAATGTGAATCATTGCCATTTGTTGCACCTTAATCATTTTCTACAAACATGATATGCGGTGTAGTAAACTGAGACTCTATTCACTACTGCACAAAACTAGACACGTTTGCAACGTTTGAAATGAAGTAGGTAAAACAACTTTCGCCAATATCTCCGTAAGGGAGATGGGTTGTGTGCTCAAATTTCCTGGGATCAAAGAAATTAATGTATTCATGTGCAGACTAAAAATCACGTCTCAGGATTTCTGCGCATGCACGTTATTTCGGGTGTCTCAACTGTAACTAATACCACTGTCATATAATTATGAGTTCAGTAAAATACGGAGCAAACACAGTTTTCTACCGTTGTTGAAACACATCTTTAATTGCCGTCGCTCATGCTGGTTCTCTGGCAGTAGGCTACTTGGGCCGGCTCATGTATTGTGATATACAGGGAATAGTTTTCAAGGAAAGGATCTGCGCCTTTGACAGTGGCTGTTATGCATATACAGCCGCGGAAAAAATTAAGAGACCACTTCAAAATTATCAGTTTCTCTGGTTTTACTATTTATTGGTATGTGTTAAAGTAAAATGTACATTTTAGTTTTATTCTATAACCTACTGGCAACATTCCTACCAAATTTCAAATAAAAATATTGTCATTTAGATCATTTATCTGCAGAAAAATGACAATTGGTCAAAATAGCAAAAAATATGCAGTGTCTTCAGATCTCGAATAATGCAAAGAAAACAAGCTCATATTCATTTTTAAACTACACAATACTAATGCTTTAACTTAGGAAGAGTTCAGAAATCAATATTTGGTGGAATAACCTTGATTTAAAATCACAACTTTCATGTGTCTTGGCATGCTCTCCACCAGTCTTTCACATTGCCGTTGGGTGACTTTATGCTACTCCTGGCGCAAGAATTCAAGCAGCTCGGCTTCTTTTCATGGCTTGTGACCATCCATCTTCCTCTTGATCACATTTCAGAGTTTTTTTTTATGGGATTCAGGTCTCGAAATTGGGCTGGCCATGACAGGGTCCTGATCTGGTGATACTCCATCCACACCTTTACTGGCCTGGCTGTGTGGCATGGAGCATTGCCCTGCTGTAAAAAACACTTCTCAGAGTTGGGGAACATTGTCAGAGCAAAAGGAAGCAAGTTTTTCTTCCGGGACAACGTTGTACTTTGCCTGGCTGAGGTTTGTAAAAGACCATAAGGATTGAACCAAAGCGGACTGGAGGGTCTCCTAGTTCGTCTTCTCTGATGAGTCCAATTTTCAGCTTTGCCCAACACATGGTCGTCTGATGGTTAGACGGAGACCTGGAGAGGCCTACAAGCCACAGAGTCTTGCACCTACTGTGAAATTGGACTCATCAGAGAAGACGAACTAAGAGACCCTCCAGTCGGCTTTGGTTCAATCCTTATGGTCTTTTACAAACCTCAGCCAGGCAAAGTACAACATTGTCCCGGAAGAAAAACCTGCTTCCTTTTGCTCTGACAATGTTCCCCAACTCTGAGAAGTGTTTTTTCCAGCAGGGCAATGCTCCATGCCACACAGCCAGGCCAGTAAAGGTGTGGATGGAGTATCACCAGATCAGGACCCTGTCATGGCCAGCCCAATTTCGAGACCTGAATCCCATAAAAAAAACTCTGAAATGTGATCAAGAGGAAGATGGATGGTCACAAGCCATGAAAAGAAGCCGAGCTGCTTGAATTCTTGCGCCAGGAGTAGCATAAAGTCACCCAACGGCAATGTGAAAGACTGGTGGAGAGCATGCCAAGACACATGAAAGTTGTGATTTTAAATCAAGGTTATTCCACCAAATATTGATTTCTGAACTCTTCTTAAGTTAAAGCATTAGTATTGTGTAGTTTAAAAATGAATATGAGCTTGTTTTCTTTGCATTATTCGAGATCTGAAGACACTGCATCTTTCTTGCTATTTTGACCAATTGTCATTTTTCTGCAAATAAATGATCTAAATGACAATATTTTTATTTGAAATTTGGTAGGAATGTTGCCAGTAGGTTATAGAATAAAACAAAAATATGCATTTTACTTTAACACATACCAATAAATAGTAAAACCAGAGAAACTGATAATTTTTAAGTGGTCTCTTAATTTTTTCCGCGGCTGTATATATATATGGATATAAAGGTAATGAAACAGGAAACGCTAGGTCCAGAAATGTTAGTTTCCGGAGTTGATGTCGTATGGAAATGAGGTTGTAGTGTGCCAATCACGGCCAAGGAGTATCCGTCGCCATGAGCGGACCGACAGAAATTTTTGCGGGGACACGGAGAGCTGTCCGACGTCTCTGGAGAGCACGGAGAGGGCGTTTCAGCTACCGGAGAAGGCGTTTCACTTACCTGAAGGCGTTCCTATGTGCCCAAAAACGTGTCGTACGGAGTAGCATAAAAATGCCTTTAGCAACACTTTGCCCGAGGTGGAACGACCCTCTGAGCACCTCGGAGAGTGCGACGGACCCCTACGTGCACCTCCTGATTTTTCTTACTTTTCGGATAGCTACGGATGCCCCCTTGGCTCTGATTGGTCTGCTAACGATAGCATTTTCGAACGACATAATTTCTTGTTTCTTTCCCTATCTATTCCTATTTCTGTCCGAGGCGGGCCTCGTCCTACAGAGTAGTGCCAAAGCCTTGCACCAGCCGACAGCAATTCAAATATTTTGTCCAAACCAACCTGAGCCCCACGGAGTCAATGTCTCAAATGTTCATACTACTGACACCTACGTTTTTTATGAAAAGCCTGCCTTTATTAAACTCCAGCATCAACAGATACAAGCACTCGCTGACACAAACAAGCGCCGTTAAACGCACAAGCGCGCAGAAGAGGGAGATGAGCATATTGAAATTAAATCATTCACATTGCAAGAACGGAATGAAATAGCCTACATTTTACACACGCTGACATCTGCTATGCCTAAATAAAAGCCACGTTATATAGGCTTCTACACCAGAACCAAAACAAGTCCAACCATCGAGGGTTAATCCATGTTGTTGTCGAGAAAGATGATGGCATCAATCATATTTCATTAAAGCTTCACACTTCTGACATTGGAAGCATCGCGTCAGCACCAATTTGAAAGTGGGGGGGACATGTTTCAGCGGGGGGTCTGAAAATTTTGAAAAACGTAGATGCAATTTCTCGCATTCTGGTGCATTTTACCATGTTTTAAGATAGAAAAAGAGAGTTAAACTAGTCATGCAGTTGAGATGGACTGAAGAATTATTAACTTCCGTGCCAGAGACGGAGCTCGCAGGGGTCCTTCCTTATAATGGATAAGAGGGTTCGTATCATAGATATAGAATATTCTATGGTGTAATACACAGAGGACTGACACTGACAACTTTTTTGACACTTTATAGTCTATTTCATGAAACCAAAGGGTTTAAAAGGAGGACAAGTGAGTGACACATTAAAAAAAAAATCTTCTTTGGTGAGTGTGTTTAGTCGCTGCTGTCGTTAGAAAAACTGCCATTAGCTAGCTAACGTTAACGCCAGATTAGCTCACGGTTGTTATGGCAATAACAATACGATTATAGCCAGATAATGTCCATTGGGTGGTCCTTAATTGTCCACTCTGTAACTCTGACTTACTTTCCTCTTCTTCTTCAAAAAATTCCGTATGTCCATTTCTGTGGTCTGCTTCTAGCGCGACGCTCCGATCAAATCAGAGAATGAATGAAAATGAATGACAGTTGAATCTGCGTGCGTGATGAGGCTGCGTAATACACCAGGAAAACGCGGAGTGGACTTATATTGCTGTGGGTATTCCCCACTGATAAAGTGGAACGGATTTAATTGTGAAGCAATGGAAAGAATGCTGGACTAATAGACCAGCAGTCACGCACGCACTGATATTTTGACTGCAAAAGTGGGGGGGTCGAAACGACTTGTTTTTAAAAGTGAGGGGGTCTTGTCCCCCCCCAATCACATTGTCGCGACGCCCATGATTGGAAGTATACAACAGCCTCATTAGAATCCGCATCGACTTTGATGCACACGACAGAAATATGTCCATACAGTAGGCTACATTTCCCCTCGTTGAGTATCGTTTTAAGACTCTCCAGATGACAGTTTCTTTTTTTTAAAACGTTCAGTTCACCGCAACGTCTTTATAAACAATACATCTACATAGTCCAACCATTGAGGTTTAATCCGTAGAATCCGCATTGGCTACTAAGCATACATATTTCCATACAGTAGATTTCCCCTCGTTTAGTGTTGTTTTAAACTCTCCAAATGACAGTTTCTTTTCAACTTCTTCCATGATACAGTTTGCCACCTGTAATCGCGTTTTGACATAAAAGAGAATGAAGAAGGCTGTTATCCTAAATGTGATTTATTTTATTCTCCAAAACGATACATCTGCAAAGAAATCAACATAAATTGCAACATACCACCTTCTCAGAGTCTCAAGTCCAACGACAGTTATGTGGTATGCCACTGTGTTGACTTAAAAAAAAACGTTGACTGAAACTGTTTGGAGCAAACGCGCTACTTCACAGAACAAATACTTTCATATTCGATTTCCACCACTTGTTAGTCATGTCATGCATTCATATAGATGTGAATCAATCAATACTAATACATCTTTAACTGTGACTAGTGCAGTGCCCGTAGGGGGTAACATCTATGACGACGACTGTTCTATGACTATGACATAATTCACAAAAAAGTGTCCCGATGTATCTGTTGTAATTCGTTTACTTTGTTTTCTCATTATTGCAATATTATAAACCTCAGTCTGCATTTACCCTGGCTTGGAGAGGCTGTCATTCGGAAGATACTGTGTGTGGTCGCCTTTGCTCTGTGTTCATTAAACCTGTGAATAAAAGGCTGGGTGCCAATCAAAATCACAACGCATTGCAAGAGTTGAGTACTACACCGCTACAACGGTGACATGGGTTTGCACCGTAGGCTACGGCAAACGGTAAAATACAAATATCTCGCGAACTATGAATTCAAAAATCTTCAAAATCAAGGATGCACAGGTTCATGACATGCGTAAGCTACATTACTTTGAAACTTAATATAAAGAAGCTTAAACATAAACAAATAGATCAAATCAATCACTGTCTTAAGATTACCTGAGCAAAAGTCTGTATCTGTTCACCAAGAAGAATTTGAATGCGGACCTCCTTATCATATCCAACGCTATTCTGAACTTTGAGTGAAGGCAGGGTAGTTTAATAACGCTACGCGTTTGATTGTGACGTCACTACCCATAGTCCCGACGGGACGGGAAACGATAACCCATTGTTTCCTATGGGAAACGGTAAAATACAAATATCTCGCGAACTATATATTCAAAAATCTTCAAAATCAAGGATGCACAGGTTCATGACATGCGTAAGCTACATGCAAAATCTCATAACTAACAGAACTACCGTCAGGGAGATACGCCCTAGACAGACAGACACACAGAGTTCCTGGATTTATAGATGTGTTTTTGTTTCATTTCGCAACGTATTTAGTGTATAATTCACATAGCAGGTGCCCCTTCGTAACCATTATACATTTTATTTGCTTAAAACACACAGAAGTACTGTCAAATCAGAGAGAAAATCAGCTGTCACCTGGCTATTACCTGACCAATAGGCCTACCTTTAAAACACGGTGATAGTATTCAAAACTAATTTGTCCTTCAATCTACCAAATATGATTAAACGGCATATGGTATTGCCCCGGTGACGCAAACGCGGGTAGAGCTTTATTCGGTAATCTGTCCGCTCATATACAAAAGCTAACATTAACGTGAAGTGGAGTTAACTTGCAGCCAACACCATTGTATTACAAACACTGACAACACACACACATAATGAGAAAGAACAACTTTGATTAATGTAACTTATAAACACGTCGTTTCAAAGTGCTGTGGCCGTTCTTAAAAGATGTGTCAAGAACTTCTGCTTCATGTAAAGCAGACATGTTGACTATAATAGTTATTTAGATATTTCAAATATGGAATGTTCAATGCTTTATCACGAGGGCCGCTGTATCTCTGTCTCTCTATTTATTTATATATCTCTCTATCAATGTGCTGATTATGGATTATCACTTGCAGGTGCTTGCAGGTGTTTTTAGGGTGTTGCAAGAGTTTTGGTTGGTTATCTCTAACATTAACGTGAAGTGGAGTTAACTTGCAGCCAACACCATTGTATTACAATTAGTGCTGTCAGTTTAACGCGTTATTAACGGCGTTAACGCAAGCCCATTTTAACGCCGTACATTTTTTATCGCGCGATTAACGCGTAAAAAAAAAAAAAAAGATTAACGTTCTTTTTGCTCTCCCAGACTGTGTAGTAGGCTAACGTTACGTTTGAGTGAATGGTGAGCGCGATACGGCGAAATTAATGATAAAAACCTTCGGAATGGAAAGTTTACATTTAAAAGTTGTGTTGTGCAAAAAAAGCCAGCTTCATTGTTGTCTGAAACAACAGGCATCTGGCTGAAAGCACAGAAGTAGAAGGCTTACCTTTTATTGGTAACCTAACTGTTATTGGTAACGCCCTGTTTGGCAATGTTGTTTTTCAATAAAATAAAACATTGCATAAAGCAAGCCACTCCACTTTTCCATGTGGATAAGAGCATAAAAAAAATTGCGATTAATACATTTACAATTAATCGCGATTAATTTTGAGTTAACTATGACAAAAATGCGATTAATCGCGATTAAATATTTTAATCGTTTGACAGCACTAATTACAATCACTGACAACACACACACATAATGAGAAAGTACACCCGGCGATTATCTTGCATTTTATCTTCCACCTTTGAATAATGTAACTTCAAAGCGCTGTGGTCGTCTTTAAAAGATGTGTCAAGAACTTCTGCTTCATGTAAAGCAGACACGTTTACTTCAATACTTATTAAGATATTTTAAATGCTGCAAATATTTTGTTGTGTTTGCCTTGACTGAATTATGACTATTTTGTCACTGTAGACTCTCAGACTGCAGTATCACGGAGGAGGGCTATGCTAGTCTGGCTTCAGCCTTGAGGTTAAATCCCAATCATCTCAGAAGGCTGGATCTCAGAGGAAATGATCCAGGGGAATCAGGAGTCAAACTGCTTTTAGACCTAAAGGAGGACCCGCAGTGTAAACTGAAAAATATCAGGTAAATGGATATCAAAACCAAGAATATTACAAAGAGTTATTACGAGTATACAAGTTCTATGACTATAACAAGTCTTCTTCATTGCAGTTAACTTAAGGCATTACTCTGTAAGCAAAATTACGTCCCCTCGACGTCCTGTAATGGTCTCTCTGAACATTGTAAAAACGTAAATGTGTATGGTTCCCTTGACAACTCAAGGACGTTTTGCACGACCTTCCAAGACCGCCCCGAGGACGTTGCGGTTTTCTATAGGTCCTGGGGACGTTATGCAGGACGTTGCAAGCACGTCGCAGGGCAGCCGTGGCCTACTGGTTAGGGATTCAGGCCGGAAACCGTAGGGTGGCCGGTTCGATCCCCGACCAGTAGGAAAAATGTGGGAGGGGGAAGTGGTAGACTACTGCTCTCCCATGCCCACATCCACGGCTGAAGTGCCCTTGAGCAAGGAACCTAACCCCGATCACTGCTCCCCGGGCGCCGCCAATGGCAGCCCACTGCTCCGGGTTAGTGTTACTTCACTTCACTGTGTGTGTGTGTGTGTCACTTCCCTGGATGGGTTAAATGCAGAGGTTAATTTCAGAGTGTGTGTGTCTACACCACCTCTGCCATAGAGAGGACTTTCACTTTCACTTTTCATTGTGGTTACGTCTGGGGAACGTGTTTCTATAGGTCCTGGGGACGTTCTGCAGGAAGTTGCAAGAACGTCCTGAGGGCATTGTGGTGACTTCTGGGAAACGTGTTTTAGACGTCCTGGGGACGTTATTCAAGGACGCACCGCGGACGTAGCAGGCACGACCGTTTTTGCTGAGCTAAATGAAGAAAATAAAATAATAATAGATCGCGGAGCCGTCATTTTGCTTACAGGGCGCACACACACACAAGTTGAAGTTCATTTATATTACATATTTCATATGATATACATAGACACACACACAGACACACACGCGCTTACAAACTTGATTGCGAGGAATGGGAATCGAACCGTTAACTTTCCTATTACTAAACCACTTCGCTACCTACTGTACTAACACTGTCTGATTACTATTTTGTCACTTTAACACGTTTATCTCAGGGTGAGACAGCCAACAAACTTAGTAATTTTTTCCGAGGGTTTGAGGAAAAGCATATTGTAGCGATCTCAGTCACTACGCATTGAGGGTTTTCCGTAATGATTCCTTTTTTAATTAACATCCATGGCACGTCACAGACGTGCGGGCAGGGAGGCAGAATAACTAGCCAACCTAAGAATGATGAAATAAAATAAATATGAATGCTTCTCTACTGATCTGTGGTATAAATGTAATGTCTGCATGATTCCAATACAATGCATACATAGGAAGGTCTACCAAGTGTCTAGCTTTAACATTGAGCTTTCCGCAGCCCTTCAAAGATGCTGCAACAGAATATAGATCTCACAGGCCAAATTGACTGATTGGAATTTCTTAAAAATCCCGTCTCACAAACACAATCTGGATTTGACAACAATCCTAATATTTAGGCCTATAAAGCAAACGTGCACTTCCCTTATTATGTTTTAAAGGAACAGGCTAATCTGCCGTTAGAAAGTTATTTACCAACACGCATATGCTGCATTTTAAATAAAGTGCAAACCCTCGGTTTCAAACGAGGAGCGAACTGAGTGACCAGGATCCAACATGGCCAAGCAGACTAGCCTTAAAAGCTTTTTTTCAGAGGCCAAACACAACTGATGAGGGTAAACCGTCTGACGAGGATGAACCTGTAATACCTGCAGTGTTATGTCTGAACGCGTTTCATTTCATTATACTGTCTATGCCCGTGCGTGAGCGTGCCGAAGTTGGAGCCGAGAGACAGGGATTTGGAAAAATTATAGCTCGCACTCGGAGCATATTGAAAATTGGAGCTGTGAACTTAGTTCAAAATTTTGAATTATGGACAATGAACTGAACTAGTTCATGTAGAAAGTGAACTTTCCAAACACTGAATAGCCTACCTGAAGCCGTAGATGTTCGAACAGCTTCACCAGAGAAAAAAGCCGAAATGTCGGGCGTTTATGTCGTTATGGAGTGACAAGTTCTCTTGGCTAAGGTGTGAGGTAATTGATAGTCACAGCAAAATGTTCTGTTAGCACTGCGAAAAGGCGACGCAAAGGATTCACAAGAGGGTCGAATAATTTTTGAATCTCTGCTCTCATTGAACTGAGCAATGACCATGTTGCGGCGCTCATTTTATCGCCACAAAGGCCACTTATTGAAGCGCATCAGACATTAATGTTTTTGTTTCCCATTGTAAACTTAGGAAAATATACATGTTGCATTCTAAACTACCTGAATATTTTGTTATTTAAGCTACGCAGGCCGTCAGTTTTCTTCAATAGGCTAATTTAGAAGCAGAAATGGATATTTGGCCGGCTTATCATTAAAATGTCGGGCAAATGAAAAACATTTTTCTCCAGCGGAACCTCTGGTTCAGAGAGGACCATCAGAGGACGTCAAGGGGACATTTTGGAAGGACCGAATGCGAATGTCCCGCAGAGGACCACAGGTAAAGGTTACGGGAACGTTTTTAAAGGACGTCCTGGGGACGTATGCTGAGAGACCAAATAAGAACGTTCCCTAAAAGTCCGTTTTAAGGCTCATGCGAACATCACGCAGAGGACCTGCAAGTAAAGGTTATGGGGACGTTTTTAAAGGACGTCCTGGGGACGTGTGCTAACAGACCAAATTATAAGGTTCCCTGATAGTCCGTTTTAAGGCTCATGCAAACGTCACGCAGAGGACCTGCAAGTAAAGGTTACGGTGACGTTTTAAAGGACGTGTGCTGACAGACCAAATTATAAGGTTCCCTAATAGTCCGTTTTAAGGCTCATGCAAACGTCACGCAGAGGACCTGCAGGTAAAGGTTATGGGGACGTTTTTAAAGGACGTCCTGGGGACGTGTGCTGACAGACCAAATTATAAGGTTCACTAAAAGTCCGTTTTAAGGCTCATGCGAACGTCACGCATGAGGACCACAGGTAAAGGTAACGGTGACATTTTTGAGGACGTCATGGGGGCGTGTGCTGAGAGACCAAATTATCATGTTCCCTAAAAGTCTGATTTAAGACTCATGCGAACGTCACAGAAGGACCAAACATAGACTTGCTACGAACTTCAAAAACGTTCTGGTAACGTCCTCTAGCGAACGTTGTGGTGGGGACCAATTGGGGACGATTGGGGACCTTGCGAATGTCCTGTTAACGTCCTGGGGACGTTCCCTGTTTGTGGGGTAGTCTCTTTATTTAATAGCCACACCTCATATTTTAAGCTGTTGACTTAGGGGCATAATTAATTACCATAGATAAACATAAAATTAAAAGTGACAGGATGAGCTCAGCTATTGCAGTGAAAACTCAGCCTGCTAGATTTAAAGCTGCTGCACCAGGTCAAGCAGACTTATTGAATTAATAGACTATACTAGTGGGTAGCAGTGCTTCCTTTCCCATGAGAAATTGTCTCTATTTTTACAGGTTCCTGAAGGAGAGTGCTGCTGAGGAAGCCTGTGCTGCTGTGGCTTCAACTGTGGGTTCAAACCCCTTACTCATGACTCACCTGGATCTGAGTGAGCTCATACCAGAAGCCTTGGGAGTGACTCAGCTATGTGCTTTACTGGAGGATTCCCACTGCAGACTGCAGAAACTAAAGTTAGTGGATGTTGTTACATTCTTTTTAATTTACACACATAAGCTGCATTCTTCTCTTTTTGGAAGATGTTAAGTTAGTCTTTTTAACCAGTGTTGTTTTCGTCAGGCAAGACGAAAACGAAAATGACGTCGTCAGACCCCTTTTTTCCATGGCGAAAATGAGACTAAGACGAACGTCACCAAAGCCATATAAAGACTAAAATGTGACGAAAAATGTAGACATTTTCGTCAGACGAGAACTAGACGAGACTAAATTGTTAGTGAGTGGACGAACAAAGCTTCAAAACATGTGCCGGGTGCGGGTGGTCGTAAAAAGAGTGTTCTGACTTGATATTTGTTAATATGTTTGTTAACATAATTTGTTGTCCGAGAAGGACACCTACTGGTGCATTCCGGTAGTGCACCTTGAGTGCATTTGTTACGTCTCGCCCGCGAGAATTCAGTTATAGTCAGTTATTTTAAGCTGTTCAAAGAGCTGCATGGAAGCTGTCAAATCTTCCGACCTTTGGAGTGGAACGTCCGTAAGTAGAAATGTTATGTTTGTGGGATGTGTTATGTGCGGTGTGTAGTAATTAATAAGAGGGTTAATTTAATTAAATCAATTCATAATTAGCGTAGTTTGCCTTTGGTTGGGAGGGATAGCTATTTTCAACTGTTAAGCTAACTAACGTGTCTGGTGACTAGCTTCTTATTCACAAAACATGTTGAACGGGATAAATTGGACATATGGTAATTTGCTGTGTTTGTGTTTGTTTTATAGTTTTACAATAAATACATTGGGAATGAGAGCATCAGAAAGTAAAGACCTGAACATCATACACCCTCTGGATTGTTGTCTATCTGTCTACGCCTTACATGCACGTAATTGCTAGGGCAGAATAATTACTGTTCCCCAACCCCTCATATTTTAGTAGCATTGCACTAGGAGCCACATTGTGTTCCCCTCCTTTTGAAAGTTAGATCAGTCTCAGTGTGCTTCATTATGATAAATGTATTGGCCTATTAAATAAATACACGCATCTTACGTATATTTGATTTTTGACTAAAACCTTTGGAGTTTTCGTCGGACTAAAACTAGACTAAAACCTTTTGAGTTTTCGTCAGATTAAAACTAGACTAAAACTTTCAAAGATAGAAATGACTAAAATGGGACTAAAACTAAGACGCATTTCGTCAAAAAGACTAAGACTAAAACTAAATCTAAAATGCCTGCCAAAAACAACACTGTTTTTAACGACTTAAAGGTGCTTCCTCTGTGCAAAAAATACAGAGGTTTTCTTAAGTTACCGTTGGCCAATATCTAGCTCTGAACTATGTCCCAGAAGAAGCCTGTTAGCTCAGACATCATCACAGGGTTAGAGATAGCTGCTGTCGATGAAAACTACTTTATTGCATAACCAGAGGTATACACTCAGGAAAGCATGCCAGTAGACACAAGTAGCATTCCCACCAATGATGATCTTCCTAGATTTCCTCACCTTAGGGAGGTGAACCTTCTTACAGTCAAAGCCATTCTTGAGTTGTTGATTGGCAGCAATTTTCCAAAGGCTTAAGAACTATGGAAAGTGGCAAACAGCCAAAGAGATGGGCCACACGCAGTTATAACCTAGCCTTGCTGGCTTGTCAACGATCCTTGAATTGGTTTAGAGGCACAACACTAATATATAGACGGCAGCCGTGTCCTTTTCATTGAGCTTATAGTCAATGGTGGCTGTTTTTCCCTCAAGGCTCAATCGCTGTGGGCTCACTGAAAGGAGCTGTACAGCACTGGCATGTATCCTCATCAAAGCATCTTCAAAACTGAAAAATGTGGATCTCAGTAACAACAGTATTGGAGATATTGGAGTCCAAGAACTCTGTAGCGGACTGGAGAACCGAAACTGTGCACTGGAGACACTCAGGTAAGACATTTTGATTATTCAGTGTTCCCTAGTCATGAATTCTGTATAGTAATTTTAACTGTTCATTCCTTGATCAAATATCAAGACAGGCACACAGACAGTATTTCCTATACACTTTTCAGATTTTCATGTAAAGTTTCAGACGCACATAGACTTGAAGATCCTTCCATATTTCAATGATAAAAGCTCACTGAACGAACTGCAGAAGTTGTCTCAGTTTACGAAATTAACCTCAAGTGCATTTTGGAACAAACACTCAGAAATGTTTAGAGTGTCATGAAACCACAATGTCACAACCTGTTTGACTCCCCAAATCTCGATGACTAGGTGACTCAGATATGTTTTCTCCTAACGTGGGTTGTTACTAAAGACCCAAATCCTTAAATTCAGTTCATTAGCACTGGGGCCTTGGGTCACGTCTGTGCTGAACCCTGCTCCAGCCACGCCCCCTGTTTCGTCTTTAAACCCACACACCTCTGCTACAGCCTCAGTCACATTCACACTCCTAGCTGCACTTCAATCACAATCAGTACTGATCCCACACACCTTTATTTTTTAATAATATTTTACTTTTCTCTCTACAGCCTGTCAGACTGCAGTATTACAGAAGAGGGATTCAGTTCTCTTGCATCAGCACTGAGATCAAACCCCTCACACATGAGAGAAATGTGGCTGAATGGGAGTAAAGCAGGAGACTCAGGAGTGAAGCATCTTTCTTCTCTTCTGGAGGATCCCAACTGTAAACTGGAGTCACTAAGGTGAGTATCACAAGACCAAATACTGAACTGCTATCAGTGAATTTGACAGTGACAGTGACTTATCATGCTCTTCACATGTAAAGGGTCACTATTAATCCAGCAGTAAACACTTCTTATCAACCTGATTTTCCATATTTATGACACACACACACACACACACAAACACACTCTTTCACACACACAAACACACCCACACATACACACAAACACAAATGTACACACACACACACACACACACACACATACACATTTACACAAACACAAACACACATGCAAACTTAAACACACACACACACAAACGTATACACACACTTACACGCACACAAACACACACACACACACTTACAAACCCACACACGCTTACTTACGCAGACACTTACACACAATATATATATATATATAAATATATTCTAATCACATTTTATTTAGTCTAAAATGACATACATTATATTTTTGTATTATATTTTCTCTCTACAGCATGTCAAACTGTACTGTATCAGTACTGATCCCACACACCTTTATTTTTTAATAATACTTTACTTTTCTCTCTACAGCCTGTCAGACTGCAGTATTACAGAAGAGGGATTCAGTTCTCTTGCATCAGCACTGAGATCAAACCCCTCACACATGAGAGAAATGTGGCTGAATGGGAGTAAAGCAGGAGACTCAGGAGTGAAGCATCTTTCTTCTCTTCTGGAGGACCCCAACTGTAAACTGGAGAAACTAAAGTGAGTATCACAAGACAAAATACTGAGTTGCTATCAGTGAATTTGACAGTGACAGTGACTTATCATGCTCTTCACATGTAAAGGGTCACTATTTATCACTCTGATTTTCCATCTTTTTTGCACACACATACACACACACACACACACACACACACACACACACACACACACTATTGCCTGATTCATACTCCTGCATTTGGACGGAGACGGGCACTTGGCCACGCCTTGGCAACACCTTGCCCGAGATGGAACGCTCCTCTGAGCACCTCGGAGAGCTTGACGGATCCCTACGTGCACCTCCTGATTTTTCTAACTTTTCGGACACCCCCTTGGCTCTGATTGGTCCGCTAACGACAGTATTTCCGAAAGAAATGTTTCTTGTTCTTTCCCTATCTGTTCCTATTTCTGTCAGAGCCAGACCGCGTCCGGCAGAGTAGTGCCAGAGCCCGGCACCAGCCTAGAGCAATTCAAATATTTTGTCCAAACCGACCTGAGCCCCACGGAGTCAATGTCTCAAATGTTCATACTACTGGCACATACGTTTTTTATGAATAGCCTGCCTTTATTAAACTCCAGCATTAACAGATACAAGCACTCACTCACACGAACAAGCCCTGTTAAACGCGCAAGCGCGCAGAAGAGGGAGATGAGCATATTGAAATGAAATTATTCACATTGCAAGAACGGAAAATAGCCTACATTTAATACACGCTAGGCATCTGCTATGCCTAAAAAAACTCTTGTTATATAGGCTTCTACACCAGAACCAAAACAAGTCCAACCATCGAGGTTTAATCCATGTTGTTGAGGAGAAAGATGATGGCATCAATCATATTTCATTAAAGCTTCACACTTCTGACATTAGACGTATACAACAGCCTCATTAGAATCCGCATCGACTTGGATGCCATCCGACAGAAATATTTCCATACAGATTTCCCTTGTTTTGTTTTGTTTTAAACCCTCCAAATGACATGATTTCTTTTCAACTTCTTCCATGATACAGTTTGCCGCCTGTTATCGTGACATATACAAACTCCTGCACACATTTTTTTTATTTTATCCTCAAAAACTATACATCTGCAAAGAAATCAACATAAATTGCAACATACCACCTTCTCCGAGTATTAAGTCAAACGATAGTTAAGTGGTATGCCACTGTGTTGACATTAAAAAAAACGTTGACTAACTGTTTTGAGCAAACGCGCTACTTCATCAAACAAATACTTTCATATTCGATTTCCACCACTTGTTAGTCATGCTATCCATTCATATAGATGTGAATCAATCAATACTATTGACTGTAATGTGTTTTTGTTTCATTTTGCAACGTATTTAGTGTATAAATTACATAGCAGGTGCCCCTTCGTAACCATCACACATTTTATTTGCTTAAAACACACAGAAGGACTGTCAAATCAGAGAGAAAATCAGCTGTCACCAGGCTATTACCTGACCAATAGGTCTACCTCTATAACTCGGTGATAGTATTCACAACTAATTTGTCCTTCAATCTATCAAATATGATTAAATGGCATATGGTATTGCACCCGTGAGGCAAACGCAGGTAGAGTTTTTTTCGGTTATCTGTCCGCTCACATACAAAATCTAACATTAACGTGAAGTGGAGTTAACTTGCAGCCAACACCATTGTATTACAAACAATGACAACACACACATATAATGAGAAAGTAAACCTGGCGATTATATTTTATTTTATCTTCCACCTTTGAATAATGTAACTTATAAACATGTTGTTTCAAAGCGCTGTGGTCGTCCTTAAAAGATGTGTCAAGAACTTCTGCTTCATGTAAAGCATACACGTAAACTTCAATACTTATTAAGATATTTTAAATGCTGCAAATATCTTGTTGTGTTTGCCTTTACTGAATTATGACTATTTTATCACTGTAGACTCTCAGACTGCAATATCACGGAGGAGGGCTATGCTAGCCTGGCTTCAGCCTTGAGGTTAAATCCCAATCATCTCAGAGAGCTGGATCTCAGAGGAAATGATCCAGGGGAATCAGGAGTCAAACTGCTTTTAGACCTAAAGGAGGACCCGCAGTGTAAACTGAAAAATCTCAGGTAAATGGATATCAAGACCAAGAATATTACAAAGAGTTTCAAATACATACAAAAATAATGAGACTGTTATTACGAGTATACGAGTTCTATGACTATAACAAGTCTTCTTCATTGCGATTAATTTAAATTATTAGTCTCTTTATTTAATAACCACACCTCATATTTTAGGCTGTTGACTTAGGGGCATAATTAATTACCATAGATGGACATTAAATTAAAAGTGACAGGATGAGCTCAGCTATTGCAGTGAAAACTCAGCCTGCTAGATTTAAAGCTGCTGCACCAGGCCAAGCAGACTTATTGAATTAATAGACTATACTAGTGGGTAGCATTGCTTCCTTCCCCATGAGAAAAACACATATGTGACTGCTCAGCTTGCTTTTTACATTTCTGCAAAAGGCTGCCTTGGTAGAAGTTGTAATGTTTTAGAGTGTTTTTTTTTTTTATTTAAGCACCAGTGATGATGTTTTGTGTTTGTTTGTGACAACAGATATATTTATTGTCTCTTTTTTTACAGGTTCCTGAAGGGCAGTGCTGCTGAGGAAGCCTGTGCTGCTGTGGCTTCAGCTGTGGGTTCAAAACCCTTACTTATGACTGAGCTGGATCTGAGTGAGCTCATGCCAAAAGCCTTGGGAGTGACTCAGCTGTGTGCTTTACTGGAGGATTCCCACTGCAGACTGCAGAAACTAAAGTTAGTTGATGTTGTTACATTCTTTTTAATTTACACGCATAAGCTGCATTCTTCTCTTTTTGGAGGATGTTAAGTTAGTCTTTTTAATGACTTAAAGGTGCTTCCTCTGCGCAATGAATACAGAGGTTTTCTTCAGTGACCGTTGGCCAATATCTAGCTGTTAACTATGTCCCAGAAGAAGCCTGTTAGCTCAGACATCATCACAGGGTTAGAGATCTCCAGAGAACTACTTTATTGCATTACCAGAGGTATACACTCAGGAAAGCATGCCAGTAGACACAAGTAGCATTCCCACCAATGATGATCTCTCTAGATTCCCTCACCTTAGGGAAGTGAACCTTTTTACAGTCAAAGCCATTCTTGAGTTGTTGATTGGCAGCAATGTTCCAAAGGCTTTAGAACAGTGGAAAGTGGCAAACAGCCAAAGAGATGGGCCACATACAGTTATAACCAAACCTTGCTGGCTTGTCAACGATCCTTGGTGTGATTCTTGATTTAGTTTAGAGGCACATCACTAATATATAGACGGCTGCAGTGTCCTTTTCATTGAGCTTATAGTCACTGATGACTGTTTTTTCCTCAAGGCTCAATAGCTGTGGGCTCACTGAAAGGAGCTGTACAGCACTGGCATGTATCCTCAGCAAAGCATCTTTAAAACTGAAAAATGTGGATCTAAGTGACAACAGTATTGGAGATGTTGGGGTCCAAGAACTGTCTAGAGGACTGGAGAGCCCAAACTGTGCACTGGAGACACTCAGGTAAGACATTTTGATTCTTCAGTGTTCCCTAGTAATGAGTTCTGTATAGTCATTTTAACTGTTTATTTCTTGATCAAATATCAAGACAGGCACACAGACAGTATTTCCTAAACACTTTTTCAAATTTTCATGTAAAGTTTCAGACGCACATAGACTTGAAGATCCTTCCATATTTCAATGATAAAAGCTCACCGAACGAACTGCAGAAGTTGTCTCAGTTTACAAAATTAAAACCAAGTGCATTTTGGAATACACTTTTTAGAGTATCATGAAACCACAATGTCACAAATTGTTTGACTCCCCAAATCTCGATGACTAGGTGACTCAGATATGTTTTCTCCTAACGTGGGTTGTTACTAAAGACCCAAATCCTTAAATTCAGTTCATTAGCAATGGGGCCTTGGGTCACGTCTGTGCTGAACCCTGCTCCAGCCATGCCCCCTGTTTCGTCTTTAAACCCACACATCTCTGCTACAGCCTCAGTCACATTCACATTCCTAGCTGCACTTCATTCACAATCAGTACTGATCCCACACACCTTTATTTTTATGATAATATTTTCCTTTTCTCTCTACAGCCTGTCAAACTGCAGTATTACAGAAGAGGGATTCAGTTCTCTTGCATCAGCACTGAGATCAAACCCCTCACACATGAGAGAGCTGTGGCTGAATGGGAGTAAAGCAGGAGACTCAGGAGTGAAGCATCTTTCTTCTCTTCTGGAGGATCCCAACTGTAAACTGGAGTCACTAAGGTGAGTATCACAAGACCAAATACTGAGCTGCTATCAGTGAATTTGACAGTGACAGTGACTTATCATGCTCTTCACATGTAAAGGGTCACTATTAATCCAGCAGTAAACACTTCTTATCAACCTGATTTTCCATATTTATGACACACACACACACACACACAAACACACTCTTTCACACACACAAACACACCCACACATACACACAAACACAAATGTACACACACACACACACACACACACATACACATTTACACAAACACAAACACACATGCAAACTTAAACACACACACACACAAACGTATACACACACTTACACGCACACAAACACACACACACACACTTACAAACCCACACACGCTTACTTACGCAGACACTTACACACAATATATATATATATATAAATATATTCTAATCACATTTTATTTAGTCTAAAATGACATACATTATATTTTTGTATTATATTTTCTCTCTACAGCATGTCAAACTGCAGTATTACGGAAAAAGGATTCAGCTCTCTTGCATCAGCAATGAGATCAAACCCTTCACACATGACAGGGCTGTGGCTGAATGGGAATAAAGCAGGAGACTCAGGAGTGAAGCATCTTTCTTCTCATCTGGAGGATCCCAACTGTAAACTGGAGAAACTAAGGTGAATATCACAAGACCAACTACTGAGTTGTTATTAGTGAATTTGAGAGTGTCAGTGACTTATCATGCTTACTTATCATGCTTTTCACATGCTCACTATTAATCCACCAGCAAACACTTCTTATCACTCTCATTTTCCATCTTTATTACACAAACACACACACACACACACACACACAACCACACACACACACCTACATACACACCCACACACACCTACATACACACACACACACACACACACTCACACATATAACACATTTACAAATACACACACTTACACACACACTCACACTCTCAAAAAGACACACACAAGCACTCTCAAACACACACACACACACACACACACATACACTTAGAAACACACACACCCACACACACACACTTAGAAACACACACACACACACACGTACTTGATCACACGTACACACACACTTACAAACACACAGACACACACGGAAAACAAAACCCTTCAGTTAATTAACAATGGAATCTTGTGTCACGTCTGTGCTGAACCCTGCTCCGGCTACCCAATCCCAACCAGTACTGATCCCACACACCTGGCACTCTCCTTACTTAAACTCCTCACTCCCTTCACTCCCTTGTCGGTTCTGGAATCACGCTCACATCACTTATGGGTTATACCTCAAGACGATACAAGCTCCGGATCCCCGACCTCCGCTGCCATGACAGTGTTCTCCTCTTCCAGGTCGTTTAGTCTTAGTTCTGGTCCCACACTCCTGCACCGACAGGTCCAGTGTTTCCATGATCTCCATGACACCCAGGTCATTCTAGTTTCCCCAGTTAAAATGTTGTGTTATAGTTTTGGATTTGATCTTTTGTGCGTTATATTTTTTGGATTTTGATCTTTTGTGCGTTATAGTTTTTGGATTTTGATCTTTTCTGCATTATAGTTTTTTGCATTTTGATCTTTTGTGCGTTACAGTTTTTTGCAATTTGATCTTTTGTTTATTCCAGTCTGAACTTATCTTCTGTCCCAAGTTGCTTTTGTGTTTTTCCCGTTTTTCCCCCCTGTGAACCGTGTACTGGCTGGTTTCGATAAACTCCCTCCTCCCTGCAATCTCTGTGTCGTCCCACGTTCCGTGACCCCTTGACCATAGCATCATGCATTTGGGTGGGAATACCACCTTCAGTGTGCATTATTTTCAACCTTTCAAATGCTCTGTCATCCAATGTACCTGACGTAGTAAACTACTGAACACCTCAATAATCTACAGAAATAATCTTACTTTAAATATATTGCAAATGTCTTGTTGTTTTTGCCTTGACTGAATTATGACTATACTATCACTGTAGACTCTCAGACTGCAGAATCACAGAGGAGGGCTATGCTAGTCTGGCTTCAGCCTTGAGGTTAAATCCCAATCATCTCAGAAAACTGGATCTCAGAGGAAACGATCCAGGGGAATCAGGAGTCAAACTGCTTTTAGACCTAAAGGAGGACCCGCAGTGTAAACTGAACTATCTCAGGTAAATGTATATCAAGACCAAGACTATTTCGAAGAGTTTCAAATAAAAAATGAAAAATGAGACGAGTTTTATGACTATAGCAAGTCTTCTTAATTACAATTGACATAAAGCATTAGTCCCTCTATTTAATAGCCACACCTCATAGATAAACATTATATTGATAGTGACAGGATGAGCTCAGCTGTTGCAGTGAAAACTCAGCCTGCTAGATTTAAATCTGCTGCACCAGGCCAAGCAGACTTATTGAACTAATAGACTATGCTAGTGGGTAGCAGTGCTTCCTTTTCAATGAGAAAACACACATGTGACAGATTTTTTCATTTTTTTAAAAGGCTGCCTTGGCAGACGTTGTAATGTTTTTGTGTGTTTTTTTAATTTAAGCACCAGTGATGATGTTTTGTTTCAGCAACAGATATGTTTATTGTCTCTATTTGTACAGGTTCCTGAAGGGGAGTGCTGCTGAGGAAGCCTGTGCTGCTGTGGCTTCAGCTGTGGGTTCAAACCCCTTACTCGTGACTGAGCTGGATCTGAGTAAGCTCATACCAGAAGCCTTGGGAGTGACTCAGCTGTGTGCTTTACTGGAGGATTCCCACTGCAGACTGCATAAACTGATGTTAGTGGATGTTGTTACATTCTTTTTAATTTACACGCATAAGCTGCATTCTTCTCATTTTAGAGGATGGATATCTAGTTAAGTCTTTTTAAAGATTTAAAGGTGCTCCCCATGTGCAATGAATACATAGGTTTTCTTAAGTGACAGTTGGCCAATATCTAGCTCTGAACTAGGTCCCAGAAGAAGCCTGCTAGCTCAGACATCATCACAGGGTTAGAGATCTCTGCTGTAGATGAAAACTACTTTATTGCATTACCAGAGGTATACACTCAGGAAAGCATGCCAGTAGACACAAGTAGCATTCCCACCAATGACGATCTCTCTAGATTTCCTTACATTAGGGAGGTGAAGCTTCTTACAGTCAAAGCCCATCTGGAGTCGTCGATTGGCAGCAATGCTCCAAAGGCTTTTGAACGATGGGAAGTGGTCATTAGCCAAGGAGATGGGCCACTCGCAGTTATAACCAAATCTGGCTGGTTTGTCAACCGTCCTCTAAATGGATGTTGCATGGATAGCTGTCCTAAAGTCACGCCAAACAGAGTTTCTGTTGTAAACCTGGAGGAGCTGTTGTTGCAGCAGTACGACCATGAATTTAGTGAAAGCTCAGAAGACAACATTGAGTATATTAACATCTAAAGGGATTATATTAATTCAGCAGTAAACTTCTTAACACTGTCCTTTTCAATCTTTATTACACACAAACACACACACACACACACACACACACACACACAGACACACACACACACACACACACACACACACACACACACACACACACACAGCCTCAGCTATGGCCTGCTCAGTCTCAGCCTCAGTCTCAGTCTCAGTCTCAGCCTAAGTCTACTCAACTGGAGTCTAGTCCTAGTCCTGAACATCTACAAAACTAAAGATGAAAAAGACACTGAAATCTCTGTATTTATGTTTTATTATAATATTTTCCTTTTCTCTCTACAGCCTTCAAAACTGCAGTATTACAGAAGAGCGCTTCAGTTCTCTTGCATCAGCACTGAGATCAAACCCCTCACACATGAAAGGACTGTGGCTGGATGGGAGTAAAGCAGGAGACTCAGGAGTGAAGCATCTTTCTTCTCTTCTGCAGGATCCCAACTGTAAACTAAATATACTAAGGTAAGTATCACAAGACCAAATACTGAGTTGATATCAGTGAATTTGACAGTGACAGTGACGTATCATGCTCTTCAGATGTAAAGGGTCACTTAATCCACCAGTAAACACTTCTTATCACTCTGATTTTCCATTTTTATCACACACACACACACACAGACACACAGACACACAGACACACAGACACACACACACACACACACACACAAACACACACACACACACAGACTCAGCTATGGCCTGCTCAGTCTCAGCCTCAGTATCAGCCTCAGTCTCAGTCTCAGTCTCAGCCTCAGTCTACTCAACTGGAGTCTAGTCCTAGTCCTGAACATCTACAAAACTAAAGATAAAAAAGACACTGAAATCTCTGTATTTATGTTTTATTATAATATTTTCCTTTTCTCTCTACAGCCTTCAAAACTGCAGTATTACAGAAGAGGGCTTCAGTTCTCTTGCATCAGCACTGAGATCAAACCCCTCACACATGAAAGGGCTGTGGCTGGATGGGAATAAAGCAGGAGACTCAGGAGTGACGCATCTTTCTTCTCTTCTGCAGGATCCCAACTGTAAACTAAATATACTAAGGTAAGTATCACAAGACCAAATACTGAGTTGATATCAGTGAATTTGACAGTGACAGTGACGTATCATGCTCTTCAGATGTAAAGGGTCACTTAATCCACCAGTAAACACTTCTTATCACTCTGATTTTCCATTTTTATCACACAAACACACACACAGACACACAGACACACAGACACACACACACAAACACACACACACACAGACTCAGCTATGGCCTGCTCAGTCTCAGCCTCAGTCTCAGTCTCAGTCTCAGTCTCAGCCTCAGCCTCAGCCTCAGCCTCAGCTGTATTATAATAATATATAATATTTTCCTGTTCTCTCTACAGCCTTCTTAACTGCAGTATTACAGAAGAGGGCTTCAGTTCTCTTGCATCAGCACTGAGATCAAACCCCTCACACATCAGAGGGCTGTGGCTGGATGGAAGTAAAGCAGGAGACTCAGGAGTGAAGCATCTTTCTTCTCTTCTGGAGGATCCCATCTGTAAATTGCCGACCCTACTGTGAGTATCACAAGACCAAATACTGAGTTGATATCAGTGAATTTGTCAGTGACAGTGACATCATGCTCTTCACATGTAAAGGGTAACTATTTATCCACCAGTAAACACTTTTTATCACTCTGTGTCTGTGTGATAAAATGGAAAATCAGACACACACACACTCACACTAGGGGTTGGATACCCGACTCAAGCCCGTCAGAACCCGACAGGTTGGGCCGGGTTCGGTCAAATATTTAGAAATGTATAAGCGGGCTCGGGTCGGGCTCGGACACATCAGCGCGATAATGCATTGAACATTCCATATTTAAAATATCTTAATAAATAGTGAAGCCAATTGTCTGCTTCACATGATGCAAAAGTTTGTTTTTGAGAATAAAATCACTTTAAGGTCCTGTATTTTAGGATAACAGCCTTCTTCCCGTGGCGGGAATTTGTTTATGTCCCTGTCTAGTCCTGAATATGAAAGCATCATCAAAACTAAAGATAAAAAAGACACTGGAATCTCTGCAATTATGTTTTATATTACAGCCTGTCAAACTGCAGTATTACAGAAGAGGGCTTCAGTTCTCTTGCATCAGCACTGAGATCAAGCCCCTCACACATGAGAGACCTAAGGCTGGATGGGAGTAAAGCAGGAGACTCAGGAGTGAAGTATCTTTCTTCACTTCTGGCGAATCCCAACTGTAAACTGGAGTCACTAAGGTGAGTATCACAAGACCAAATACTGAGTTGATATCAGTGAATTTGACAGTGTCAGTGACGTATCAAGCTCTTCAGATGTAAAGGGTCACTATTAATCCACCAGTAAACACTTCTTATCACTCTGATTTTCCATTTTTATCACACAGACACAGACACAGACACACACACACACACACACACACACACACTCACACACACACATTATGCTAATCCCTACCTACAGACAGCGCCTCAAACAGGAAAAAACGGTTTCTAGGGCAGTTCAACGCTGGAGTGCTGAATCCATTAGCACTCTGCAGGACTGCTTTGACACAACAGACTGGCAGTTGTTCTTTGTTGCAGCTGATGGGGACATCAATGAATACACAGACTATGCCTCCTTATACATCTCCAAATGCATTGATGATGTCGTACCTAGGGTCAGTGTTAAGACTTTCCCAAACCAAAAGCCCTGGGTAAATGGTAATGTCCGTGCTAAGCTCAAAGCACGGTCCTCTGCCTTTAACTCTGGTGACCAGGAGGCTTTGGGGAAGTCCAGATGTGACCTGCGGACGGCCATCAGAGATGGAAAAAGAGAATATAGGGACAAGCTGGAGTCCACCTACCTCAGCTCTGACCCCGACGCCTGTGGGGTGGCCTGCGACACATCACTGGCTATAAAGGAAGGAATAGCAGTGATGATCAGCCTGCCGCCTCTCCCCCTGATGACCTCAACACCTTTTACGGAAGGTTTGAGGCAACCAACCCCCTTCCTTCAGCAAGACTGGCCGAGGACCAGGACGACTACACTCTGTCCCTGACCGTGGCTGACGTGAGGCGAGAGCTCCAAAGAGTGAACCCCCGGAAGTCATTGGGGCTCGATGGAGTCCCAGGCCGCGTCCTCAGGGGGTGCGCTAACCAGCTTGCGGAGGTATTCACCTCCATATTCAACTTATCACTGCATCTGTCTGAAGTCCCCACCTGCTTCAAGCAGGCCACCATCATCCCCATACCAAAGAAAACATCAGTAACCTGCCTGAATGACTACCGCCCTGTAGCACTGACCTCCACAATTATGAAGTGCTTTGAGCGGCTGGTCAGAACCCACATCTGCTCTACCCTTCCCAACACCCTGGACCCCTTTCAGTTTGCATACCGTCCAAACCGATCAACAGACGATGCCATTGCCCTAGCAACACACACCACCCTCTCCCACCTGGAAAAGAGCAACACATATGTGAGAATGCTGTTTGTGGATTACAGCTCAGCATTCAACACTATTGTGCCTGCCAAGCTCGTCCCGAAGCTCAGGGGCCTGGGTCTTAAAACACCCCTGTGCAACTGGATCCTGGACTTCCTGACGAGCAGACCCCAGGTGGTGAGAATGGGCAACCGCACCTCCTCCTCACTGACCCTGAGTACCGGGGGCCCCCAGGGCTGCATACTCAGTCCCCTCCTGTACTCCCTGTACACGCAGGACTGTGTGGCAACACACAGTTCTAACATCATTCTGAAGTTTGCAGACGACACTACCATCCTGGGTCTCATCTCTAACAACGATGAGACCGCCTATAGAGATGAGGTAAGGGGCTTGGCAGAATGGTGCCAAGTCAACAACCTGTCTCTCAACGTCTGCAAAACCAAGGAGATGATCGTGGATTTCAGGAAGCTGCAGAGGGGGGGGTCAGGACCCCATACACATCGAGGGAGCTGAAGTGGAGAAAGTGTCCAACTTCAAATTCCTCGGTGTGTACATCAAGGATGACCTTACCTGGTCCATGCAGGCAGGCTCAGCAGTCAAAACTGCACAGAAGCGGCTATACATCTTGAGGAGACTCAAGAAGTTTGGCATGTCTTCTAAGACACTAACAAACTTTTACAGATGCACCATTGAGAGCATCCTCTCAGGCTGCATCACTGCCTGGTATGGTAGCTGCTCCGCTACCGACCGCAAGGCCCTGCAGAGGGTGGTGAAGACAGCGGAGCGTATCACCGGCAGCCATCTCCCCTCCGTGCAAGGCATCTATAACAATAGATGCCTGAGGAAAGCACAAAAAAATGTAAAGGACAACAGCCACCCAGGCTATGAACTATTTTCATTGCTGCCGTCTGGTAGACGCTATCGGAGCATCCGAACACGGACTACCAGACTCACGAACAGCTTTTTCCCCCTGGCTGTAAGGCTTTTGAATCAGAAACACTGACCCACTGAACAGTTTGCCACCTCCACCTACTCCCTGCTCCCCCCACTCATACACTTCACTTCCTAGATATATTTGCACAATTTTAAAATGTTCTGTACTTATCCTTAACATGCCTCAATTCACACTTAAACTGCTGCTAGCCCTTCTACTGTACTCCTCATTGTTGAATGTTAATGTTATATGTTATATGTTATAGAGCTATATGTTGTTCTTTAAATTGTAGTATGTTTAGGTTATATTTTATATGTTTTATTGTCATAGTGTTATAGAGTTTTATGTAACTTTTTGGTATATGTTATATGTATGACGTCTACCGGTAGATGAATGATGCTTGCCAATGAATTTTGCTGTGCTGAAGCAATTTGGTATATGCAATAATAAACACACTTTGACTTTGACTTTGACTTTGACTTTGACACACACACACACACACACACACACACACACACACACACACACACACACAGCCTCAGCTATGGCTTGCTCGGTCTCAGCCTCAGCCTCAGTCTACTCAACTGGAGTCTAGTCCTAGTCCTAAACATGAAAGCATCTACAAAACTAAAGATAAAAAAGACACTGAAATCTCTGTATTTATCTTTTATTATAATATTTTCCTTTTCTCTCTACAGCCTGTCAAACTGCAGTATTACAGAAGAGGGCTTCAGTTCTCTTGCATCAGCACTGAGATCAAATCCCTCACACATGAGAGACCTAAGGCTGAATGGGAGTAAAGCAGGAGACTCAGGAGTGAAGCATCTTTCTTCTCTTCTAGAGGATTCCAACTGTAAACTGAATATACTAAGGTAAGTATCACAAGACCAAATACTGAGTTGATATCAATGAATTTGACAGACACAGACACACACACAGACACACAGACACACAGACACACAGACACACACAGACACACACACACACACACACACACACACACAGCCTCAGCTATGGCCTGCTCGGTCTCAGCCTCAGCCTCAGCCTCAGTCTACTCAACTGGAGTCTAATCCTAGTCCTAGTCCTGAACATGAAAGCATCTGCAAAATCAAAGATAAAAAGGACACTGAAATCTCTGTATTTATGTTTTATTATGATATTCTCTCTACAGCCTGTCAAACTGCAGTATTACAGAAGAGGGCTTCAATTCTCTTGCATCAGCACTGAGATCAAACCCCTCACACATGAGAGGGCTGTGGCTGGATGGGAGTAAAGCAGGAGACTCAAGAGTGAAGCATCTTTCTTCTCTTCTGGAGGATCCCATCTGTAAACTTGAGACACTACTGTGAGTATCACAAAACCAAATACTGAGTTGCTATCAGTGTTCATTTTGGCAGCTATTTTAGATTTAGTCTTGGTCTTTAGACGAAAATGCATATTAGTTTTAGTCACTTTGTCATTTGTATCCTCCTTAGTTTTAGTCTATTTTTTGTTGAAAACTCAGAACATTTTAGTCTAGTTTTAGTCGACTAGGGACCTCATTTATAAACAGTTGCGTAGAAACCAACCTACATTTTGTCTAAGACATTTCTTGAAATGAGCGTAAGTGAGATCCACAGAAAACAGACGTACACACAAAAAACGTGTGTACGCCAATCCTTCGGTTATAAATCACAAATGGTCGTGAAATTGTGCGCAACTGAATCTCCGCCCTCAAAACGCCCCTATTTAATCTTATCAGCATATTATTAATGCACAAACGGAGCGCATCCTCAATGCACAAACTCTCTGTGACAGTGGCAAGCAAGAAAGAAACATGTAAACAGAAGAATTAAAGTGAGGCTGACATCGACGTTCTGCTGATGGAAGAGCAGATGCGGGCTAAAACATCGTTAGAAAGCCTGGTAATGGCAAAAGCAAAGTATGTGACATGTAGAAGGCACGTCTCCGAAGCACCAGCGGCCACAACTGTCGCACGAGCAGCACCAGAAGGTGCATCTGCGGCAGCAGCACCTGCTGCTCCAGCATCGGAGCCTCGCCGGCCATCGCCACCTTCCGTTAGGCATGCCTTTGCTGTGCTCCACTACCAACCGCGCACGGGCATGTGCTGTATTAAAATGGTCTTCCTAGGCTGTTTGAGTGTGCGCAATCTGGATGAAAATACATTGGGAACCCTGTTTTACGCAGGAAATCCTCTTACACATTTTGCTGTTCCTGGGCACTGTATGGAAATCTAATAAATTACGGGCATATAAAGTGATAATACTGCGAAGAACATCGGGCAAAATTCTGCTAAATGAATTCCAATTTGTCATCGGAACGTTCCTGTAGCCAGGAATCCAAGAACAGACAAAACCTGAACGTATATGGCCTGGTTGCATCTGGTGCGCCTCTGTAGACGAGAGGCTATTTGGGCACAACGCTCTCGACAAGCTGTACCTGCTTATCAGCGATACATCATCCTGTGTCAAAAAGTGTGCGCGATCACAAAAAAACCTTTCTCTCATTATTGCGCAGTTGGCAATATCCTCTAACAACGCCAATGCAGCCATATCTCCTACTGAAAACTTAGCCACTATTAGTCTTTCTGTAGGCTATACTAGATTGAGCGAAATGTTTTACACTTGTGAAATTAAAACGGAATACCTATTAGACGTGAATCTCATTCATGTGTGAATTGTTCTAATAGTTTAATTGATTTTATTGAGCGAAACATTAGCCCTAATGGTGACGGTGGTGCTGACGATGATGATGATGAAACTGCGTGTCGGCGCTGAGTTCTGAATTCCTGCAGTACTCCAGTATTGCCACAGGGAAATGTACTTACACAAACTAAAACCAGACGTAGAGATACGTCCTTTTCTACGTCTAAGACGGTTTTTATAAATCTGTACTTAGACGTGGATTTGATCGCACGCACAGTCTAAGATCAATTCTGTGCGTAAGTACGTTTTATAAATGAGGCCCTAAGTCTCATTACATTTAGGTCTAGTTTTAGTCACATTTAAAAAGTCCATCTTATTTAGCCACATTAAACAATTTTCCGTCAGGCCTAGGGCCCCCTGTGTTGTGTCTTCAACTGCATTATAGTCAAGCTTGCAGTACTTAAATTGTGGGTGCAATTAGTCTCTAAGATACAGATCTCCTAGTACATGCCTACAGCTGAATTCCAATTAATTCAATGTAAATAATCATTTTAAAGCAATACTTAATTAACATTATCATCATTAAAATATAAGAGAATATCAAGTCTAGCTTTTGAAGATTCAAATGATGTGATGGCACATTACAACTAAACCCTTCAAAAAAGGTTTGGAAACATTATTCCTCCCCTTTAATAATACCAATTACCAATGTATTGTATATCGTTGGAAAGCCCGATTAGTCACCTTTACAAATAGTTACAACTTTTAAGGATCGTGCATTCGTGGGATGAGCAACACAGCTAACCGTGAGGGTAGCGACCCCAAAAAATTTGCCAAAATCCCCTGCAATATTCTTTTGTTGGAATTCAGTGAGATATCTTTTTTTGAGGAGTTTACTATGCCTACCTGGCCTAAGAGGTTAAATCAACCACACATCCTCCATATGAATGTCTATGCAATCTGATAGCCAACAGATTTACCTAGACGGATAGTTTTGACAGTTGAAAGTGGTTCCAATGATAATAACAAGGATATGTACGCCAAACACGTATTCATTTTTTTTTTTTTAAATGAATGCCATGCGTGGCCTATCCTATAGTAGTCCATTCTGCTATGAGTTTACTAGCAAACTATCGCTAGAATACCTTAGCTGTAGTATCTCATAGTTAGCAGGTTAACAGGTAACAGGTTGCTGCTAACGCTTAGACCAAAAATCCATTGAAACAACAAGTAGCTAGCTATCCTCACTGCTAATAAGTATAATGTTAGCATGCTGATATGCTCTCAAAAACGATCGGATCAGAATATTTTTTGGAGTAATTATAACGTATTTGAGGATCAGACACGTTGTCAGGTGGTGGTGGTGGGATATTTTTGTGGAGAAACGATTGTTTTGAGAAATATTGTATGTTGTACGGCAGCATGTAAGTACAGGCCCAAGTCCAAGTGTTCAATCGGCATTTAGGTAAGAGGGCGCACGCCGGGAGAATGAGCAGCGCCCCTGTTCCCTTGAAAAAAAATTTGCCAAAATCCCCTGCAATATTCTTTTGTTGGAATTCAGTGAGATATCTTTTTTTGAGGAGTTTACTATGCCTACCTGGCCTAAGAGGTTAAATCAACCACACATCCTCCATATGAATGTCTATGCAATCTGATAGCCAACAGATTTACCTAGACGGATAGTTTTGACAGTTGAAAGTGGTTCCAATGATAATAACAAGGATATGTACGCCAAACACGTATTCATTTTTTTTTTTTTAAATGAATGCCATGCGTGGCCTATCCTATAGTAGTCCATTCTGCTATGAGTTTACTAGCAAACTATCGCTAGAATACCTTAGCTGTAGTATCTCATAGTTAGCAGGTTAACAGGTAACAGGTTGCTGCTAACGCTTAGACCAAAAATCCATTGAAACAACAAGTAGCTAGCTATCCTCACTGCTAATAAGTATAATGTTAGCATGCTGATATGCTCTCAAAAACGATCGGATCAGAATATTTTTTGGAGTAATTATAACGTATTTGAGGATCAGACACGTTGTCAGGTGGTGGTGGTGGGATATTTTTGTGGAGAAACGATTGTTTTGAGAAATATTGTATGTTGTACGGCAGCATGTAAGTACAGGCCCAAGTCCAAGTGTTCAATCGGCATTTAGGTAAGAGGGCGCACGCCGGGAGAATGAGCAGCGCCCCTGTTCCCTTGTTTACCCCTGGTTTCTCTCCCGGTGCATTGTGTTTTAATTTCTTTAAGAGTGTCCAGATATGTATTATTTTTATTCCAGTACGGAGTGCTTGAACAACGATTGTTAGGACGTCACTTACATTGACACAAACGTCAAACACACACACACATACACACACACACACACACACACCACCTCTCTATAACACACACACACACACTCTCTATAACACGCACTCTCAATAACACAAACACAAACTCTCTATAACACACACACACTCTCTATACCACACACACACACACACACACACACACACACACCAATCTATAACACACTAGCACTCTCTATAACACACTCACACATTCTCCCTATAATACACACACACACACTCTATAACACACACACACACACACAAACACACACACACACACACACCCACTATATAACATACACAAACACTCTAAAACACACACACATTCTCTCTATAACACAGACTCGCTATAACACACACACCAATCTATAACACACACAAACTCTCTATAACACACTTACACACTCTCTCTATAACACACACACACACACTCTCTCTATAACACACACACTCTCTATAACAAACACACACCTTCTCTCTATAACACACACAGAAACACACTCTATAACACACACACACACTCTATAACACACACACACTCTCTAAAACACACACATACTCTCTTTAACACACACACACACACACACACTTTCTCTATAACACACACACACACACTCTATAACAAACAAACACACACTCTTTAACACACACTATCTCTCTATAACACACACCCATCACGCTCTAAAACACACATACACAATCTCTCTCTATAACAAACACACACACACACACACACACACACACACACACTCTATAACACACACACACACACACACACACACACACACACACACACACACACACACACACACACACACACACTCTGTATAACACAAACAAACTATCTCTATAACACTGTTACATATCCCAACCAGGAGTAGTAACATAAACGGAGTCACAGTGTGGTTTGATGAACAAAAATATGAGTTTACTTAGAACAAACCAGAACGCCACAATTCCATACACAAACAGGGTGGTTATAAGGACGAAAGGAAAACGGGAAAAGAAAGCCTCACGCTTGCTGTTCTGATGGGGTGAACTTGCCTGGCTCCCGTGCCCGACGTACAAATCACAGGACAGGCAAAACAAGTAGTGAGTCTTCCGCAGTCCAACTTACTTACCTACCCTAACTACCTACCTGTCAATTGAAAGCAGTATTGGGTGTGCCAGCGTCTGTTCTTTTGCGAGGCGAGAGCGAGCAGCCATCTTGTGAACTGGATGCCTTTTATCCTGGTAGTCCAGCCCCCCAGTCATTACAGGACCACGCCCAGTCTCCACCTACAGCAGGAATTGTTCAGACCAAAGCAGGAAGCAAATACAACCACAGGACTATGTAACAAACACACACACACACTCTCTCTCACAAACACACACTCTCTATAACACACACACACTCTCTATAACACACACACACACACTCTTTAACATACACACTCTCTATAAAACACACACTCTCTATGACACACACACACACACTCTCTATAACACACACACACACACACACACACACACACACACACACACACACACACACATTCTCTATAACACACACACTCTCTATTAAACACACACTCTCTATGACACACACACACACACTCTCTAAAACACACACACACACACTCTGTATAACACAAACACAAACACTATCTATAACACACACACACACTCTCTATAACACACACACACACACACTCTCTCTATAGCACACACACACTATCTCTATAACACACACACACTCTCTATAACACACACACACAAACACTCTATAACACACACACACACAAACACTCTATAACGCACACACAGGCTCTTTAACACACACACACACACACACACACACACTCTATAACACACACACACTCTCTATAACACATACAAACACACACTCTCTTTAACACACACACACACACACACACACACACACACACTCTTTTAAGACACACACACTTTCTATATCACACACACACACACACACACACACACACTCTTTAACACACCCATCACACTCAATAACACACAAACGCTCTCTCTATAACACTCATTGCAACACACACCCATCACTAACACACACACATTCCCTCTCTCTATAACACACACACACAAACACACTCTCCATAACACACACACACACTCTCTATAACACACACACACACACACTCTCCATAACACACACACTCTCTCTATAACACACTCTATAACACACACACACTCTCTATAACACACACACACTCTATAACACACACACTCTCTATAATACACACACACACACATTCTATAACACACACACACACTCTCTATAACACACACACATACTCTCTATAACACACACACACTATCTCTATAACACATACACACTCTCTATAACACACATATTAACCCTCTGTACCCCGTAACGGCCGTGAACGGCCGCTCTCTATTCTCCTGTAGCGGCCGTGGCCGGCCAGCATGTTATAATGACCAAACACAAGCGAACAAGTTATTTCTGAATGTTACCTTCAAGCCTAATACACACTTTTGACTCTTGACAACATATATTCATGATTTTAACCATATGTTTGTATTGAGCGATTTTGGGATAATTTAGTTTTCTTATGAGTTATGTCAGTGTCCACCACGGAGGGAGCCGGAGTTCGCCTGAAGTCACTGGCTATCTTATATCTACCTACCCAATGAAAGTAATTTGTTCCAGCTAATTCTTTGAAACACGAGCTATATTATTTGTTACATATGACTCACTTTCCCGCTGCAAAGAATGTAACTTTGTAGCCTCTGATATCATTACCTCAGCTCAAGACTTCATCACATAATAAGTCATTTCGTCAATATGTCAGCAGCAAAAAGATCGCGAATTTTCAGCCTTGAAGAAACCATAATGATGTGTACCACCAACGATAACTCACATGAGTTAGGACATGGATTGGATGACATAGATGTAAGTGCCTGGTAAACTAATCATTTTCAATAAATACACACTGAACAAATACATCGCTGTTCTCAGAGGCTGTCACCAACGAAAGTTGATAGGTTTAGCTATTTGTGCTAACTATCGAGCACAGCTTATAATTTTCAAGCAGTAGGCTACGATGGGGTGGGCTATAGCTAGCGGTGTATCGTACCTGTTCGCAATTGATGACTCAAAGATAACTTGTTAACTGTATTTATACTGTAATCACATCCTCTGTTATCCATATACGATATTGGAATGAGTGTAGGGGCATTTGTCCAGGTGTATAGCCAACTTGTAGCACTGGGTCAGTTGTAGCACTGGGTTATCCAGTTGGGGCGACTAGCTCATAAAAAAATGCGACGGTCTCACGATAACTCGGATTTGTTTAAACTTTTATTGGTCAACCAATGGGTACAGAAATATAAACTTTACATTTTTGGTCAACAACCTGACAGTCATACAGGCCTTGGCTATATTATCAACGGGTTACCTGATATCCTCCATCCGTCTGCCTGAATCACTGCGAGTCAACTAATGAGGGGTGAGGGAGGGACCTGACATTTTGTACCTAACGTCATGTGATCCCACGGGCACATTATATTGGATGCGTGGATGGATGTGTAGATATGAATACATCTATAGATTCATGCTCCCTGTTATTGTAGGCCTACACTAAGTGATTTACAAGACTACAAGCCCATGTTGGATGCCACACCTTTTTTTGTTTTGTTTACTAAGTGTTGTAAATTATCATTAAGAAAATCTAAGCAATTATCACTGATATCTGCCCCTAGTTTTAACAATAGGCCACTTTCACTTCTCTCACATCTGCCTTATTAGCAATAGTAGCCTACCCTCCTTTTTATCATGTATTGCCATAATGTTTATACTATTTTGGTGAGGCTATCATTTCCTCATATTTCTATATTTTTTGTTCTTAGATTAATCTATCTGAAGTGTCAGATAGCTCAGGAGATGAGAGTGAAGTGGAAGGAGCGGAAATTAATGAGGAAGAGGAAGTAGAGATGTTGGAAGTGGTAGGAGAGGTGGAGGAGGTTGAAGAGGAAATGGTGGAAATGACAGGGAGAGTTAGGAGGGGAAGAGGACAATGGCAAGGGAGGAGAGGGAGAAGAGGGGCAAGAGCAAGAGGGGGTGCATGGGCAAGAGGTGGAGTGGGCAGGGGGAGGAGAGGAAGAGGACCAAGAGCAGTGCAAGGAGAACTGGATGAAGAACTTTGGTCGCAAACTCTGACATCTCCCTCCATCGAGCCATGTATTGTCCAACCTGGCCCAAAATCTGCTGTGACTAATGTCCTGGACATTTTGCTGCAGCTTGTGGGAATGTGTTTCCTCACAAATTTGTGTATGTGTACCAACATGTGTGCATCTCTCAATCCCTCCGCCACATGGTACGATGTGACGGAGGAGGAGATGAAAGGGTTTATTGGCCTAAATATTTTAATGGGCATCCACCGCGTGCCATGTCTGGCGGATTATTGGAGCACGGATCTTGCTGTCCGTGTGCCTTTTGTTGCTGACAGAATGTCCCGCAACCGTTTTGAGGCCATCTGCCAGTATTTTCAGTGCAGTGGTGTGTCAGACACCACTGACAAATTGACAAAGGTCCGGCCATTTATTGAAATCCTACAAAGCAACTTCCCCAAAATGTTCAGTCCCTGGCCATCCTTATCTGTAGATGAGGCAATGATCAAATTTGATGGCAGGCTTCGCTGGAAGCAGTATATGCCCAAAAAACCAGTAAAGTGGGGAATTAAAATATGGTGCCTGTGCGACTCTCTGACAGGGTACTGTCTTTCCTTCCAAATTTACACAGGCAAGGATGGCACAAGCGGGAAAGGGTTGGCCCACAGGGTTGTCATGGATTTGTTGCAGGGTTACCTGGGGGCAAATTATCATGTCTATGCAGACAATTTTTTTTCTTCACTTCCCTTGGTGACAGAGCTTCTGGATAATAAAACCTATTACTGTGGCACTATCCGAAAAACATCGAAGGGCTTTCCAAAGCACATCTTGGAAGCCAAACTGGCGATAGGGGAGAGCATTAAAGAAATGAAAGCAGGTATGATGGTTTGTCGCTGGATGGACAAGAGGGATGTTTATCTCATCAGCACAAACAGTTCCGGGCAAGATACATTGAAGCCTCGCAGTAGATTTAGCACCGATATTATTACTGTACCTGATGTAGTCTCAGACTACAACAGGAAAATGGGCGGGGTTGACCACTTGGACCAGTTCAGAAGCTACTACAATGTTGGCCGTACTGGTAAAAAATGGTGGAAGTACATCTTTTGGGGTATGTTAAACATTTCAATAATTCATTCCTACATAATCTGGATGCTGCAGCAGAAGCCACTGCCCAAAAACAGAAGGTCATGGTCCCTGAAGGCCTTTAAATTACAACTTGTTCATGCAATGTGTGATGAATTCTATGGGAGGAAGCGGAGTGTCCAGGGAATGCACACAGGAGGGGTGGACTTTGTTGGGTCACGAAATTTAAAAGAGGGGCACTCATTGGCTCATTTTGAGGGGAGGAAGAAAGGGTGCTCAAGCTGCATCAGAGTGGGACGGCGCACTAAGAGTGGGAGATGCATAGAAACATCTTTTGGCTGCTCCACATGTTTAGTGCCCTTGTGCAAAATGGGACCATGTTTCCAGGAGTTCCATGGCATGTTGTAGTGAACTCGGTGGCTACGGCCGAACACCACCCTTACCTATTTATTATCCCTTACCTACCCCACTCCCACTCGTGCTATATTGCTTAAATATAATGTATAAATAAATGATTGTTATTATTATTTCAATTACAGTTATAGTTGTTGTTACTTTTTAGTTGTTGCACAGTATTTATTTTATACTCTGATTCAGTGTGAATGTGATATAATTGACTAACAATTAAAATCTCATATTATTCTACAATAAGACAAATAAATATTATTATTGTTCTCCTATCTCAGTGTTGTATTTAATGACATGGTAATTCACACTGACTGATGGCGCAAGTGAAAGTGTCAAACCTTTGTGCCATATGCCATGCTTTGCCGTGCTATGCGAACTGAACACAATTAGAAGTTAAAACAAACACCTCAATCACCTGAGATGTTGATATGCTATCCAAAACAATACCTCTATATGCCTAAAGTACATTTTGTATTTTAACTTACTACTTTAACTATTTTTATCAGGTTAAAAAGCAGAGTGAATACTTGTTTTGTCACAAAATATCCTTTTTGATACAATTCAATGGTCATCTATGGAAAACATGATGGTAGAATTCTTAATGGATCACATATCATTTGAAAGAGTTATTTCCAATCTTTAAATAGAAAGAAACTTACAATGGACACTTTTCATTAGTTTTTAAGTTATTCTTGGTTATTTGAAATGTTTCTCAAATTGCCTTTTTCTTTCGGAATTCCCAGGAATAGTTAGGGAAAGATATGGATATTTATGAAAATCTGTGAACTAATTTCTTACCAATAGATTTTTTTACCATGTATTCTTACAGGTGTCTAGAGACACCACACAATTTATCCACGGCCAAATCTCATGGGAATCTCCTGGACAGCCTGTCAAAGTTGGGGTGCCCAGAAGGTCTGTGTAAAAATCGGAACCCGACAGATTGAAAAGAAGGATGCAGAATGGGTCATAACTTTTGAAGTTAACTGCATACAGAGACAAATTAACACATTTTCCCATACAATATTGACCCAGTGAACACAAATAACGGGTTATTTTTGTCATTTGACCACATTTTAATTGTGTTTTTGGTCAAAAACAACAAAAAATTGCCTAAAATGTGTAAAAATTCAACTGTCTTTTCATTATTTCAAGTTTTACTGTGTGCTTTTTCACCACTTGCTCTTCATTTCTTCATTGAATTCTTCATTCTTCATTTCTTCAGTGAATTTGATTATTTTATTGGGTTGTTAGGTGAAAAAATGCCCCAAAGTTAACCTTTTTAACCCTTTAATGCCCTAGACTGCAACCCGGAAAAATGATAAAACTCTCAGAATGTGGGATAACATTTGAAGTTAACCGCATACAGACACAAATTAACACATTTTCCCATACAGTAATGACTCAAGGAATGAAATTAAGTATTTATTTTTTGACTTTTGATGATGTGGGTTTATTGAACAATAACAAATAGAACATCTATAATCAGTTCATCGTAGCATCAATTCTCATCTCATCCAGTGTCATCAAACTCTACTGTATCTCCCTCAGTGCTGTAAACTTCAGGATGGTTGATATTCTGACAAGAGGTACCATGGCAGTTCCTGCACGCAGAAAAGCACTTTACCCCTTGCTTTTTACAGCTGCACCTGAGGGTGTCACATTCCCCTGCACAGCTGCAACTGACAAATCTCAAAAGATAGTGTGGTGCAATTGGATCGGTGGTCGGCACTGGCTCATAACCTTGCTGCCCCTTTGTCCATCCATACTGAAGGACATCCAATGTCGGACTTTCCAGCACTAGCCAGTCTCGGGTCTGAAGATATGCTCTCAGTGAGTGCTGGGCTGCAGCTCCAGTAGTTGGAGGCAGTTTCTCTGGGTTGATTCTCCCTGCTGCGGCCCGCTTGCTGAAGATCTCAAAACGTAAGTCTTCTAAATTTCGGAATCTGTCTCACCGATCCAATTGCACCACACTATCTTTTGAGATTTGTCAGTTGCAGCTGTGCAGGGGAATGTGACACCCTGCGTGCAGGAACTGCCATGGTACCTCTTGTCAGAATATCAACCATCCTGAAGTTTACAGCACTGAGGGAGATACAGTAGAGTTTGATGACACTGGATGAGATGAGAATTGATGCTACGATGAACTGATTATAGATGTTCTATTTGTTATTGTTCAATAAACCCACATCATCAAAAGTCAAAAAATAAATACTTAATTTCATTCCTTGAGTCATTACTGTATGGGAAAATGTGTTAATTTGTGTCTGTATGCGGTTAACTTCAAATGTTATCCCACATTCTGAGAGTTTTATCATTTTTCCGGGTTGCAGTCTAGGGCATTAAAGGGTTAAAAAGGTTAACTTTGGGGCATTTTTTCACCTAACAACCCAATAAAATAATCAAATTCACTGAAGAAATGAAGAATGAAGAATTCAATGAAGAAATGAAGAGCAAGTGGTGAAAAAGCACACAGTAAAACTTGAAATAATGAAAAGACAGTTGAATTTTTACACATTTTAGGCAATTTTTTGTTGTTTTTGACCAAAAACACAATTAAAATGTGGTCAAATGACAAAAATAACCCGTTATTTGTGTTCACTGGGTCAATATTGTATGGGAAAATGTGTTAATTTGTCTCTGTATGCAGTTAACTTCAAAAGTTATGACCCATTCTGCATCCTTCTTTTCAATCTGTCGGGTTCCGATTTTTACACAGACCTTCTGGGCACCCCAACTTTGACAGGCTGTCCAGGAGATTCCCATGAGATTTGGCCGTGGATAAATTGTGTGGTGTCTCTAGACACCTGTAAGAATACATGGTAAAGAAATCTATTGGTAAGAAATTAGTTCACAGATTTTCATAAATATCCATATCTTTCCCTAACTAGAATCAGGAGCATTGTTGTAAAATTCTATTGGGGTATAGAGGGTTAACACACACACAAATAGAGTGTGTGTGTGTTTGTGTGTTATAAAGAGTGTGTGTGTGTTATAGAGAGAGAGTGTGTGTGTGTGTGTGTGTGTTATGGAGAGAGTGTGTGTGTGTGTTATATAGAGTTTGTGTGTGTGTGTGTGTGTATGTGTGTGTGTGTGTGTGTGTGTGTGTGTGTGTGTGTTATAGTGAGAGTGTGTGTGAGTTAAAGAGAGTGTTTGTGTGCGTGTTATAGAGAGTGTTTGTGTGTGTGTTATAGAGATTGTGTATGTGTGTTATAGAGAGAGTGTGTGTGTGTGTTATAGAGAGTGTATGTGTGTGTTATATAGAGTGTATGTATGTGTGTGTGTGTGTTTGTGTGTGTTATAGAGAGTGTGTGTGTTATAGAGATGTACACAATTCTTGATTCAGTGACTTATCATTTTCTTCACGTGTAGATGGTCACTATTAATCCACCAGTCAACACCTCTTATCACTCTGATTTTCCATCTTTATTACACACACACACACACACACACACACACACACACACACACACACAAACAAACACACACACACACTCACATGCACACTAACACACACACTCACACACACACACACACACACACACACACACACACACACACACACACACACACACACACACACACACAACACACACACACACACACACACACACACACACACACACACACACACACACACACACACACACACACACACACACACACACACACACACACACTCACACACTCACTCACAGCTGACCTAATAGAGTCTTTCCTTCTTTCTCTCTACAGCCTACAGTCCTGCAGTATAACAGATGAAGGCCTCAGATCTTTACTATCAGCAGTGAGATCAAACCCATCAGCCCTCAGAAAGCTTTACCTGGGTGGGAATCATCCTGGACCCTCAGCACTGCAGCTGTTCTCTGAACTTCAGGAAGATCCAAACTGTAAACATATCAACATAACGATCTAGACTCTCATGAATCCTTTCACATTTATTTTATCCTTTATTCCACATTAAATATTCCTCTACACTGTGTATAAAACAAATAATGACATCTGTTGTAAAACATTATTTCTCTTTAGTTAATGGAATGATTAGCGACATGTTGAAGTCACTGCATATGTGATATAGTAGTTGTCCAACAGCTCCTTTCCACTGTACCTGTCTTTGTTTAGGAATCAATTATGTTACTCCTATCTCAGTACAAAATAAAATTGTTAGTAGGGTATAAAGAATGTTTATATTGATATGCCCTTAATTCTAATATTGAAAATAAACAGAACTGATGAGAACAGATTAATGTTTAATGTTCAATGATTCTAAATGTGGTCATTTGAAGTTGACACTGAAAACAGTGTGTGTTAGATTCCCCATTATCCCGTGATCAGGATGCTTTGTGCTCAGTCTTTAGTCAGAGATGAAACACGTGTGGCTCGTGTGCTGGGTGCTGTGGGCAGTGCAGGGGTGCGTTTCCTGAAAGTGTTCAAGTTCAACCAGAGGCTTTTCACTCCTTTTCCCTGTCTTTGTTGCTATTGTCACTGTACAATGACGCTTTAGGTAATATAGGCAGCCTCTTGAGGCGAGTCTAAGATGCTAGGCTAAATGTAGCACGTAGTCACACCAGCACTGAGCCCAATCCTGCCACGCCCCCTCTGGATCCAACTCCCCTCCGTCATGTTTCCAGTCCCATGATGTCCTGTCACCCCCCCCCCCCCACTCCACTGCTCACACACCCCCACTCCACTTCATCTCCTCACTCCCCCCCCCCCAGTCCACTTCATCTCCTCTCCTCACACACCCCCACTCCACTCCTCAAACCCCCCCACTCCACTTCATCTCCTCACCCCCCCCCCCACCCCCCCACAGACTAATGACTGTGTGAAGACCAGACTAATGACTAGTGACTGTGTGAAGACCAGTCTAATGACTGTGTGAAGACCAGACTAATGACTAATGACTGTGTGAAGACCAGACTAATGACTAATGACTGTGTGAAGACCAGACTAATGACTAATGACTGTGTGAAGACCAGACTAATGACTAATGACTGTGTGAAGACCAGACTAATGACTAATGACTGTGTGAAGACCAGACTAATGACTAATGACTGTGTGAAGACCAGACTAATGACTATGTGAAGACCAGACTAATGACTGTGTGAAGACCAGACTAATGACTAATGACTGTGTGAAGACCAGACTAATGACTAATGACTGTGTGAAGACCAGACTAATGACTGTGTGAATACCAGACTAATGACTGTGTGAAGACCAGACTAATGACTAATTACTGTGTGAAGACCAGACCAAAGACTGTGTGAAGACCAGACTAATGACTAATGACTGTGTGAAGACCAGACTAATGACTAATGACTGTGTGAAGACCAGACTAATGACTAATGACTGTGTGAAGACCAGACTAATGACTAATGACTGTGTGAAGACCAGACTAATGACTGTGTGAAGACCAGACTAATGACTAATGACTGTGTGAAGACCAGACTAATGACTAATGACTGTGTGTGTTCTTGAGTTGTATAATGACACTGATAGGTCGACCTCAGACAGTTTTAGCCACTTAGCTCGAGTTCATTAGAAAAAGACCTCTCATGGTTGACATAGTTGGAGGGATAAAGTATGTTTGTGTGAGTGTGTGTGTGTGTTTGTGTGTTTGTGTGTGTGTATGTGAGTGTGAGTGTGAGTGTGTGTGTGTGTGTGTGTGTGTGTGTGTGTGTGTGTGTGTGTGTGTGTATGTGTGTAAACGTGTGTGAATGTGACTGTGAGAAGTAAGAGTGTGAATGTGTGTGTGTGTGTGAGTGTGTGTGAGTTTGCATAGCTGGGGGGATGTTATGCAATGTCTCCTCACTGCTGCTGTTCCAGGTAGCACTCAAGGCTGCACCCCTCTCTGTCAGCACACGTGGTACACTCCAGACCCAGCTCCACCCCTGCACTCCTCATTGGCTCACTCAGGCCGCCCCTCTCCACACCAGCGACCAATGCATGAAAGACAGCCTCACCATTTTGACACGCCATTGCATTATGATGGAACACGTTGCTGTGGTAACCATAATTCCCAGTGTTCCACAGGTGTTGAGCAGGTGTGTGAGTGTAGCTAGGAATGCGGGGGAGAGGCGGGGGGGCGGGTCTGTCCAAGGGGGTGTGTTCAGGGAACATGTCTGTGATGAGAGCCCAGTCAAGCAGAGACATGGTGCTCACGTGGTCCAAGCCGGACGGCTTTCTCCAGTCCTCGCTGTCCTCCAGGTCCCCAAAGAGCAGCTCTGGGTAGCCACGGCAACCTGTGTTCTCAGAGATGGGAGTGTAGGCACTGAGGAGCACTTCCTGTCTCTCTGTCTCGGGGTCTGGCTGATCGGGGAACAGCAGCTCCAGTTCAGCCTCCAGTCCATCAGGGGGCTCCACTGCTCCCCAGTCAGGCAGTATGGGGGGAGAAGCAGCTAGCCAGGTGTCTGGGAAGGGGAGCAGAGAGCCAGCTGCCCACTGATGGGGGCCTCCGTACATCACCTCCGGGGTGATGGGCGGTGGGGTGCTGTTGTCATGGTAACCTCTGAAGAGCGGCTCCAGGGTGTTCTGACCCCCAGCCCCGGGGCCGCTGAAGGGGGAGCCCATGACCGGGCACACGTGCCCACTGTAGCCAGCGCAGGTGTGGTTGTCTTTCCCCTCCTGAGCCACAGGGGGCGCCAGCTGGGGCTGCTCCATCTTGGCCATGAGCCTGCGGTACTTCTCATTGAAGCTGTTGGGATCCTTGGACTGAGATGGCTTCTTGCGCCTCTTGGCCTTTGCCTTGAGAGGTGGCGCCACCTGCTGGACGAGGGGGGCAGACTGCAGGATGAGGTTGACAGGGAGAGCAGTGAAGACGGGGCTCTGAGTCGGCTCAGAGGGAAGGGCCAGGAACCGGATCATCCGCTCCACTCCCCCTAAACCTGCCCCTGCCCCTAAACCTGCAAGCTGGATCCTCCTGTCTGCTCCAGTAGTGGGCTCCACCATGCCTCGAGTAGGTGGCTCCCCCATGCCTCCTGTAGGGGGCTCCACCATGCCTCCTTTAGTGCGCTCCACCATGCCTCCTGTAGGGGGCTCCACCATGCCTCCTGTAGGGGGCTCCACCATGCCTCCAGTAGGGGGCTCCACCATGCCTCCAGTAGGGGGCTCCACCATGCCTCCAGTAGGGGGCTCCACCATGCCTCCTGTAGGGGGCTCCACCATGCCTCCTGTAGGGGGCTCCACCATGCCTCCTGTGTAAGTGAGTGAAGGGCTGGATTATCAGTTCATATCAAACTGAAAAATAAAGTAGTTTTACTGTCTGCGTCCTACTACTGAATTTAACGGCAGCGGAAACTTACCACTGTCTGGGGTTGCAACCGCAGGCAGAAAGGTCTTTAGCCACTCAAAGTTCATAGTGGCCTGTGTGTGTGGCATCAGGCTCCAAAGTGAAAGAAATCCTGATTTAGAGAATGACATGAGGCTGCTCAATGCCCCTATTTATACTGCCAGCGAATTGTGATGTCATAGAAACATTTATTCCATAAATGGCTGCATAGATTCTATAGAATTCTACTGTTAATTGTTGTTGTTTACAGACAACTGTTAGACCTGCGCATAGAACAGATGTGCAACTTCCCTCTTTAGGCCGTGATCACACACAACCTGTCACACATCACCGTCATACATAACCCGTCACACACAACCCGTCCCAAATAAAGTGTCACACATAACGTGTCAAGCGCTCAGTTATCAGTTTTGGAATGCGGTTGGCATCAACACTTTTTAGACAGGTGACAATCTCAAGAGAAGTAGTAATAATAACTAATGATGAATTAATGAATGAAACAAAAACATGTCAATAGGACAATCCCCATACAAATTACTCCATTTAGACTTTTATTCATGCTTAGAAGAAACAAAAAACTCTGAAAACCAAAACAAACATCAGATGTGTTTCAATCCAAGTCTCAATCTTCGTGCGGGATAATATCAACATCTCCAGGCAACAAAAGGCCTTCTGACCGAAATGAAAGAAGAAAAAACAAAAACATGTAACAAGTAATACACACGAAAACAGTCGGCAACAATAGGAATCTCCATATTTACATGTAAAACTGCTCAACCAGGACCCTAATCACACAGAAGACGCTCTGTTGTGTTAATAACAACTCAAGGAATATGTCCAATGAAATTAAAGTCAGAGAAGAGAAAGATCAATTAGGAAATTAGGACAAAGAAGTCATTATAGTAGAACTCAGGGGCAGTGCATGTCCATTAAACATTCATTCTACACACACACCCACCCTCCGTGTCCATTTAACCTAGTCGTTCTACACACACACACACACACACACACACCCCAACCTTGGTGTACATTAAACAAATCATTCTTAAAAGCAGACACATCGGCTCAGCCAGCATAAAGTGCTTCCACATGAGAGGTGAGCTGTCCACACACACACACACACACACACACACACACACACACACACACACACACACAATTACACACACCCCAACATGCATCATGGCCTCACACACACACACCCCACCCTCTGTGTCCTGAAAAACAGCCGCTCAGGTTCATTAGTAGCGAGATTAGCAAGACCAAGGAGATATTTTAGCACTCAATATCCCTTTCTGAAGCTTTTTTGCAACTTCCATTAAAAATGTTTTTAAAAATGTTAAATTCTTCACCACCTTTCGTAGAAACCATGTTTAAAATGCAGTATTAAAGTAAATCTACCTGAACCCACCTAATGCTAAATATCTATCTACACCAAAGCAGCAGAATTTGAAACACAATCCTCTGTTCACTTCCTGTGTGGCAAGAGCTCCAGGTCATCGTCTCTCTGTTGTGGTTTCCAGTTCAATGTGCTATTTCTCCAGATAACAGTGTTATTCATACGACTCGTTACAATGAGAACATATATTTATTTTGTTAATTAAATGTCTGCCGTAACATACTCACACAGGGATAGAATTGTGGATTGGGCAGTTTACTATGTACAGTATTTTCCACTTTCAAGATTTAACTTCAACCAAATCTTCTTTTTGAAGTACAAAACTAGACCCACTGAAGGATGACTGAGCCAATCACAGAGGAGATTGGTGATGACAGAGCCAATCACAGAAGAGATTGGGGAGTTCTGGAGGCAGAGCCGGTGCGGTTTGGCCCTGTTCAGGAGAGAGTGCTAAAGCTCGGTTCAGGGCGGACTGAAGTCCCAGAGGAAAAAGAGCACTATTACTATCCACACTGTTGTGGTGGGTTTGGGAGGTTACGGGTCTTCTCTTCTGTTGGGTCTGTTCAGGAGCAGCTCTGGGTCTTGGGTCGACCAGCTCAGTCTTCACATGCAGAACCGGAGACATGAGGGTGAGCAGGAATGTTCTTGATCTCACCACAAGGGGGCGACACACACAGCATCCACTGCCAGCCAGTGAAGGCATTTCTTGCAAATCTTTGAGGATTCTTTACATACAAAAGGAAATATGTTGCCTTTACAGAAAAATAGACGTGCCAATTATGGTCTTCCGTGGTCTTTACTGCTTTTTAGAAGCCTTTCAGGCAAGGAGTGGCTATGGAGAGAGCAGTAAGACCCATGTATTTTACTTAGTGATACCCCTACCCCTCTCAGATTGATTGTCAGTAAATGTGTGCAATGAAACTCTGATAGTACTCTCCCATACTGTCAATGGAGAAGTGTTGAACACAGAATTGATCTCCATGCAGCTTTTTTATGCAGGAACTCCCACCACTGCCCATGTATCCATCTGTTTATCAGCACTAGCAATGTTTGCTGTGTGAAACGGCTTCTCATGCACAGACTGACAGGAAGGAGTTAAATTTAAAAGGCAAGACTTCAACTTTGTTCTTGGACTTTGCTCAAGTTTGCCCGCCATGACAATAAAGTTTAACATCTTAGACACTCTGGGCTCCTCCTTACAGGTCTGACATAAGAGGAAGGGCAGAAATAGTCTAAGTTCACTTTACAGACTCCATTTTAACAGGAGGAAGAAGATATCTACCTTTAGCTAAACTCAATTTGAAAACCTTAAGCTTGGTTATGTTTGATAGAAACATTCAAGTCTTATCATGAGAAACATGTTCATATGTGTACACATCCGTGCAGTGATTGATTTATTTCAAAAAGTTGTTTCCCCACAGAATGTACTGCTACAAAATGGTGGCATAGTAAACAGGTCAGTGAATCATCTATTCACACTACTTTTTTACTGAAATGATATGTTGTGTCTCAGTAGTTGTCTTATAGGCTTCCTGTTTTGAAAATGGTGCTTATATTTGTAGGTGCATACTGATTATTATTTTTGCTTAGTAAGGTAAAACTTAATGCCTTCGGGACATATTTCCGCCTTTAGAGTGGATATAGAAACAACACTCTCCATGAAGAGAGATATTTAAAAAATGTTGACTATTATTTCATACACATCACTGGTGCTCACGACCCCAGGTTCTTTCATGTATGCAGTTTTATCAGAAGTACGTAGCAGTGTTTAAATGTAGTACGTATTTAAATATAGGGGCCGTTCTATCAGACACGTGTTTAAAAGTAGTAGTGATTTAAATATAGGGGCAATGATACCTCTCGACTTAATAAGATAGGCCAACGTAATTTTATTCACAGTATATGGCGGCAAAACAATACAACTGTCTTAGAGCTCTTTACAGAGCCCAGAGGGGGGCCATCTGCATGGGCCAGGTAGAGAGGTAGAGATAGAGGGGGCCATCTGCATGGGCCAGGTAGAGAGGTAGAGATAGAGGGGGGGCATCTGCATGGGCCAGGTAGAGAGGTAGAGATAGAGGGGGGGCATCTGCATGGGCCAGGTAGAGAGGTAGAGATAGAGGGGGGGCATCTGCATGGGCCTGGTAGAGAGGTAGAGAAAGAGGAGGCCATCTGCATGGGCCTGGTAGAGAGGTAGAGATAGAGGGGGGGCATCTGCATGGGACAGGTAGAGAGGTAGAGAAAGAGGAGGCCATCTGCATGGGCCTGGTAGAGAGGTAGAGATGGAGGGGGGCCATCTGCATGGGTCAGGTAGAGAGGTAGAGATAAAGAAAGGGGATAGGGAGCTGGCAGAAGGTATAAATGTGATTATTTCCAATGATTGCTGCACAATGACACTTTTGGCAAACACTCCCTGAGGTGGGACACTGCCTCATATGTTGTTGCTTCTCAGAGAGGGGGGGGGGGAGAGGGAGAGGGAGAAATAGAGAGAGGGAGAGGGAGAGAGGTGGGGGGAGAAGGAGAGAGAGGGAGAGAGAGGGGGAGGGACCGGGAGATAGAGAGAGAGAGAGAAAGGGAGAGGGAGAGGGAGTGGGAGAGAGAGAGATAGAGAGAGGGAGAGAGAGAGATACAGAGAGGGAGAGAGAGAGATACAGAGAGGGAGAGGGAGAGAGAGGTGGGGGGAGAGAGGGGCGAGAAGGAGAGAGAGGGAGAGAGAGGGGGGAGGGACGTGGAGAGAGAGAGGAAGGGAGAGGGAGAGGGAGTGGGAGACAGAGAGACAGAGAGAGAGAGGGTGTGTGTGTGTGTGTGTGTGTGTGTGTGTGTGTGTGTGTGTGTGTGTGTGTGTGTGTGTTCTTATACTATGCTCAACTTTGCTCGCCATGACAATAAAGTTTTACACCTTAGACACTCTGGGCTCCTCCTTACAGGTCTGACATAAGAGGAAGGGCAGAAATAGTCAAAGTTCACTTTACAGACTCCATTTTAACAGGAGGAAGAAGCTATCTACCTCAATTTGAAAACCTTAAGCTTGGTTATGTTTGATAGAAACATGTAAGTCTAATCTTGAGGAACATGTTCTGATGTGTGTACACATCCGTGCTGTGATTGATATATTTAGGAAAGGTTGATTCCCCACGGGACGTACTGCTACAAAATGGCGGCATAGTAAACAGGTCAGTGATTCATCTATTCACACTACTATTCTACTACTATAATATGTTATGTTTTCAGTAGTTGTTCTATAGGCTACATATTTAAAAGATTTGTAGGTGCTTACTGATTATTATTCTTGCTAACAGTAGTAGGGTGAAACTAAATGCCTGCAGGGCATATTTCTGCATCTGACCAGGTATAAAGGTAGAGATAAAAGAGAGGGGGGAGAGAATCAGAAGCATGGCAGATTAATTCATACACGTATGCATGCTACCATACATGGGACAAATGTACAAGCAGGCTACATGTATGAAGATGACATAATCAATACCAAATGATTTGTGGATAAAATGGGGTGAGATTATTATTTTAGAACAGTTTAACATATTAAATAAAGAATGAATTAGAAATCTATGCTGATAGTCGAAATGATTAACATTATGGGCAGTTATGAAATTAATTTAACAAATTCATGTTTGTTCTTAATCCTTATGATATGGGCAGTAGTCTGATCAGGATCTCTTTGTTGATGTACCTGCTGTGTAGTTTGATTGTAACCCAGATGATCCCCTGATCTTCCCCTGCACTCTTATTCTATCACTCTGTCTGTCTGTCTGATCCTCTCTTCCCCTGCACTCTTATTCTATCACTCTGTCTGTCTGATCCTCTCTTCCACTGCACTCTTATTCTATCACTCTGTCTGTCTGATCCTCTCTTCCACTGCCCTCTTATTCTATCACACTATCTGTCTGATCCTCTCTTCCCCTGCACTCTTATTCTATCACTCTGTCTGTCTGTCTCATCCTCTCTTCCCCTGCACTCTTATTCTATCACTCTGTCTGTCTGTCTGATCCTCTCTTCCCCTCCACTGTTATTCTATCACTCTGTCTGTCTGTCTGTCTTTCCTCTCTTCCCCTGCACTCTTATTATATCACTCTATCTGTCTGTCTGATCATCTCTTCCCCTGCACTCTTATTCTATCACTCTATCTGATGCTCTCTTCCCCTGCTCTCTTATTCTATCACTCTGTCTGTCTGTCTGATCCTCTCTTCCCCTGCACTCTTATTCTATCACTCTGTCTGTCTGTCTGATCCTCTCTGCCCCTGCACTCTTATTCTATCACTCTGTCTGTCTGTCTGATCCTCTCTTCCCCTGCACTCTTATTCTATCACTCTATCTGTCTGATCCTCTCTTCCACTGCACTCTTATTCTATCTCTCTGTCTGTCTGATCCTCTCTTCCCCTGCACTCTTATTCTATCACTCTGTCTGTCTGATCCTCTCTTCCCCTGCACTCTTATTCTATCACTCTGTCTGTCTGTCTGTCTCTCCTCTCTTCCCCTGCACTCTTATTATATCACTCTATCTGTCTGTCTGATCCTCTCTTCCCCTGCACTCTTATTCTATCACTCTGTCTGTCTGATCCTCTCTTCCCCTGCACTCTTATTCTATCTCTCTGTCTGTCTGATCCTCTCTTCCCCTGCACTCTTATTCTATCACTCTGTCTGTCTGTCTGATCCTCTCTTCCCCTGCACTCTTATTCTATCACTCTGTCTGTCTGTCTGATCCTCTCTTCCCCTCCACTGTTATTCTATCACTCTGTCTGTCTGTCTGATCCTCTCTTCCCCTGCACTCTTATTCTATCACTCTATCTGTCTGATCCTCTCTTCCCCTGCACTCTTATTCTATCACTCTGTTTGTCTGTCTGATCCTCTCTTCCCCTCCACTCTTATTCTATCACTCTGTCTGTCTGTCTGTCTGTCTCTCCTCTCTTCCCCTGCACTCTTATTATATCACTCTATCTGTCTGTCTGATCATCTCTTCCCCTGCACTCTTATTCTATCACTCTGACTGTCTGTCTGATCCTCTCTTCCCCTGCTCTCTTATTCTATCAATCTGTCTGTCTGATCATCTCTTCCCCTGCACTCTTATTCTATCACTCTGTCTGTCTGTCTGATCCTCTCTTCCCCTGCACTCTTATTCTATCACTCTATCTGTCTGATCCTCTCTTCCCCTCCACTCTTATTCTATCACTCTGTCTGTCTGTCTGATCCTCTCTTCCACTGCACTCTTATTCTATCACTCTGTCTGTCTGTCTGTCTGATCCTCTCTTCCCCTGCTTTCTTATTCTACTGTATTTCACTATGTATGTCTGTCTCTCTTCCCCTCCACTTTATCTGTCTGATCCTCTCTTCCCCTGCACTCTTATTCTATCACTCTGTCTGTCTGTCTCTCTTTCACCTTCTCTCACCCATTCAACCCAGGTGTTATTTTCAATCTCATGAATTCAGGTTTATTTGGTCATTCATTTTTTCAAATGGCATCCAATATGTGTATTAAATTGCTATTATTTACAGTTGTACAGTTGTACCTTATTATATCACTCTATCTGTCTGTCTGATCCTCTCTTCCACTGCACTATTATTCTATCACTCTGTCTGTCTGATCCTCTCTTCCCCTGCACTCTTATTCTATCACTCTGTCTGATCCTCTCTTCTCCCGCACTCTTATTCTATCAATCTGTCTGTCTGATCCTATCTTCCCCTGCACTCTTATTCTATCAATCTGTCTGTCTGATCCTCTCTTCCCCTGCACTCTTATTCTATCACTCTGTCTGTCTGATCCTATCTTCCCCTGCACTCTTATTATATCAATCTGTCTGTCTGATCCTCTCTTCCCCTGCACTCTTATTCTATCACTCTGTCTGTCTGTCTGATCCTCTCTTCCCCTGCACTCTTATTCTATCACTCTGTCTGTCTGTCTGATCCTCTCTTCCCCTGCACTCTTATTCTATCACTCTGTCTGTCTGTCTGTCTCTCCTCTCTTCCCCTGCACTCTTATTCTATCAATCTGTCTGTCTGATCCTCTCTTCCCCTGCACTCTTATTCTATCACTCTGTCTGTCTGTCTGTCTCTCCTCTCTTCCCCTGCACTCTTATTCTATCACTCTGTCTGTCTGTCTCTCCTCTCTTCCCCTGCACTCTTATTCTATCACTCTGTCTGACTGTCTGATCCTCTCTTCCCCTGCACTCTTATTCTATCACTCTGACTGTCTGTCTGATCCTCTCTTCCCCTGCTCTCTTATTCTATCACTCTGTCTGACTGTCTGATCCTCTCTTCCCCTGCACTCTTATTCTATCACTCTGTCTGTCTGATCATCTCTTCCCCTGCACTCTTATTCTATCACTCTGTCTGTCTGATCCTCTCTTCCCCTGCACTCTTATTCTATCACTCTGTCTGTCTGATCCTCTCTTCCCCTGCACTCTTATTCTATCACTCTGTCTGTCTGATCCTCTCTTCCCCTGCACCCTTATTCTATCAATCTGTGTGTCTGATCCTCTCTTCCCCTGCACTCTTATTCTATCACTCTGTCTGTCTGTCTGATCCTCTCTTCCCCTGCACTCTTATTCTATCACTCTGTCTGTCTGTCTGATCCTCTCTTTCCCTGCTCTCTTATTCTATCAATCTGTCTGTCTGATCCTCTCTTCCCCTGCACTCTTATTCTATCACTCTGTATGTCTCTCTGATCTTCTCTTCCCCTGCACTCTTATTCTATCACTCTGTCTGTCTGTCTGATCCTCTCTTCCCCTGCACTCTTATTCTATCACTCTGTCTGTCTGTCTGATCCTCTCTTCCCCTGCTTTCTTATTCTACTGTATTTCACTATGTATGTCTGTCTCTCTTCCCCTCCACTTTATCTGTCTGATCCTCTCTTCCCCTGCACTCTTATTCTATCACTCTGTCTGTCTGTCTCTCTTTCACCTTCTCTCACCCATTCAACTCAGGTGTTATTTTCAATCTCATGAATTCAGGTTTATTTGGTCATTCATTTTTTCAAATGGCATCCAATATGTGTATTAAATTGCTATTATTTACAGTTGTACCTTTTCATTTGGGTTATATAGTACATTCAGTTTATTGTATTAATGAACTACATCAACCATTCATGTAACTAATTTGTCAATTACATTAAGTAAAGTCTCACAATTGTCATATATCCTATATGGTAATATTGTAGGTAATTTAACATTTAGTTTAAATTAATTCATACTTACTATACAATATTAAAAATATTAATGTAATTCGTTTTTTGTATTCATTATTGTTTTGATTCTTGTTTCTACTGAAGCCAGTAGTGTGTCCATGAAGAGAAGCTGAGCAATGGAAACACCAGGAGACGCTCCAGAGGGACAGAGGTAATGCATCATCTGTTCTTCAATTCTCTGTGTTCATTTCCCTTTTCATAAAAGCAACTCAGTCACTCTCCAGCACCATTTGTGAACAACATGTAAAACACAGGTGCTATTTTATGTGATAGACACGTCCACCAGGAGAGACCTCCATCACCTGCACCCACTTGTGTGTCCATGAAGAGTGACCGGTCAAATGATAACCCCCTCAACTTCCAGAATGAAGATGGTACAACTGCATCAAGGCAAGTCCATGAAACAGAATCATGTCAAGATTATGCTAGGGAGGGTTAGTTAGGAAGTCAACAAATAGTGAATTTATCGTGTTACAACCAGATATTTGGTCAAAAAACACTTCCAGCTTCCCCTTTTAAGAATATTCAGTTAGATTTTGGGTGTAAATATCTCTGTAGTAAGTCACGGGTGCTATTTTGTGCAAATCCCATGTCCGTCGGCAGAGCCCTATTGAGATGCATTTGGACATCAGTAAAGTATTTGTAATTTGCAATGACATCAGAATAAACAGAGTTACAGAGCTCTAAGTAAGGTAATTCATTCAGTCTTATATTTATTAAAAACTGCCCAGACTACAGGTAACTTATCCAGGCTGTCGGCTACTTTAGTTTACTTGCTTTTCATATGGAATTGTGAGCACGACAGCATCATTAAACCTCTGGCAAATTCAGTTCAATGGCTGAATTTAAATATCCAAATCAAATTTGGAAATTATGCTACCCATTCATATTTTGTAATTGTATTTCATTTAAATACCAACATTCCCCTTCCAGATTCCCCTTTTATGAATAGTCACTCAGATTTTGGGTGTAAAAGCCTCTGTAGTAAATCATGGGTGCTATTTTCTGTGATAGATACGCCCGTCAGGAGAGACCTCCATCACCTGTGCCCACTTGTGTGTCCATGAAGAGTGACCGGTCAAATGATAACCCCCTCAACTTCCAGAATGAAGATGGTCCAGATGCATCAAGGCAAGTCAATGAAACAGACTCATGTCAAGGGTATGCTAGGAAGGGTGTGTTAGGAAGTCAACAAATTGTTTATTTAGAGTGTTACAACCAGATATTTGGTCAAAAAACAAAGAGTCTGTCTATAAATACTTTGTAACTGTATTTAGTTTAAATACCAACATTCCCCTTCCAGATTCCCCTTTTAAGAATAGTCAGTCATGTTTTGGGTGTAAAAGCCTCTGTAGTAAATCAGGGGTGCTATTTTTTGTGATAGACACGTCCGTCAGGAGAGACCTCCATCACCTGCGCCCACTTGTGTGTCCATGAAGAGTGACCGGTCAAATGATAACCCCCTGAACTTCCAAAATGAAGAGTGTGCAGATGCATCAAGGCAAGTGCATGAACCAGACTCATGTCAAGGGAATGCTAGGAAGGGTGTGTAAGGAAGTCAAGAAATAGTGAATGTATCGTGTCACTACCAGATATTTGGTCAAGAAACACTTCCAGCTTCCCCTTTTAAGAATAGTCAGTTAGATCTTGGGTGTAAATGCCTCTGTAGTAAGTCATGGGTGCTATTTTGTGCAAATCTCATGTCCGTCAGCAGAGCCCTATTGAGATGCATTTGGACATTAGCAAAGTATTTGTAATTTGCAATGACATCAGACTAAACAGAGTTACAGAGCTCTAAGTAAGGTCATTCATTCAGTCTAATATCTATTAAAAACTGCCCTGACTACAGGTAACTTATACAGGCTGTCGGCTACTTTAGTTTACTTGCTTTTCATATGGAATTGTGAGCACAGCAGCATCATTAAACCTCTGGCAAATTCAGTTAAATGGCTGAATTTGAAAATCCAAATCAAATTAAGAAATTATGCTACCCATTCATATTTTGTAATTGTATTTCATTTAAATACCAACATTCCCCTTCCAGATTCCCCTTTTAAGAATAGTCACTCAGATGTTGTGTGTAAATGCCTCTGTAGTAAATCATGGGTGCTATTTTGTGTGATAGACACGTCCGTCTGGAGAGTACTCCATCACCTGCGCCCACTTGTGTATCCATGAAGAGTGACCGGTCACATGATGGCCACATCAACTTCCAAAATGAAGATGGTTCAAATGCATCAAGGCAAGTCCATGAAACAGACTCATGTCAAGGGTATGCTAGGAAGGGTATGTTAGTAAGTCAACACATAGTGAATTTAGAGTGTCACAACCAGGAGTGAGAGATTTTATTTCTGAAATAATAAAATTTTTGAGGTATGGTTTTGGAATAAGCACATGCTTAATTACAGTGCATGAAATGCCCTGTATTGTTATTCCTAGGCTTCTTCTTCTTCTTATTACAGTGCATGAAATGCCCTGTATTGTTATTCCTAGGCTTCTTCTTCTTCTTCTTCTTCTTCTTCTTCTTCTTCTTCTTATTCTTGTTACCTTTTTCTGCGATTAATTCAGCCCGAACCGCTTAACGTAGAAACTTCATTCAAACTTTGTCGCGTAGGTCTTGTAAACGACACTTATGCTATGTATTTTTCACTTTTCAAAACTTTATACTTTTTAAGATATTAAATAAAAACGAATCGAAATTTTCCCATTGACTTGCATTGGGCCATTATGACGTCATAATAGGGTCTTTAAACTGGCTTGCACCTGTGCTTTACTGACAGCTGCGCCAAATCAAAGGAACCTCTTTGTCCCTCTCAATTTAACTGTAACTACACTGTAAAAAAGCAACTTGTATTTGTTGGCCTAAAACAGTACTTTATGTTGGTAAAACTTGAAAATATATAGCCCTCTTTGTTGTGACATGCGGGAAAAAGCCAACTGTCCGTTGGCACTTTACAATTGAAGTCTCATTCTGGCTGTGCTGCTGTCTCTTGCTGGAGTCCAAACAGGTACGTTTTAAATCAACCTTTAATTAAATTAAAATGATGCGCGAATTTTATTCTGAGTTGTGTTGTGCAGTAGGCCTATGTTGTACGTCGTTTAATGGAGAAAGCGACCAAGACATTTACACAAAGCTTTTCAGTCATTAGAGAAAGCTAGCATCAGTCAGGCAACCTATTCAAACAGGACAGGCATGTTATCTTCTGACTGTTGGTATTGTGTTAAAGTAACACAATGCAACAATTATACTTCAGGATTATGGTTAGGATAATCAGTTTAACCTAAAAATAACAGCTTGAAAAAAATTGGGGCGCTACAATGACTTTTAATATAGAGAATTGCATCCGCGCCATTGCTATGCAGGGTCTATAGGCACATAACTTCGTTCTGTAGTTTTGCCGCCCAACTTTCCACTGTCTGCTGAACTAGTAAGCTTATTTGCCATCTTGCTTTGTCTTGTGTTGCACTTGCTTGACTGTGTAAGGACAGTTGTTGAGTAACTAGTTTGTAATAATGTCAAAGTCAGCACATTTCAAGAGATTTCGTCAGTTTTAGCTGATAGCATATAGCTAGCGTATAGCTATTGATCCGTTGTGCTGCTTTAATTCGTGTTTGCCAGCTTGTTACAGATACAAAAAAGACATTAGGGTATTAATGCTAACTCAAAATTGTGGTTGCAACATTAGCTGACATTTTATGCCATCTTTCAGAAGTGTAGTGTTCCTACACAGTGGTAGTCATGCTCCGTCTCTGCTCCAGGTAGCAGGTGAGCAGGCTGGTTTAGTAGGGACAGAGAGAGCGCGGGGCCAGCGACAGGTTGCTGCTCGGTTCTGCAATTAGTGTGCTGCCTGCCCCACCAGTGGCGGCTGCTGATCTTTCAAAGAGGGGGAGCTCATTTTTTGGGTACATCATACAAATATTAGCATTGTCTGCCATCGTGTGTAGTTTGTTACCTGGCTAGTTCACACTTACGACCAGTGGCGATTTCTTTAAAGCTTGGCTTCCCCTAATAGGTGGTGGGCCGAGGTGCGATTTCGTGCATTTTAACGTTCCCTGGATATGGAGAAGCCATGTTTTTGTAAATATGTTCTACGTTTGTATTCACGTTTAGACAAAAATTGTTGCCACTTGCAGTTATTGCTTATTAAGTTGTTATCGATAACTTTATTCCCGAGGCAAATGGAGAGGGCAGCTACACTTTGGGTCCGATAATCGTGACGTTTTGACGTTGTTATCCAATCGCGTTCTTGGAATTGCTCCAGTGAAGTTAATGAGCAGTCCAACAACACTGTTTACATCTTTGTCCATGTAGTGTGAATTGTGGAATATATAGGTCATTTTTAGACGTTTTTGATTCAGTTTTCAGATCGAGGTGATATAGCGGCTTTTTCTTGTTAAACAAAGGGTATTTTAATCTTAAAAACAAAAAGACATTGCTCTGTGGGGAGCCTTTTCATAATGTTGTCAGACACTGATAATGATATGAGCCTGTCAGTGACACAAAAAGCACCTCCAGTGGATATACCTTCACAGTGAGCAATCGTAATCGTAGCAATCATTTTGGATATTGAAAAGGACAGCTGCCTGCATATTTACTCTACTTCTTATATGTCAATTACATCTTGTAATGTTTCATGCAACTCTTGTTTCAGACATCTGACATCTCTGCACATAGACAAACTGCAGCTTTAAAGGGCCTTCCCTTGTAAACATTTTTTTTTTGGTTGGTTTTTCTGAAACATGTTACATGGTCTCGATAGTTTGCATTTACTTGCCCCTTTTGGAAGGGATTTGATACAGTATAAATAAAACAAATGTTTTGAATGTATATGTTGCGTCTGTAATTATCTATACATTTGATTAGAAGTTCCTGGTTATAAATTATAAAGTTGAGTTACATTATAAACTATTGCAGTGTGCGATTTTAAATTCCTCTTAAATTATTCTGCTAAACCCATTTAAAGTGAATTCTGTATAAGAACTCATTACAATGTAAAATTATAAATTACTACAATTTACAGGACAGTTAGCTGAAGTGAGGATTTAAAGTTATTACAACGTTAAATAATAAGTTAGTACAATTTAGGGGAGAGTTAGCTGAAGTAAGGATTAAAAGTTATTACAATGTTAAATAATAAGTAAGTACAACTTAGGGGAGAGTTAGCACAAGTAAGGATTAAATGTTATTACAATGTTAAATAATAAGTAAGTACAACTCAGGGGAGAGTTGGCACAAGTAAGGATTAAATGTTATTACAATGTAAAATTATGAGTTAGTAGAACTTACTCTTGAGTTGACCAAAATCAGAATTCAGAGTTGAGCAAACTCAAAAGCAAAACTTAAAATATTGAGTTTAATTGCCCAACTTAAAATTTTACTGAAGTTTGTTGCCTTAAATTTTTACTGAAGTTTGTTGCCTTAAAATGTTTAGTTCACCCAACTTTTTTTTTTTTTTTTTTTTTTTTACAGTGTAGGAACATTAAGACACCTTCCATTCTCTACTTTTTTTCTCTCCATGTCTCCATCTTTCTCTCTATCCCTCTCAGTCTATTTTCTCTCACACTCAATCTCTCTTCTTCACTCCATTTTTATCTCCTTTTTTCAATATTTTCACTCTTTTTCTCTTTCACTCTTCTTTCCTTCTTTCACTTTTCTTTCCTTTCTTCACTCTCCTTTCTTCTTTCCTTCTTTCACTCTTCTTTCCTTTCTTCACTCTTCTTTCTTTTCTTCCACTCCTCTTTCCTTTCTTCACTCTTCTTTCTTTTCTTCTTTCCTTCATCCTCTCTTCTCTCCTTTCTTCACTCTTCTATCCTTTCTTCTTTCCTTCTTTCACTCTTCTTTCTTTTCTTCTTCCTTTCCTAACTTTTGCATTTCATGCACTGGTATTTCCTTCAGGAAATGCATTTTCTAGTTCTTGTTACCTTTTTCTGCGATTAATTCAGCCCGAACCGCTTAACGTAGAAACTTCATTCAAACTTTGTCGCGTAGGTCTTGTAAACGACACTTATGCTATGTATTTTTCACTTTTCTAAACTTTATACTTTTTAAGATATTAAAGAAAAACGAATATAAATTTCTCCCATTGACTTACATTGGGCCATTATGACATCATAATAGGGTCTTTACTGGCTTGCACCTGTGGTTTACTCTGCCGTGCTAAGGCAAAAGACCGTAACTTCAAGTTTGGTCAAAAATGAGTTTTTGACGTATTTGTAAAATATCAGCAGTAATTAAACAAATGTACTGATATTAAATGTACTACTAACATGCCATTATCAAATTAAAGCCAGTGACATCAGTATTTTGGTTGATTTCACGATGTATAGGCTACCGACAGTTAGCATACCAAGCTAGGTAGCATTACCATTAGAATTGCATGGCAGATATGCTAAGCTATCGGGCTATTCCCCCACCCAGTGCCTGTGGCTAGTCCGAAAAAGGTGCATCTAAATCGGGTAACTTCGCTTGGCGAGCGGGGGCATGTGGAGGGGGAAAATGGGCCTCATTCTCTATCGTTCTCTCTCTCTCTCTCTCTCTCTCTCTCTCTCACACACACACACACACACACACACACACACACACACACACACACACACACACACACACACACACGCACACCCCAATGGACTGACATAGATGTTTTATGTGTTTCATGTGACAATTCAAGTTCATTGTTTTATGTGCTTAATGTGATAATTCAATGGTGTGTGTGTGTGTGTGTGTGTGTGATAATCATTGTATTGGTAATTGTGATAAATTAAATAGTATTACTACTGATTAATTAATAGGGTCATTATTCCATTGTTATCATACCACTGAGCTTTAACATAGAAGTTACTGCCTTCTGCCTTAGTATGCTTCACTGACACCTGTGCCAAATCCAAAGAACCTCTTCTCTCTCTGTCCCTCTCAATTTAACTGTAACTAGGAACATTAAGACACCATCCATTCTCTATTTTTTTTTCTCTCCATCTCTCCATCTTTCTCTCTGTCAACTTTCTCTTCTTCACTCCATTTTTATCTCCTTTTTTCAATATTTTCACTCTCTCTTTATCTCTTCATCCAGAGCCCCTCTTGTTCACTCTTCTTTCCTTCTTCCACTCTTCTTTCCTTTCTTATTTTCTTCTTCCATTTTTCTTTCCTTCTTCCACTCTTCTTGCCTTTCTTTTTTCCTTCATCCACTCTTCTTTCCTTCTTCCACTTTTCTTTCCTTTCTTCACTCTTCTTTCCTTCTTACACTCTTCTTTCCTTTCTTCTTTCCTTCTTTCACTCTTCTTTCTTTCCTTATTTCCTTCTTCCACTCTTCTTTCCTTCCTTCACTCTTCTTTCCTTTCTTCTTTCATTATTTCACTCTTCTTTCTTTTCTTCTTTCCTTCTTCCACTCTTCTTTCCTTTCTTCACTCTTCTTTCTTTTCTTCTTTCCTTCTTTCACTCTTCTTTCCTTTCTTCTTTCCCTCTTCCACTCTTCTCTCCTTTCTTCACTCTTCTTTCCTTTTGTCTTTCCTTCTTCCACTCTTCTTGCCTTTCTTTTTTCCTTCATCCACTCTTCTTTCCTTCTTCCACTTTTCTTTCCTTTCTTCACTCTTCTTTCCTTTTGTCTTTCCTTCTTCCACTCTTCTTGCCTTGTAGAACCTGATAATGTAATAATTTCCTGATAACGTAATAACCCTGATAATGTAATAAAAAAATCCCTCATAAGTCCCTAAAAGATGTAATAAAACCTGATAATGTAATAATATCCCAATAATGTAATAAAGTGCATTTCCCAATAATGTAACAATCGCCATACCAATAATGTAATAAAATGTTACATTAATTGGAAGTTATTACATTATCAGGTTAGCCTCAATTTTGCAGAACCTGATAATGTAATAAATTCCTGATATTGTAAAAACTTTGGTCAGTGCTGAAATGTTGGGACACCAGTTATTCAGACCAAGTAGTGATGCTGTGTAGACAACCACCCACTATTGTTTTGCTCATATTTTGATCCCAATGGTATAGGCCTTTAGCCTCGCAAGCCAAACCTGTACAGCAAGAAGCTGTACAAGGGTCTGGCACAACATGATTTTCAGTGTGGGCGGGATTAACGGTTGTCTGTTAAGTTGCCTCTGCACGCAATGCCACACAATAGGAATGGCGCTGCAACCAATCCGAGCGACTGACGAATGACAAAAGACGATTTGATTGGCCTGGTACAGTGTAATTTTTAAGGGACATTGCCACACAAAATCAAATGAGAATTTGATATAAATCAAATAGCGAAATGTCAGCTATTGATGATCAATGAGGACTTAGAAACTCAATGTTCTATGTGCCCATTAGCTGCCGGTCTATAACATACCAAAATGTTCTCATTATTTCTCTATTAGTTGATTACCACTGAATATCCCTTTCACCATTGTAAAAATTGTGCATTCGCAATCATATAAAATATATACTGTATCTGCTAATAGTGAAGCAGCAGGTCTCTGGACAGCTTCACTGTTTGGACCTCTGAAACTGGAGACCTGATGCTACAGCACCAACCAAAGTTATTACAATATCAGGTAATTATTACATTATCAGGTTTTGCAAAATTGAGGCTAACCTGCACTTTATTACATTATCGGGGTATTATTACATTATCAGGTTTTATTACATCTTTTAGGGACTTATGAGGGATTTTTTATTACATTATCAGGGTTATTACATTATCAGGAAATTATTACATTATCAGGTTCTACATGCCTTTCTTTTTTCCTTCATCCACTCTTCTTTCCTTCTTCCACTTTTCTTTCCTTTCTTCACTCTTCTTTCCTTCTTACACTCTTCTTTCCTTTCTTCTTTCCTTCTTTCACTCTTCTTTCTTTTCTTCTTCCTTTCTTAACCTTTGCATTTCATGCACTGGTATTTCCTTCAGGAAATGCATTTTCTAGTTTTAGTAAGCAACTCAGTCTTTTCGCTAGGTTTCTGATAGAGGCTCAAAACCCTGTGGAAATATAAGACCAGCTTTTACAGCAGAGTTGTCACATACTGGAGACTTGAAACAAGAAAGAGGATGCAAACGCTCAATGCGTGTTTTACTTAAATAAATCAAAGTGCCACGATGGGCAAACAAGGCAAAGTTCACAGGACTGGAGAACACAGTACGTCTTGCTGATCACAAACAATTACACACAAAGACAAAGGAAAGGTCTAAGGCTTACATAGGAGCTTAATTAATACATTGGCTACAGGTGAGAATTAAACACAATTAACACAATGGCTACAGGTGAGAACTAAACACAATTAACACATTGGCTACAGGTGAACCAAACATCTAGGAAACCAAACATCGAAGAAACCAAACATTGAGGAAAAACTAAGCTGTGAGGGAAATACTAAACACAGGAGAGGATGAACGGGTTGGAGTACCATATGGAACAAGAGCAGGAAAGAAACAGAGGAGCGTGCAGCTGAGGTTGTGACAACAGTGTTGCCAAATACATGTATATCACCAAAGTACATCAGTTAGCAAGCTGGCTGGTTTTATTCAGGGTCAACTGTTCTTTTGTTGATGTTTAAAGGTTAGCTCCATATTTCATCAGTTTGATTTCCCATCCCCAGAAGCCAAATGGAGGAGGGTAAACCAGATGATGTCATCAGTGACCAGTTCACCCAGAGTCAACATGGGGATCTGAAGCATATATTCCAGGTTTGATGCAAACATTAAATGCAGTGTACTGCTATGGAGCATATGTTGATATTAAGTAATATACACCTGATGGAAATTGATAAAGTCATAATTACCATTGCATACATGTATGCTCTTGTGTGTGTGCGTGCCATGTGTATTCACAGTCTGTCCCTCACCCTCACCCATGGCCTATGCTAAACGGAACCTCCCTAGACATCCCCTCTCTACTCATGGCCTATGTAATACACATACCAGGCCTTTGTGTAAGCATGTTCCGGAACATTCCGTGGGGTGGAGGGGGGGGGGTGGTCACCTCACCTCCCCTCCCACTTACATCCCCATTTGCCAACCTTGACCTATCACCCCAAGGTATCCCATGATTGACCAGTATCTAAACAGTAACACACCCCCATTGACCTGTAACCTCCCATAGCTGACCTTATAAAAAGTAATACTGTACTATGATATTCAGTCTTTACCCTGTCTACATGATTTGGAATTGACTCCCTGCAGGCACACGTGAGGAATAAACACCAAGATCTTTGATTCACCTCGTGGTTCCATTGTCTAAAGTTTATTGTTGGATTCAGAGCTATCTCTGGGTGTCTGAAACATACCAGACCTACTTACACATCAGGTATGACCGTCATAAGTAGTAAGTTAGCACAACATGCAACATTTAGCCAGCGAGTAGTCAAGCAACCTCTTGGTTTGGGAAAGATGGTACATTTAGATGTTGATATGCAGGTGTCCACTAATACTGATGTGGGAGTGGACACACACTACTGGGACAGGTCCCTTAAACTTAGCATGGAGATCCTAAAGCACGCTGATGTTCTGGACAATTATCTTATTACCAATGTAAGCATTATATTAAAATTCCAGATCAAATTGAGTTTTATCATCTGCTTCAAAGTGGTCAATTTGGAGGGTTACAGACAATGATTTATTTAACATCGTCTGATATCATTTATTTCAAAACCAGTAAGATAGGGCTGTTAGTGTTCGAGCTAATTCAGCGATTCCTTTATTGACTGCTGCTTTCGCTTGTATTTGCTTGATCGTTCCCGTCTTGTGAAGGCAATGCCTCGACCGTGGCTTCCAATACGTGACAAAGTAATTTCAGATAACCCAATCGGAAGGATGCGGAGATTCAGTTTTGACTGCCGCAGTTGTCAATGCAGTTAAAAGTTGAATTAAGGGTTGCCACATCATGAGCTTTGTGTGGGGATGCTATCAATAACTCATAACAATATTGCAACTCATCACAATATTACATGAATTAACAATACTAATAACTGATTTCAGCGACAATTTGATGAATATGGGGAGGGATTCAGGAGTAGAAGGCAAATTATCATAAAGCCATTAGATATCTCTTAAGCTGAAAACGTAATACGGGGGGCGGGGGGGGGGGATGGGGGGACTAGACTCGTTAAAAATCGTGGGTGGGTAAGGGAAATGTGTACGATCAACGTGTGGATGGGGAATGTGGCTGGAGCGCTCACCGATGTTTCGGTTCGGGGGCGGGCACCTAAAGGTTTCTGAAGCAGAGGCCACTAATCATTATTATGCTGGCTGAGGTTTAACGTTCATAGAAGCAAATAATTCGCACATTTGTTTCATAAGCTTAGCATCTCTGTTTAAATCCGATTTACGGGTAGAATTACGTTTGTTATCCCGTTTGAAATTCTTAATCTTATTGGGACATTTGTCAGCCCAATGTCCATCCTTTCTGCATACAAAGCACTGTCCTTGCTTAGGAGGGTTCACTTGCGATGTGTTACCTGCGGGAGTAGTATACATGGGAGAAGGGGCTGTTAAATTTGCATAGGGATTGGGGGAGTTCTCTGTAGCACAATCAACAGCGGCTATGCGTGTGGCCGACACATTATGAGAGTGCATTCTCTCAACTAAACTGACATCAATTCGCTGGCCCCATTGTATAAAGTCAGGCCAAGTGTTGAGCGGGGGCAGGGTGCTAAAATATCGGGCCTTCAGTTCAGATTTAAGACCTGAAATTGCAGTGAGTATCATTACATCAGAATTAAATATAAACCAGTCTCCCGTCACCTCACAGTAGCGCCTATAGCGATCTTCGAAACGTTTAACATAATCAAAGAATGGTTCTTCCTCAGCTTGCCTGAACGCACATGAATCAACATCACTGGCAAAGCCATTTCGAGACAATTCTTGTTCACTATTCACTAATTTAAAACAATGGTGATAGTTTGCAGTAGCCTGTGAGTAAGTGTCCACTGGCGGTTCGTGTCCCTGAAGTTGACCTGGAGCCATAGGGGCGATCAACATCTGCGGACAAGGAACAACGGGAGAGCATAGGAGATCAGAAACATTACGGGAGTTAGTTGCATGAGCGGGAGGGGGCGTAACCTCTGGTTTAACTGCGGGAACAGTCGCATTTTTGTCCTGTTCTGCTTCGATAGATTGACCGTTGAAGCCCATTAAAATACCATTTTGCTTATCAATCAACAGAGCACACAAATACATGCCATAGTTTGCCTTTTGTTGTTGGTTCTTTAAACCATACCACAAGTCCAAACTCTGTCCAATAGCCCACTTGCTCCTCCATCCATCTCTTTTCATTTTATCGCATCTCCTCTTTTGTGTGTCTAGAACAAATCGCGCTAAAGAGACACTAGCACATATTAATTCAGACCAAGAGATTGCTATGACCAGACAACGAAGTTAAACACAATACACAGCACGCTTGAAACAGACCGCCAAGAGATTTGATTCGTTATGGATCTAGTAATATTCAATATAAATCAATTTTAGTGAACAGGACTTTTTATTTTATGTGCAGAGGTTTCTTTTGTTTGATGTGAGACCTCCCTACTTCATCCGAACAGGTTCTTCAAGGTTAGCTCCCGGTTAATTGGAGAGGCTTGATGATGGAGGACGTTTCTATCTGTACAGCGTTACAAACAGAGCCCACCGCTACTCTCGGACTCACTGTTGTCCAGACACGTGGCCACAAGTAGGCTACAAATCCGACGCCCGCGTCTGAGACTTTGTTTGAATATATATTGGGACTAACCTGAATACGATGCCTTCCACTGTGCGCTGCAGTGTCGGGTATATATATAAACTACTTTACAGACTATGTGGAACTTCAAGTGCTTTCCACAACTTTATCTCACTCACTCCAAACAAAAAAAAACGAATTCTGCACATAGAATGAAGTGTAAGTCGCTTACCTGTTCACAATGTTATGAGGATTCCCATGTTGATTTTCGTAGAGTTAATACTCCTGGCGAATCGAAGGACCAATATGATAGCTCTGAATCCAACAATAGACTTTAGACAATGGAACCACGAGGTGAAACAAAGATCTTGGTGTTTATTCCTCACGTGTGCCTGCAGGGAGTCAATTCCAAATCATGTAGACAGGGTAAAGACTGAATATCATAGTACAGTATTACTTTTTATAAGGTCAGCTATGGGAGGTCACAGGTCAACGGGGGTGTGTTACTGTTTAGATACTGGTCAATCATGGGATACCTTGGGGTGAAGGTTGGCAAATGGGGATGTAAGTGGGAGGGGAGGTGAGGTGACCACCACCCCCCCCCCAACGGAATGTTCCGGAACATGCTTACACAAAGGCCTGGTATGTGTATTACATAGGCCATGAGTAGAGAGGGGATGTCTAGGGAGGTTCCGTTTAGCATAGGCCATGGGTGAGGGTGAGGGACAGACTGTGAATACACATGGCACGCACACACACAAGAGCATACATGTATGCAATGGTAATTATGACTATATCAATTTCCATCACACCACCATTCCAAAGTGTGGAATTACTCACAATTGTTCATTTAATTAAAATAAGATGACCATAGTTATAGATATAGTTATAAGTTTATATGTTTAATCATTAGGCCTGTAATGGCATATTATGGTTATGACAGCGTCATGTCATTCTCATGTCAACCCTTTCAAATAAGGTGTTACCGATTGTACAAAGAAAGTTATTAATGCAAGAAATCTGGTTACTGAATACATCTTACCACGGTGTCCACAACACCCTTTACAGAACAGTGCAGACTAGCCTTAACAGGGAGATAAAGAGAGGCACACACACACATACACACACACACACACACACACACACACACACACACACACACTGGTGTATAATTCCATATCGATTAATATTAACCTCTTTTGTATCAATCAGCAGTGGAAGTTTAGGTGCATAGTTTTGAGTTCATAGCAATGAGAAAACTGGACACAAGAGAACAGCCAGCGATGGTTAGAGTGCCTTCTGAATCAATTGCAGTCTCCTTGCTCTTGGGCCTATGACCAGTTAAAGAAGGGAAGTCTGATCCTTCATGAAGAAGACCTGACTGGCATTGATGTCAATGTCAGAGAAGCAGTACACATTGGCATTATCACTGAGACCTTTAAGGAAGGATCAGTACTTTACCAGGAAAAGAGGATACAGTTCATGTTCAACAAAATACATATAAGGGATGAAGTGTTGTGAGTTCGTATTTAATATTTTCAACAGACAAGCGTTTAGATAATGTTGTATGAATTGATCCTATGTTAAAATTCACTGAGCTGTCATAGGCTCAACCGTCCCGCCCCATGTTAGAAGGGCACAGTCCCTTTTTCCATTTCTTTGGTCATTTTTAATGTCCCGCAACATTGTTAACATATGGTCATGACATAAGGTGCCAGTGTCTGTCTAAATGTTAAGTTTTTAATCTCATTACTCTCTCCCAGGAACCAGCTGACAACTGTAGTATCTCTACCCTATATATAGTTCATTCAGCAGCATGTTTCTGCAGTGTTCTAAAAACAGATGTACACCACAACAAATCCAATACCAGCCACGATGATAATCACATATACACGTATACCATAATATTATGTGTGTAAGGTTAGCTACCTGGCATTCTGTTATTATTTGCTGTCTTTTTCACAGTGGCCTTTTAATATTGTAATGACACTAAGGAATGCAGTCTTAAAGAATATGTCATACTGAGAATCATTATGTAATAGAACATTACTTTGTAATTAAAAATAAAAAGTTTAGGGTTAAGATTAATATAGTGACTAATTATCCTGCAAGTGTCCATTTGTTTAGTCACATAGTTGGCGTTGACTGGGGGTTCTTTGACGCTTGCAGGGGCGCTGCCAGGAATTTTGGGCCCTATGAAAGATTCTAGGGGAGAGGCATGTTTGCGCGCACAGCGCGCCGCAATTTTTTGTGGTGCCCATTTGAAATAAATCTTCATTATCAATGATAAATACAGCCGCGGAAAAAATTAAGAGACCACTTCAAAATTATCAGTTTCTCTGGTTTTACTATTTATTGGTATGTGTTAAAGTAAAATGTACATTTTTGTTTTATTCTATAACCTACTGGCAACATTCCTACCAAATTTCAAATAAAAATATTGTCATTTAGATCATTTATTTGCAGAAAAATGACAATTGGTCAAAATAGCAAAAAAGATGCAGTGTCTTCAGATCTCGAATAATGCAAAGAAAACAAGCTCATATTCATTTTTAAACTACACAATACTAATGCTTTAACTTAGGAAGAGTTCAGGAATCAATATTTGGTGGAATAACCTTGATTTAAAATCACAACTTTCATGTGTCTTGGCATGCTCTCCACCAGTCTTTCACATTGCCGTTGGGTGACTTTATGCTACTCCTGGCGCAAGAATTCAAGCAGCTCGGCTTCTTTCCATGGCTTGTGACCATCCAGCTTCCTCTTGATCACATTTCAGAGTTTTTTTTATGGGATTCAGGTCTCGAAATTGGGCTGGCCATGACAGGGTCCTGATCTGGTGGTACTCCATCCACACCTTTACTGGCCTGGCTGTGTGGCATGGAGCATTGCCCTGCTGGAAAAAACACTTCTCAGAGTTGGGGAACATTGTCAGAGCAAAAGGAAGCAAGTTTTTCTTCCGGGACAACGTTGTACTTTGCCTGGCTGAGGTTTGTAAAAGACCATAAGGATTGAACCAAAGCGGACTGGAGGGTCTCCTAGTTTGTCTTCTCTGATGAGTCCAATTTCACAGTAGGTGCAAGACTCTGTGGCTTGTAGGCCTCTCCAGGTCTCCGTCTAACCATCAGACGACCATGTGTTGGGCAAAGCTGAAAATTGGACTCATCAGAGAAGACGAACTAGGAGACCCTCCAGTCCGCTTTGGTTCAATCCTTATGGTCTTTTACAAACCTCAGCCAGGCAAAGTACAACGTTGTCCCGGAAGAAAAACTTGCTTCCTTTTGCTCTGACAATGTTCCCCAACTCTGAGAAGTGTTTTTTCCAGCAGGGCAATGCTCCATGCTACACAGCCAGGCCAGTAAAGGTGTGGATGGAGTATCACCAGATCAGGACCCTGTCATGGCCAGCCCAATTTCGAGACCTGAATCCCATAAAAAAAACTCTGAAATGTGATCAAGAGGAAGCTGGATGGTCACAAGCCATGTAAAGAAGCCGAGCTGCTTGAATTCTTGCGCCAGGAGTAGCATAAAGTCACCCAACGGCAATGTGAAAGACTGGTGGAGAGCATGCCAAGACACATGAAAGTTGTGATTTTAAATCAAGGTTATTCCACCAAATATTGATTCCTGAACTCTTCCTAAGTTAAAGCATTAGTATTGTGTAGTTTAAAAATGAATATGAGCTTGTTTTCTTTGCATTATTCGAGATCTGAAGACACTGCATCTTTTTTGCTATTTTGACCAATTGTCATTTTTCTGCAAATAAATGATCTAAATGACAATATTTTTATTTGAAATTTGGTAGGAATGTTGCCAGTAGGTTATAGAATAAAACAAAAATGTACATTTTACTTTAACACATACCAATAAATAGTAAAACCAGAGAAACTGATAATTTTGAAGTGGTCTCTTAATTTTTTCCGCGGCTGTATATTGTATAATGGGCTGAAATGGAAGGCACCCAATGCATTCACTTTAATTATGTCAAATTAAGATTCACTAGCATTAATAACTGATTATAAAATCCAACATTCTATAGGTAGGGACTGATATTATTGTTTCGAAATACTAGAGAGATATATTAATGCAAAGAATAGAGAGATGTCGGTAGTTATTTCTTGTATTTCGAATTTGCTCGTTCACACTAACGAAATAGCTAGCTAGCTTGCTAGCTTAGTGTTAACATAGCCCACTACATTACAATATTCCCTTTCATTAACCTCAAGTAAACCTACATTTGAGCAGGTAACAATCGTTAACAACTACAGATAACAGATACAGCCACATTCTGTAACTACCTGTACTTACAATTTCACTCCTTGCACCGTTTACTTTGAGCTAAACTCCATGGCTATAATCCTGGCTGTCTTGAAGAGACGTTAGGCAGAAACAAATACATTGTAACGCAGACCACTTTGATTGACTGACACACGCACACATTGTTCAAATCATACGCTGGACACTTTATTAGTATTTCTACATGGGTTTAGATAATGATCAGGCTATAATAAGACCACATCGGCTATGTAATCGCTGACAACCGGGACGATTTCATAGTGGTTGGTGTAAACCGGGACATTAGCGTCCCGACAGGTTTTTGCCGGGACGCGGGACACGCAACTCAAAATCGGGAGGGTCCCGGTAAAACCGGGACGTCTGGTCACCCTAGGTTAAGACCTGACCTCAGCCAGCCCAGCCGCTCTGTACACCTGCTGCCTGCCAGTGCCAGCATCTCGCATTTCGGATGCTGTTCGAATCAACGCATCGCCGAACCATTTCGCAAGCGCTCAGGGGGAAGGGCAAATGACAATATGTTAAATAACTAACGAAAACGTTATGGAAAACGACAGTTGTGAGTTTAATACGTTTATTTCCAATTACCATTTCTTTGTAATGAGACATTTTTAAAAAAAAAGGCAAGAATATTAATATTATATTATTAATTGACATCTGCGGGCCGTGGGCCGTGCTGCGTTGGGCTGGGCCGTTAGAATCAGTACCACCTTTCCCCGCCAGTCAGCGCCCCTGGACGCTTGTCTGTGAAATAAATGAAATCCAAAGCTGTCTGTGTACAGTTCCAAGTGGTTTGGTTTATTAACAAAATGGATTAATATTAATGGAAAAATATTAATGGTCACAACTGGTTTGAAAATCAAATTAATAAAGGTTTAAAGCACAAAGAGCAACGAGACCTATCCTTGCCAATGAGCATAATCACAGCGCAAGGTCAAAAGCTGTGTGCTCCTAGTCAGCCGCGCCTTCAACAGGTCACACTCCTATTAAATGGCCTTTCGAACTGTAGAGGGTACAAATTCTCAGAAAATAGAAATTAAAGCAAGCATTAAAATAACTTATTACATAAATACCGAAATGGTTCCTACAATAAATGTTACGCAATGCCCTGCAGAGCATTATTAGATATTTGTGCTTTAGGTGTTAGAGGAGAAGATCATCACCTTTGTGAAGAATGAGCTGAAGAGATTCAAGAGAATGTTGAGTCCAGATTACCAGATTACTGAGAGTAAAGAAGAGGATGAGAATGACGGCAGAGAAGGGGCTCTGAAGATGGCACTGTACTTCCTTAGGAATATGGAGCTGAAAGATCTTGCTGACAAACTTCAAGAAAGTAAGAATTCTTCCTTTATTTACATTTGCATTTTTTTCCCATAAATTATCTTAAATTATGAAAAATAGAAATAGCTATTGTTTTCCCTCAGTGTCAGTGGCTTGTCAAACATTTTTATGTTTTATTTTTTTAAATAGAGATGTACGTAGTTTTTGAGACTGAGCTCAAAAGAAATCTCAAGAACAAGTACCAGAGTGTTTTTGAAGGAATATCCAAGCAAGGGAGCTCTGCTCTCCTAGAAAAGATCTACACAGAGGTCATCATCACAGAGGGAGGAAGTGGAAAAGTAAATGAAGAGCATGAAGTCAGACAGATTGAGTCAAGATCCAAAAGACCAGCTGGACAGGAGACATCAATCAGATGCAGTGACATCTTTAAACCCTTACCTGGCCAAGACAAACCAATCAGAAGTGTTGTCACAACCGGAGTTGCTGGCATTGGTAAGACTGTCTCAGTTCAGAAGTTCATCCTGGACTGGGCAGAGGGAAAAGAAAACCAGGATATCCACTTCATATATCCACTGCTTTTTAGGGAGCTCAACCTCATGAGAGAAAAACACCTGTCTTTGATGGATCTCCTCCACCACTTTTTCACACAAATAAAGCAGTCAACTTTTCCCAGCCAAGGGAAGCACAAAGTGTTGTTCATCTTTGATGGTCTGGATGAATGTCGACTCCAACTAGACTTTCAGAATAATGAAAGTTTGACTGATGTGACAGAGGTCAACTCATTGGACGTACTCCTGACAAATGTCATCAAGGGTAATCTGCTCCCCTCTGCTTTACTTTGGATTACCTCTCGACCAGCAGCAGCCAATCAAATCCCACCTGATTGTGTTGACCGGGTCACAGAGGTACAAGGGTTCAATGACCCACAGAAGGAGGAGTACTTCAAGAAGAGGATCAGTGATCAGAATCTTGCCAGCAAAGTCATCTCTCACATCAAATTATCAAGGAGTCTCCACATTATGTGCCACATACCAGTGTTCTGCTGGATTGCTGTTACTGTTCTTGGGGTGATTCTTGGCTCTTCAGGAGGTGGACAGATTCCAAAGACTTTGACAGAGATGTATACCTATTTCCTTATTTTCCAAACCAAACAGAGGAGCCTAAAGTTTGAAAATGTGCATGACCTTGATCCACAGTGGAACCACAAAGTTATCCTTGGGCTCGGAAAGTTGGCATATGAACAGTTAGAGAAGGGTAATCTGATTTTTTATGAAGACGACCTAAAAGAGTCTGGCATTGATGTCAAAGAGGCAGCAGTATACTCTGGCATCTGCTCCCAGATCTTTCGACAAGAATCTGGGCTTCATCAGGAAAATGTGTACTGTTTTCTGCATTTGAGCATCCAGGAGTATCTTGCAGCTTTGTATGTGTTTCTAATGTTAATAACGAAAAAGAAAGACCTAATTTCTCCTAAACAAGCCTTCAGAAAAGTCTTTAAGATTTTAAAAATTAAATCAGTGCAAAAATCCATGATCATCTTCCACAAGAGTGCTGTGGACAAAGCTTTGGAGCATGAAGATGGACGCTTTGACCTATTCCTCCGTTTCCTTCTTGGCCTCTCTTTGGAATCTAACCAGACTCTCCTGCATGGCCTACTACAGAGAGGAGGAAATAAGATCGGCAATGAAGAAACAATCAGTTACATTAAGGAAAAGATCAGGAATGTTCCTTCCTCAGAAAGGGTCATCAACCTCTTCCATTGTCTGAATGAACTCAATGATCACTCCTTAGTGAAAGAGGTCCAGAGCTTCCTGAGTGCTGGGACACTTTCTGGAGCTGAACTCTCACCTGCCCAGTGGTCAGCTTTAGTGTTTGTGCTGCTGACATCGGAACAGAAGCTGGATGTGTTTGACTTGAAGAATTACATCAGATCTGATGAAGCTTTCCTCAGGCTTCAGCCAGTAGTGGAGGAATCTCAGAAGGCTCAGTAAGTATGGTGGCAGTGTGTATTCTTAGAAAAGAAAGGGTTAATGACACTAGCTGGGTTTCCATCTCACTTTTTAATGCACAATTTGACCATTTGAATAATTAACCTTGACTGGAAACTTTTTGAAATTAGTACAAAATCTTCAAAGGCAAATAAGCATTTGATTTGCTAGCGGAATTTGGATTAACTCGCCGTTCTGGTCTGAGTTTCAATTTAATTGGTTAATTCGCATGAATTTGCATATGTTGCAATTTATTTATGATTTCCAGTTAAAGTTGCCCTGACAATCTTATGTTGTGATCCCACAGCTGTCCACGACTCCTTCCTTAATAAGTAAGGTGTCCATTTTGAATTTGCATAATACAGATGATGAAGGTACACTGATTCACATTTTGTTTAGCCAAATTTTCATGAATGTTCATAAAATATTGGAATGAGTTAGATGGAAACCCAGCTAATTCTTTTGCTTTTGCCATTTGGTCTGATTTGTTAATTGGTTTAGAAGCACAACACTAATATACAGACGGCAGCAATGTCCTTTTCATATAGTCACTGGTGGCTGTTTTTCCCTTAAGGCTCAATAGCTGTGGCCTCACTGAAAGGAGCTGTACAGCACTGGCATGTATCCTCAGCAAACCATCTTCAAAACTGAAAAATGTGGATCTCAGTGACAACAGTATTGGAGATATTGGGGTCCAAGAACTCTGTAGCGGACTGGAGAACCCACACTGTGCACTGGAGACACTCAGGTAAGCGATTTTGATTCTTTAGTATTCCCTAGGAATGAGATCTTTGGGATCATTTGTACTGTTTCATTTATTGATGATCATAATCCATGGGAAGACAGTGGTACAGGGGGTAGAGAAGTTGTTTAGTAATCAGAAGGTTGCTAGTTTGATTCCCTGTCGAAGCGTCCTTGAGCAAGACACTTTAAAGACAGTATTTTCAGGCACGCACAGTCTTGAAGATCCTTCCTTTCAATTATAAAAGCTCACTGAACGAACTGAAGACGTTGTCTCATTTCACAAAACTAATATCAAGTGCATTTTGGAGCAAACACTCAGATGGAAATAAAATGTTTAGAGCACAATGTGTTTCCCAAACTTTTTACAGTCCCGTACCCCTTCAGACATTCAATCTCTAGCTATGTACCCCCCCCCCCCCCCCCCTTCATATATCATATATATTTTTTCATGTTTGTAAGCCCCCCCCACCCCCCAAACACACACACACTCACCACAGGTTAAAGAAGAGTGCCCTTGAGAGGATGCACAGAACTCTGCAATGTCTCTGCAATGTCTGGTTTGAATTTAAATAGTTTTCCACACAGTCTGTGCCTGTATTTTGTTTTCATGCTCGTCAGAGCTGAGAATCACACAAGTATGTCTGGGCAAAGTCTTTACACTGAGGTGCGTTGTTATGCCGTGTTTGACAATGTCTGTCACAACAAGTTGATTTGCACTAAAAAAAATTGTAGCTTGGCTTGCAACAACTGTACTACTGCAAACATCCTTATCTGAGGTAGACTTGGAAAAGCAACCTGGGTTGCTTTTGCCGGCAGGCGCATCCTCCATTGTAGGCCTTTTACCAGTAGTAGCGGTTGGTGTCTCTATGGATTAACTCTTTTTAGGCATCTATCCATTTTCGTGCAGCAACTGGAATGAGCTCCCGCTACGCTACACTAGGTATCAGCGAGTGAAATTGTGACAAGAGCCAACCAGTGTGCCTATGTTTTGACTAACCTACCTGTAGCTATTTTTGGCAGTTTCATTATTTCGCTTACATGAGTGTATTTTTGGCATTGTGACTGGAATATTCAGACTATTTAAGATGTCGTGTCTGTTTGAAAATGTAATGGGCTGTTTCACTTTGAAAATGCAAATCACATTTATTTCCCCTAGCGTACCCCTACGTCCCTTTGTGTACCCCTGGGGTTACGCGTACCCCAGTTTGGGAAACACTAGTTTAGAGTATCATGAAACCACAATGTCACAAACTGTTTCATGGAAAATCTGGATGACTAGGTGACTCAAATATGTTTTCTCCTAACGTGGATTGTCACAAAACCAAAATCCTTACTTTTAGTTCATTAACACTGGGACCTTGTGTCATGTCTGCACTGAACCCTGCTCGGGCCACTTCCCCCTCTTCCTGACTTCAAACTCACACACCTCTGCTACAGCCTCAGTCACCTTCATACTCCCAGCTGCACTTCATTCACAATCACAATCAGTACTGAAAGATCCTCGCTGTCCGTCTTTTGTCCAAGATTAGATTTGCAGATAGTAAGGAACTTGGGAAAGTGTTCAGCGTAAAAATTATTTTATTCCAGCGCAGCACAACAATAAACTTGCATATCACGATACACAAGATAATTCTTTCAAAGTAATTACAAAGAGCCAAGTCTCTTATAATGTACAATTAACATATAAACAACTAGAAAATGCATTTCCTGAAGGAAATACCAGTGCATGAAATGCAAAAGTTAGGAAAGGAAGAAGAAAAGAAAGAAGAGTGGAAGAAGGAAATAAGAAAGGAAAGAAGAGTGGGAGAAGGAAAGAAGACAGGAAAGAAGAGTGAAGAAAGGAGAGAAGAGAGGATGAAGGAAAGAAGAGTGAAAGAAGAAAAGAAAGAAGAGTGAAGAAAGGAAAGAAGAGTGGAAGAAGAAAAGAAACAAGAGTGAATAAAGGAAAGAAGAGTGAAAGAAGGAAATAGTTGAAGAAGGAAAGAAGAAAGGAAAGAAGAGTGAAAGAAGGAAAGAAGAAAGGAGAGTGAAGAAAGGAAAGAAAAGTGAAAGAAGGAAAGAAGAGTGGAAGAAGGAAAGAAGAAAGGAAAGAAGAGTGGAAGAAGGAAAGAAGAGTGGAAGAGAAAAAAAGAGTGAAAATATTGAAAAAAGGAGATAAAAATGGAGTGAAGAAGAGAGATTGAGTGTGAGAGAAAGTAGACTGAGAGGGATAGAGAGAAAGATGGAGAGATGGAGAGAAAAAAAAAGTAGAGAATGGAAGGTGTCTTAATGTTCCTAGTTACAGTTAAATTGAGAGGGACAGAGAAGAAGTTCCTTTGATTTGGTGCAGCTGTCAGTGAAGCACAGGTGCAAGCCAGTTTAAAGACCCTATTATGATGTCATAATGGCCCAATGTAAGTCAATGGGAAAATTTAGATTAGTTTTTATTTAATATCTTAAAAAGTATAAAGTTTAGAAAAGTGAAAAATACATAGCATAAGTGTCCTTTACAAGACCTACGCGACAAAGTTTGAATGAAGTTTCTACGTTAAGCGGTTCGGGCTGAATTAATCGCAGAAAAAGGTAACAAGAATAAGAAGAAGAAGAAGAAGCCTAGGAATAACAATACAGGGCATTTCATGCACTGTAATGACATGACATATGGGAGGGGAAGGGTGTGTCCGTGGGTCAATATGGGAGGTATCAGTATTAGGGGATATGACTGCTAATTAAACTGGTTTGAGTTCTAAACCTAATGAAATTGTATTGAATACATCTTGGAGTACGGATCTCACACACCATCATTCTTGATAACAGCGTTTTCCTTTTCTCTCTACAGCCTGTCAAACTGCAGAATTACAGAAGAGGGCTTCAGTTCTCTTGCATCAGCACTGAGATCAAACCCCTCACACATGAGAGAGCTGTGGCTGAATGGGAGTAAAGCAGGAGACTCAGGAGTGAAGCATCTTTCTTCTCTTCTGGAGGATCCCGACTGTAAACTGGAGAAACTAGAGTTAGTATTACAAGCCAAATACTGAGTTGCTATCAGTGAATTTGTCAGTGACAGTGACTTATCATGCTCTTCACATGTAAAGGGTCACTATTAATCCACCAGAAAACACTTTTAATCACTCTGATTTTCCATCTTTATTACATACACACACACACTTTCACACACAGCCAAACACACACACAAACTTACACACACACACATATACAAACATACACAGACACATGCACACTTACAGACAAACTCTCACACACACACACCAACACACACACACTTTTACACACACACACACACACACACTTATGCGCACACACTTAGAAACACACAAACAGACGCACTTACACACATACTTACACACACACACACACACAAAAACACACAAACACACAAACACACACACACACTCTTACGTGAACACACTCATACATAAAAACTTACTAACACACAGGCAGAATATACAGTACATATTATAATTTTTTTCTCATCACATTTTCTTTTGTCTTAAAGGATATACATAATATTTTCCTTTTCTTTCTACAGCGTTGGACACTGCAGTATAACAAGAAAGGGCTTCAGTTCTCTTGCATCAGCACTGAGATCAAACCCCTCACACATGAGAGTGCTGGGGCTGACTGGGAGTAAAGTAGGAGACTCAGGAGTGAAGCATCTTTCTTTTCTTCTGGAGGATCCCAACTGTAAACTGGAGAACCTAGAGTGAGTACCACAAGACCAAATACTGAGTTGCCATCAGTGAATTTGACAGTGACTTATCATGCTCTTCACATGTAAAGGGTCACTAATAATCCACCAATAAACACAACTTATGAATCAGATTTTCTATATTTCTGACACACACACACACACACACACACACACAAACACCCACACATGTACACAAACACAAACATACACACCCACAAATACACACACACATACACACTTACACACTTACACAAACACCCAAACACACATGCACACTTAGACACACACACACACGCACAAACTTACACACAAACTTATTAGCACGCACACACACACACATACACACTTACAAACCCACACACGCTTACTTACGCAGACACTTACAAACACACATACACACACAAACAAACACACTTACACACATGTTTACACACATTATATACATAGAGAGTGAGTATCACAAGCCCCTTTTTTCGACTTTAAACTCACACACCTTAGAAGGCTCAGTAAGTATGGTGGCAGTGTATTTTCAGAAAGTTAAGGGTTAAAGACACTAGCTGTGTTTCCATCCTGAAGTCCACGCTCCCTGTGCAGGGAGATGGTTGTTTTTATGGAGAATTGCTTTTAATGCTCAGCCAGCTTTTGACAGAGACTATTGCACCCCCAGAAACATTTAACCCTTTTCTTTTCAAATGTATACAGTTTGAAACAAAAATATAAATAAGCACTTTGTAAGGACAATAGGACTAGTCTCTTTCACCTTTCAGTGTCTGGGGGAGGTTTCAGCTCCTAACTACCCGCCCATTAGCAAATGCCAGCTATTCATATGATAAGGAGATGGTAATATAGTGATCGCTATAGGGTCATGATGTGGCAAGAAAACCTGTGGGGGGTAGAGGGCCACAAAGACATTCCAGGGCCATTACGTAATAGCCATTGTCTCTGACCAAGGTGTCCCTTGTCTGTTTATTCCTTCTCATCAATATGCTTTTGTAGGGACAACACCTTTAGAAGAGGTACAGGTAACTCTAAAATTATAAATAATTATGTAGTAGTGAAACCACACAACCTTTTTGTATTCTAAACTTACATTTGTAAAACTAACACCTCTGTAAAGTAAAATGTACATTTTAGTTTTATTCTATAACCTACTGGCAACATTCCTACCAAATTTCAAATAAAAATATTGTCATTTAGATAATTTATAAGCAGAAAAATGACAATTGGTCAAAATAGCAAAAAAGATGCAGTGTCTTCAGATCTCGAATAATGCAAAGAAAACAAGCTCATATTCATTTTTAAACTACACAATACTAATGCTTTAACTTAGGAAGAGTTCAGAAATCAATATTTGGTGGAATAACCTTGATTTAAAATCACAACTTTCATGTGTCTTGGCATGCTCTCCACCAGTCTTTCACATTGCCGTTGGGTGACTTTATGCTACTCCTGGCGCAAGAATTCAAGCAGCTCGGCTTCTTTTCATGGCTTGTGACCATCCATCTTCCTCTTGATCACATTTCAGAGTTTTTTTATGGCATTCAGGTCTCGAAATTGGGCTGGCCATGACAGGGTCCTGATCTGGTGATACTCCATCCACAACTTTACTGGCCTGGCTGTGTGGCATGGAGCATTGCCCTGCTGGAAAAAACACTTCTCAGAGTTGGGGAACATTGTCAGAGCAAAAGGAAGCAAGTTTTTCTTCCGGGACAACGTTGTACTTTGCCTGGCTGAGGTTTGTAAAAGACCATAAGGATTGAACCAAAGCCGACTGGAGGATCTCCTAGTTCGTCTTCTCTGATGAGTCCAATTTCACAGTAGGTGCAAGACTCTGTGGCTTGTAGGCCTCTCCAGGTCTCCGTCTAACCATCAGACGACCATGTGTTGGGCAAAGCTGAAAATTGGACTCATCAGAGAACTGATATTCTGTCTTTAGGGTTTTGCTCCGGGGTTATCACAATTCTTGATTTGCCTTTCTTTTTCAGAGTTGGAGGATCACAATTTACTTTCGAGGCTGTTCCACTCATATTCCGGAGCTTCCTCTCTGTAATGTTCTTGAGATTCACTTTTGGCATGTAATTATACAGAGTTGGGCTTACTCTGATACTGAGGTAGTCATTTCGCAACTTGGGACATGTTTGCTACTCGTGAGTATCTAACCTGTGTCTTTCAGGTAGATTTTTAAATCTTGCGCTTCGAACCTGCGCTCTTCAGGTTTCTGGTGCTCTGCTCTAGCCGCTGAGCCACCGTGCTGGTACAGATGTCCGCTCGTCGGTGCGAGCAAGTCACTGGTTTATCATTCCCCCCTAAATGGTAGGGGGTTTTCCCCCGGGTATTTCTCTTCTGTTACTGGAGCTTCTGATCTAGTTATAGTTAGTTTAAGTGGGAATAGTTTAGTGGACTTATGTGAAGTTTAAATTATGTTCACTTAAAGGCGCCCAAGGCAACATTAGAGGCTTGAGACTCGAATAATAAACGTTCAATTTCTAGTCTTTTTTTACACATAGTAAGTTTCAATAACACCACCATACCATTACATATCGACATTCAAGGAGCAAAGATGAGATGTCGTTGTGTGGTGAGAACTGATAAAAAAATCGCCTGGCTTCTATTTTCCATGGTAGATTGCAGGTTATGCTAGTTATCGCAGGTTATGTTAGAAATGGCTTGGTGGGATGGGGAAAGATAACATCTTTCCATCCAAACGCAAATTTAGCTAATCGAAATCTGTAAGTGGTTTCCAGATATATATATAGTTGATCTGTCTTATTTGACGAAGCAGTGAGTTAGCTGTCTTTCAATATCTCTTGTCGAATTATCTGACATGTTTACGGCGGTATGTGTTTAAAAGTTTTAAGTTAGGCTATGTGCTATGTTCCTAACTTATATATTATTATTTCACCTTAATGTTCTTGAGATTCGTTTCTGGCATGTAATTATACAGAGGCAGGCTTACTCTGATAACAGTCATTAAGAGTCGTTAACAGTCGTTAAGCAACTTGGGCCATGGTTGCCACTAGTGGGGATCGAACCTGTGACTTTCAGGTTTTTGAAATCAGTGAAGCAGTGACGGGGTGCCTCCCCGGGGGGGGGGGTTGTTTTCAATCCAGGTAAATTCAATTAACATATGAAAACCTCGGCCAGCTGGGCAAGGGGAAGGGGGGCCTTTCACACCATTGGGCTTCCATGGCAATACACAGGGTCGGCGACTGTCGTAAATCCCACATTTCATGCAGTGATTGTCATTGTCATTGTCATTACAATTACACAGAGTGCAGGTACAGAGGCAACGGAATGTAATGAAAGGTTGGAAGATTACAGCATAACATAAGGGGAGGGAAGAAGGGAAAACAAGCCCCAGACTATGCTCCTAGAGGAAAAAAACACCTCAGCGCATAAGCACATACATTTTAAACATGACTTGCAATGGGGAAGGGGGATGGAGGTAAGCCAGAGACTGGGTGTTCTAAGCCCAGCCAGTGGGGGTATGGAGGTAAGCCAGTACAAACAAGCAGCCATCCAGCCCTGCCTGCTGCCTTTCAGCGCTGGTCACAGACCCGCCTGTAACACTGGGGGTACGAAGCGGGCGAAGGCGTGGGCTGGGGGTCATGGAGGGTGAATGCATATTAGTGTGTAATATGTACGTGTGTATGTATGTATGTATGTATAAAGTTTGTGAATGAGTAGGCCTGGGTTGTTGCATTCCTAGGCGCCAATCAGTCAGATTCTCAGTTTGCAAGATTGTGGTTGCCATGGAGACAGCCTTGATCAGGTCCCGGACAGAGACAACAATCCACAGGTGTCTGTGGGAAGGGGGTAGGGAATGCAAGAGAGTCTCACTGCAGCGCTCACCAGGGAGAGGTTGTTGTTCCAGCATCGGCCTTGGCCAAGGCCCGTTCTGGTTTAGGTGACCGAAAGCAGATAAGATTGGGATTGATTGGTCTTGCAAGTAGCCGCATTCCAATTTGCACGCCTACTCTTTTGCCATTTTCTCCCATTTTTCCATCAGGTCTCCGAAATGATCCATTTTCCTTTGCAGATCCGTGAGCTTCTCCGTGTTGTTATCCATGTGGCGGTTTAAAGCACCAATCTGAGTGCCAACAGCTCTGCCCACCGCATCAATCATGTTGGGCAGCCTTAGGGGACTTTTGACAGCTGTCACCATTTCATTAATTTTCCGATAATTCAGGGCAGCGCCTTATCCAATCAGCAGAAAGCCTGTAATCATGGTTCCGAATAGGTAGATGTCTTCAATGTCTTCCATGGAAAGGGCCGCTAGGCACACGACACGCCACTCCTCCCACGCATCCATCGAGTAGCCAGCTGGCACTCTCCTTACTCCCTACTCCCTTCACTCGCTTGTCGATTCTCACGCTCGCATCACTTATGGGTTATACCTCACGATGAAACAAGCTCCGGATCCCTGATCTCCGCAGCCATCACAGTGTTCTCCTCTTCCAGGTCGTTTAGTTTAAGTTCTGGTCCCACGCTCCTGCACCGTAAGGACCAGTATTTGGTCTGGTTTCAATAAACTCCCTAGCCTGGTGACACCAGCCTACGTATTTCCGCCTGAATTGATTTCAAGCTCATACTCAGTCTGGCCCAACCCCATTGACAATCGTCTCCAGAACTCAAAATTTTGCAGGACCAATCAGCGAACAGTTCAGAGCTGTGACGCAAAACTCGCCTTGGAGGAAAAGACACGAAAAGCTATCGGAAAAGTTGTCTCAACTCTCGAGAACATCAGAAAAAGAGTATTTTCTTGTAAGTTTTATGATTGGAAAGGACGTCGTAGCTCTTCTCCCAACTGGCTTTGGGAAGAGTTTAATCTACCGAATGCTTACTAAACGTTGCTGATTGGTTAAGGGAACTCCAATGATTTTAAACCTCAAGATAAGCACCCGCCCATCTCGGAAACCAAAATGCATTGGGTTGGCCCAGACTGAAAGACGGAATGAAATGGAGTCACAGGCTGGTAATGGCCAGGCTATAAACTCCCACCTCCCTGCAAACTCTGTGTCGTCTGATGTTTCGTGACACCTTAAGTACTGCATTCTTGCTGCATTATTTTCAACCTTTCAAATGCTCTGTCATCCAATATACCTGATGTAGTCAACTACTGATCCCCTCAATAATCTACACAAATATACTGCATGTCATGATATGTATATGTATGTATATGTATAATGTGAAAGCCACTAGAGACGCTGTTGTTGAATAAACTACCATAAGATTATGGAGGACCAAACCTGCCATATTTACAAATGAATGAATGAATAAATAAATCTCCACATCCATGCATTTAGACAGAAATAATTCCTATTCCTATTTCTATTTCTATTTCTATTCCTTTTCTCAATATGTTAATGAGATGTGTCTATCAAAAATAGGTAAGCGGTATTTGACACACCATTGGCTAATCGTTTTCAATGCGTTGTATTCGATTATGTTAGGGGACGTTCTCTCAACTAGATATTTAGTCATCATAACTAGCGATAGCGCAGTTCGCTAGATAGCTAACTGCAAGCAGCTTAATTTAATTTGGAGCAGACATATGTGTATTTTGCGATGTATTGAGTTGGGAGTGGGGTCTCACACACTGTTTAATCCACAACTGGCAACTTTCCTCCTTTGTTTTGGGCTTTGGAAATGCAAACAAAAACGACGTGTCCCTATAATCTCTCAGGGTACCCTGTGTCAGATCTACAAGTCCCGTAGGCACACTTTCGCCATGTTACTCAGACCTCAAAGTTGTCGGACCTTCTTTTCTCAGTAGCGGTTGCTAAGGTATGATTGGATATACATTTTAGTTTTCAACGAGATCGGCCAGCCTGGCCAAGTCTCTGGCAATTGCTCTTTTGATTAGCCAATGGTGTGTCAAATACCGTCTACCTAGTTTTGATTGACACATCTCATTTACATATTGAGAAGAAGAAATAGGAATAGGAATAGCAATACGTAGAAATAACAATAGAAATAGAAATAGGAATAGGGATTATTTCTGTCTAAATGCATGGATGTGGACATTTATTTATTTATTCATTCATTCATTTGTAAATATGGCAGGTTTGGTCCTCCATACAAGAATGCTGCAACATCTGGCCCACAATGTCTTGTTGTGTTTGCCTTGACTGAAATATGACTATATTATCACTGTAGACTCTCAGACTGCAATATCACAGAGGAGGGCTATGCTAGTCTGGCTTCAGCCCTGAGGTTAAATCCTAATCATCTCAGAGAGCTGGATCTCAGAGGAAATGATCCAGGGGAATCAGGAGTCAAACTGCTTTTAGACCTAGAGGAGGACCCGCAGTGTAAACTGAAAAATCTCAGGTAAGGCGCTTCAAATAAATAAATGCAAATAATGAGACTGCTATTACGAGTGTATACAAGTTCTATGACTACAACAAGTCTTCTTCATTGCACTCTACTTTATTTTAAGCTGTTGACTAAGGACCATAGATGAACATTATATTGAATGTGACAGGATGAGCTCAGCTGTTGCAGTAAAAACTCAGCCTGCTAGATTTAAAGCTGCTGCATCAGGCCAAGCAGACTTATTTAACTAATACACTATACCAATGGGAAGCAGTGCTTCCTTTCCCATGAGCACCAGTGATGTTTTTTTGTGTCAGACAACAGATATGTTTATTGTCTCTATTTGTACAGGTTCCTGAAGGGGAGTGCTGCTGAGGAAGCATGTGCTGCTGTGGCTTCAGCTGTGGGTTCAAACCCCTTACTCATGACTGAGCTGGATCTGAGTGAGCTCATACCAGAAGCCTTGGGAGTGACTCAGCTGTGTACTTTCCTGGAGGATTCCCACTGCAGACTGCAGAAACTGAAGTGAGTTAATGCTGTCACATTCTTTTTAAATAACATGCATAAGCTGCATTCTTCTCTTTTTGGAGGATGGAAGTCTAGTTAAGTCTTTAGACCTTGAAGGTGCTTTCTATAAGCAATGAATACAGAGGTTTTCTTAAGTGACAGTTGGCCAATATCTAGCTCTGAACTATGTCCCAGAAGAAGCCTGTTAGCTTAGACATTATCACAGGGTTAGAGATCTCTGCTGTAGATATGAACTACTTTATTGCATTACCAGAGGTACACACTCAGGAAAGCATGCCAGTAGACACAAGTAGCATTCCCACCAATGATAATCTCTCTAGATGTCCTCACTTTAGGGAGGTGAACCTTCTTACAGTCAAAGTCAATCTTGAGTTGTTGATTGGCAGCAATGTTCCAAAGGCTTTAGAACCATGGGAAGTGGTCAACAGCCAAGGAGATGGGCCACACGCAGTTACAACCAAATCTGGCTGGGTTGTCAACCGTCCTCTAAATGGATGTTGATAGCTGTCCTAAAATCACGGCAAACACAATATCTGTTGCAAACCTGGAGGAGCTGTTGTTGCAGCAGTACGACCATGACTATAGTGAAAGCTCAGAAGACAAAGAGGTTAATGTCCTTTGAAGGCAACAGATTCATGACTAGAGCAGATAACTCTGAGAGGTGGTGCCACAGGACGAGCTGAAAAGATCTGATGGCAAAGTCTGGGAGCAACGTCCCACATCACGGTGTACACCACCTCAAGAAAGGTTCCATAAGGGTAGTTTTCCATTTGGGTGCAACTTTTCATGGCACATGTTTAAATTCTGAACTTTGGCAAGGTCCAGATTTGACAAGCTCTGTCTTTAATGTTTGTAATGACTTTCCTAGTCAACTATAGTGTACTTTTTCACTTATAGCATCTGTATGCAAGACAATAATGAGTGACGACCAACCACATTTGTGACCCGGCACGCGAAAAGGGGGAACAAGTCGGCCGAGACGATTTCGAGAAAAACGCAATTGAAGGTTTTTTTTTTCAAAATTAGTGATCCTTGTTTTTTTGCAGAATGTGCAAGTTGAAGTCATGAAGAAGCCACTCCATGTTTCAGATAACAGTATTGGTTACCTTAAAAGTATACATTTTGTCGTTGAAGTCGGTACAGTTTGGTTAAATTCAGCTTCGCTCTCCTGACGCTCGGGGGGGGTGTTACCTAATTTCCATATGAACAGCTGAATCGCGTTTGTTATTTTTTTCGACCAATCAGCTGCACGTTACAAGCGATTCACATGGCTACTTATACAGCATCATACTCCACTACTCTTATCCAGATGGCAATCTGACTTTCGAATCTGAAGATGAGTGCACAGATGATGAACGCGATTTCATCAAACTGGAGAAAATCCCTAGTCTACAGCTGACCTTAGCCGACGAGGAAGAATCTTTCGGCCTTGCAGCAGAGGAGCTGGAACATACCATACCAGACGCTATCTCTACGGTAACTTTGACTGCAAATGCAACGCAAGAAGAAAGGAGAACTCTCTCCTCGGGAGACATTCGTGTAGCAACAATCTTTCTCCAGAGCTTATGTACAACATACTAAGTGATTCTCTAGCAGCCGAGAGAGAGTGGCAGGACATGCGAATCATTGGACATCTTGAGGCAAACAGACGTTCAGTAGTTACTTCGGAGATGACTACATCCACCAAAAAGCCAGCAGCAGACGTAAAGGAAAGGGAATTAACCCCTAAGTTAAAAACATGTAATCTACTTCGGCAGCGGAGCATTTTACTCCCCTGCAATCTCTACGTTCAGAGACAGACAGCAGGAAAGGTTAATAAACGGAATGAAATAGCTACACATTACACACGCTATGCTTCAATAAAACTCAGGTTTTATGAGACACCAACAGAGGCTCAACAGACAAGTCTTACCATTGAAGATCTTTTTGCACTCCGACGTTCGTTCTGAAAACTATCTACATCCAACCAGCGAGGTTTATCCATGTTGTTGTGGAGAACGAGAGTTGCACCAATCACACTTCTTACATTGGACATATCCACCAGCCTAATTAGAATCTGCATTGTCTACTTAGCAGAAATATCTCCATACGGTAGATTTCCCTTTGTTGAGTATCATTTTAAACTTTCCATATAACTGTATTGCCCCCGCTTGTCAAGTGAAACGTGTCCAGAAACAAGGCTCCTTTGTCTGGATAGCCAGAGCTAGCATAACTGCCATTCAAATCCAATGGTAATGCTACCTAGCTAGGTATGCTAACTGTCGGTATCCATCGTTAACTCGTTGATCGTTAACCATCATGTCACTGGCTTTAATTTGAGAATGGCATGTTAGTAGTACATTTAGTTGTACATTTAATATCAGTACACTTGATTCATTACTGCTGATGTGTTACTTATATGTTACTTATTAGCAGCTAGCTACCTAGCCACTATGTGTTCCAATGCGTTTTCAGTGCCTGTTAGCATGACTCATGATGTGAAACTTATTTGTTTCCCTTTTCAGAATTGTCAAAAACAACCTGACTGATATTATCAAACACTTTTTAAAATCTTTTTAATAGTATCTTTGTTCTTATTGTCTAATGTATTGGATTCATATTGACTTCTATTTTGCAGTCCTGGTTTATACCTTGGATTATGGGAATGGAACATTTTATCCTGTGTATTAATGCATGCTATTCAAGGCCTTTTGTAATAAAAGCATTTCCATTTTAGTACCTTCTAATTCTGATTCATGTCCAGTTCAAGTCCTAATGAAAATAACACTACATCATTAACAAGACTACACAACTTGAGTCTTCAGTGACACCTGTAGGGGGAAGGGCTACAGATACCAGATGTCAGTGTGACATCTGTGAGGAGGGCTAATCCCAATGATATGCAAATGAGCACAACTGTCTTCCCTTTGTCCCAGGTGAGGTGACTATTCAGACAATCTTAGAGGTGCCTTTTCTCAACAAAAGCTTTTCAGAGGTGTATACATTCAAATGATCACAACTTATACAAATATTATCAGATTTACATGAGTGAGACATCATTGGATAGCTTTACACTTACACTTCCAGAATCTGTGAATAACTCAAAATGTCTCCGGGGAGACTTGTGGCTGGTTTAGCCATGCGTGGTCACATTTGGTTACAGTTCTACACTGGTTTATTTCTTAATGCATACATCTACTATTAAACATAGCATAGCATCCCCTAATGGTATTGTGTGTCAATGCTATTACCAATATATCACAACTTCTCCCCACTTATTCTATTACTGGCTATATCAACATAGAACCAGACTAGACAAAGTTTCCCTGAGAACAATTTGTGATCACATATTTTTTTTCTTAACTTATATACACAACATGTCTCTGACCAACAATCTATCTATAAATCCAGAAATCTCTGTGTGTGTGTCCGTCTAGGGCATATCTCCCTGACGGTAGTTACGTTAGTTATGAGATTTCGCATGTAGCTTACGCATGTCATGAACCTGTGCATCCTTGATTTTGAAGATTTTTGAATTCATAGTTCGCGAGATTTTTGTATTTTACCGCTTCCCGTAGGCACTATGGCTTATCGTTTCCCGTAGCAAGTCCCACTGACCGATTGTGCACCGAAATGACGTTACAATCAAACAATATACGCGTAGCGGTATTAAACTATCCTGCCTTCACTCAAAGTTCAGAATAGCGTTGGATACGTTAAGGAGGTCCGCATTCAAATTCTTCTTGGTGAACAGATACAGACTTTTGCTCAGATAATCTTAAAACAAACTCATTTCATAAGCATGGTTGAAATGTAACTGTGATTACAGCACTTATTCATGGCATATGCAAAACGCATGAATTTTACTCTATACAACTCTCTCTCTGAATTCATAGTTCGCGAGATATTTCTATTTTATCGTTTGCGTTAGGCACTATGGGTTATCGTTTGAGTATACACTGCTACAAATGGTAGCTTACTGATAAGCCTCGGAGGCTTTCAGATTGTGATATCATTTTGAAGAATTTTGAATTCATAGTTCGCAAGATATTTGTATTTTAAAACGATGCATTGTGATGTCATATTGTAACCATGTCGCCTATTTGAAAATTCTCAACTCTGTCTATTAAGATCTATCTATAAATCCAGAAATCGCTGTGTGTCAGTCAGTCTCTCTAGGGCGTATCTCCCTGACGTTAAATACGTTAGTTATGAGATTTCGCATGTAGCTTACGCATGTCATGAACCTGTGCATCCTTGATTTTGAAGATTTTTGAATTCACAGTTTGCGAGATATTTGTATTTTATCGTTTCCCGTAGGCACTATGGGTTATCGTTTCCCGTAGGCACTATGGGTTATCGTTTCCCGTAGGCACTATGGGTAGTGAGGCATTATGGGTAGTGTAGTAATTCAGAGAAAGAGGTGAAATGCATTTGTGGAGGGCGCCGCCCAGGGTTTGTCGCGTAAAATTGCCTATACAACGCAAGAGCGGAGTACTACACGGCTACAAATGGTAGCTTATATTGATAAGCCTCGGAGGCTTTCAGATTGTCCATTGCTTTCCCATCTGTTGCTATGGAGTCCGCGAAATACGCGCAAATCTCGCTGTAAATTACGTTGGGCCACATGTTATCCTCCCAGTCCTGCATTGAATTCGGTTGGGGATAGTAACGCCATCTCCAGTCAGAGTATTTAAACTGTGTTCCCATTGTAAGGACATTATTAGCTTACGATCTGTCTGAGAGTGGGCTGTCAAAGCTAGCATCATCAAAGTCATACAGTACAGTTCATACATTCAATAAAATTAACATTTGAGTCCAACTGCATGACCATTCTTACCTTACACTTACCCTTACAATAAAGAAGTGATCCTATTTCAACCATAACTTCATTTTAAATAATTTCTTTCTTTTTGACATTTAGTTTATAGTTTAGACAGCAACTTTGACATCTATATTCAACTGCATCCACTACATAATCTCAAACTTTAAAACATTTCTTAATGAAAAGGAAACATGCATCACAATAATACTTCAGTGTAACCTGTACCTATGTGGAGGGAAATATGTCTTGCTATTACACTACCCAACAGATACACCTACGTCTGCTAACACTACAGAATGCATAATTCCTACGGGCACTGCACTAGTATTTCTAAACTAAGGATCGGGGGCAGACTGCCCCATCACCTTGAGTGTGTCAAGGGATTATTCTGCCCTTTGCTTGAGACAACACTTTCTAACTGAACAGATAACAAATCATTCACCAGTTGATTAAAGAGTCTGTCTATCTGGTGGTTTGCGGTTCCGGCTCGGGAACCTGCTTAGTGTCTGTTGGGGTGTTGCTGAAGTGTCAGTGGGGGTGATGTCTGACTGACCTGATGGAGGATTGTCCCCCTCCCTGACTGGGATGGAGGCTTCCATCTCTTTATCTGTGTTGGAGGGGTCTGGCAGGCTGTCTGTGCTGAGTGTCGGTTGTTCATCAGCTGGAGATTGGATGATGTTGGGATGGCAAGACAACATTTGATCTGCATGCCGGTTCCACCTATGTGTTGATCCAACACTGACCTGGTAGTATACTGGGCCAGCCTGAGGCGTAACGGTTTCCGGTGTCCACTGTCCTCCCCCTTCTGGTAATCCCTGACCAGGACTGGATCGCAGACGCTGAACGGTTACTGCCTGGGTGTTTTGTGCCTGATCGCATCGGCCTCAGCAGATCCAGACGAGTGCGACGCTTGCGGTCTAAAAACAGCATAGCTGGTGCTTCCTGAGTAGTGTTCCTATATGGAAGCAGAAAAGCCTCCAGTCGCCTCTGAACTGATGACGTTCCTTTTGATGATTTAAGAGAATGCTCAAAAGTCTGTACAAAGCGTTTAGCCAGACTGTTCGTTGCCGGGTGAAAAGGAGCCGAGCGCACATGCTTATTGCCATTTGACTTTAACACTTCCAACACTAAGGCCTTTTTTGACTCTGTTAAGTATTCTGCCATGCCTGATATTTTTGTATATTTCACCTAACTAAAAACCATGAGGCCAAAGTGGCATTTATGATTATATTCTAGAACACCTCAGAAAAAAAAATGAAAGTAAAAGGAATGTAGTAAAACTAGTTTTTTATTAAAATGAAATCTAAAGACATTAAAATGAAATCTGGTTTTAGAGGTTCTCAGACTTTGTACAAAAACAGATTGTTAATATTTTGGAAGTTTTCTTTTTTACTCTGAACCTTGTAAACATAGGTGTTTGCTCCACACAGGTCAGTTTAGCATTCAGAAAGTGTGTGTGGTTTCAATAGTAATTATAAGTTATATAGAAGGTGACACTTTTCTTCACCACTATGCATATTGATGAGAAAGGAGTGAACATTCTGGGACATCTTGGTCAAAGACAATGGCCATGACGTAATGGCCCTGGAATGTCTTTGTGGCCCTCTACCCCCTACATGTTTTCTTGACACATCATGAACCAATGGTGATCAGTGAATTACCATCCCCTTATCATATGAATAGTTGTCATTTTCTAATGGGAGGGTCAAAACCTCAATCATAGGCTGAAATGTGCAAAGGATAAGTTATATTCTCCTTACAAAGTGATTATTTATACTTTAGTTTCAAACTGTATATATTTAAAAAGTAAAGGGTTCAAGGTTGCTGTGGGTGTTAGTTTTATGTTTGTTGGACAAAAACTCGCTGAGATTTTTAATTCTATTAATAAAAATACCACCAAGGGCCCCACGGGGCCCCTTATAATTGGAAGGGTTAAAAAGGTTGCAAGCTCCTCAGATGTGAACTGTGGCTCATTATCACTGACGAGCACCTCTGGAACTCCATAGTGGCTGACCAGACGTCTTAATGCCTGGATAGTCTTCGCTAAAGTGGTTGCTTCCATTAAGATGACCTCTGGCCACTTGGAGTGGGCATTGACCACTACGAGAAACATGCGCCCCTCATATGGTCCAGCAAAATCAATGTGAATACGCTGCCATGGGGCTGTGGGCCATGGCCATGGGTGAAGAGGAGTGAGGCATGATGTTTTCTGCGTGCGCTGAAAAGGCAAGCAGGTCTTGCATTTCTCCTCGATGTGAGCAGTCTCGCTGTAGCCATTGAAGGAATTACCTTGCTAGGGCTCAGTATGGTCGTTAAAGGATGGTGATCTGTGAGCAAAATGAAAGGCCGTCCCTACAAATAAAAGTGAAAACGCCTGACTTCTAAAATGATTTCCAAGGCTTCTTGTTCAATTTGGGCATAGTATTGCTCAGCTTTGCTCAGTGTTCTAGAAGCGAAGGCTATGGGCCTTTCTTCACCACCTGGCATTCGATGGGAAATGGCCGCTCCAACTCCATAAGGCGAGGCATCGCAGGCAAGTTTCACAGGAAGTTGTGGATCATATTTGTATCATTAACAATTCCGTTTCACATTTATAGTCATGATTCTACAAGGCATCGTGTCATAATATAAATAAAAGGACTACACCAGGATGCTAATCCAGACTATTCTCATTTGTAGATCCACGTTGGTGGAATGAACTGCCTAGCTAGTACTACCAGAACAGATGCGTCCTTCTCTACCTTTAAGAAGCTTTTGAAGACCCAACTCTTCAGAGAGCACCTCCCTTCCTAACTGACACTTCCACTAGTTCTTGACTTGCACTAACAGCAGTTACATTCCTGCACTTCTTTTTTATTTTCTACCTCGTTTTTCTATTTCTTATGTAAAGTAGTATTTATTGTTACACTAGGTCTCTATTGCTCGTAGCTTGACTGTTCTCTCCCTTGTACGTCGCTTTGGACAAAGGCGTCTGCTAAATTACTAAATGTGAATGTAAATGTACACAAACACAGCAAATGTAAGTGAATAAATAAATAAGCACTAAACTCAATCGCGTTAAAATAGCCATAGTGGAATACAATGGACACGTCTACATCCTGAAGTACCTCCTCGTCTGCACCGTATAAGTTATATCTGCGTATGTGCTCGCTTTCCGCTTAGACATGCCTCGCCTTACGTGGGCTGTCGTGTGGATTCAGGAGATTCCGACAGCACACGTCTCTACGGTTGCATGCACTAATAAGGAGCTGGCGGGGCGTGTATGTATGCAAATCCGCTTTCAAAAGAACGCGCATCAATTTAAGAAACTTTTCCGGGGGAGCACAGCTGAGAAGACTTTGGCTGCTTATGAACGCATTTTCAAGCGTGCGGGAATGCAGAGGAGGTGTTTACCTAACGTTGATTTTACAAAGTCCGTAAGAAACATTTCAGAAGAAATTCAGAAAATGATCAAGAATGAGGCCCAATGTTCTGAAAGATTCTTCAGCCACATACTGCGCAACACTCTCCCCCTCCTCCTGATTACGTTTGTGAAAGCGGAATCTTTCGGCAATAATAATGGGCTTTGGAGAAAAGTGAGCATTTAGTGTGTCCACTATATCCTTGTTTGTTTTAGTTGCTGGTTTAGCAGGAGCTAGCAAGCTACGCACTAATCCATTCATACTGGTTTATTTATGAACACACACATTCAATTCAATTAAATTCAATTTTATTTATGTAGCGCCATGACAATAAAATTGCCCTTAGGCGCTTAACAGAGCCCAGAGCCTAATACATCTACTATTAAACATAGCAAAGCATCCCCTACTGGTATGGTGTGTCAATGCTATTACCAATACATCACAGTGTTCTTATAAGATTTCAAGAAGAGCCTGTCATGACAGATATTCAGATCCAAATGCGATGATGACTTCTTGAGACTTCTGTGGTGGCCTACTGGTATGAAGCCCCCAGTTGAGCCTCACATGTTGTTGCACCTTTTTGGAGCAGTATCATCTCCAAGTTGTGCAAACTTCGCAATAAGACAGACAGCTAGAGGCAACAAGAGCACATTCCATCCCAAGGTAATAAGCACCATTGAGAACAACTTTTATGCTGATGACTGCTTGAAGTCCCTCTCATCTGAACAGGAAGCAGTAGAGCTGGTCAAGGAGCTTACATCTCTGTGTCAAAAGGGAGGATTTCGTCTGACCAAATGGATGAGCAATAGCCAATCTGTTCAGACACAAATTAGGAGGACAGAGCCCATGAGTTCAGGGAGCTGGATCTATATAGTGACAAATTACCATTTGAGAAAGCACTTGGATATTTATGGAGTGTAGAGGATGCATATATATATACCAGGGCTTATATATATATGAAGCCCTGGTATAACATTCGGCTATTGTAGCGCTATACTATTAATTATGTTATACCTAAAGTGTACAGATGCTACTTAAATAACTTTTGATAAAACAATAGGATATGGTTTAGCAACTAGAAAATGCATTTCCTGAAGGAAATACCAGTGCATGAAATGCAAAAGTTAGGAAAGGAAGAAGAAAAGAAAGAAGAAGGAAAGAAGAAAGGAAAGAAGAGTGGAAGAAGGAACGAAGAAAGGATAGAAGAGTGAAGAAAGGAGAGAAGAGAGGATGAAGGAAAGAAGAGTGAAAGAAGGAAAGAAGAAAAGAAAGAAGAGTGAAGAAAGGAAAGAAGAGTGGAAGAAGAAAAGAAAGAAGAGTGAAGAAAGGAAAGAAGAGTGAAAGAAGGAAATAATAGTTGAAGAAGGAAAGAAGAAAAGGAAAGAAGAGTGAAAGAAGGAAAGAAGAAAGGAAAGGAAAGTGAAAGAAGGAAAGAAGAGTGGAAGGAAAGAAGAGTGAAAGAGAAAAAGAGTGAAAATATTGAAAAAAGGAGATCAAAATGGAGTGAAGAAGAGAGATTGAGTGTGAGAGAAAGTAGACTGAGAGGGATAGAGAGAAAGATGGAGAGATGGAGAGAAAAAAAGTAGAGAATGGAAAGTGTCTTAATGTTCCTAGTTACAGTTAAATTGAGAGGGACAGAGAAGAGGTTCCTTTGATTTGGCGCAGCTGTCAGTGAAGCACAGGTGCAAGCCAGTTTAAAGACCCTATTATGATGTCATAATGACCCAATGTAAGTCAATGGGAACATTTCGATTCGTTTTTATTTAATATCTTAAAAAGTATAAAGTTTAGAAAAGTGAAAAATACATAGCATAAGTGTCCTTTACAAGACCTACGCGACAAAGTTTGAATTAAGTTTCTACGTTAAGCGGTTCGGGCTGAATTAATCGCAGAAAAAGGTAACAAGAAGAAGAAGAAGCCTAGGAATAACAATACAGGGCATTTCATGCACTGTAATTAATGTTTACAAAGTTCCAGTTATAAGTTAAAATAGCAAAATACTGTAGCGTGTAGTCAATCTAACATGTCAGTTAGGTGAAATGGACAGTAGTTGGTGGTTATGTCCATCGCTCACGAATAGTGAATCCCTATTGGTTAAGGCGGGATCTAAAAAAAGACGTGAGAGGAGAGAGCTCTCCAGACAGGTGGAGAGAAGAGTTAATAGGATACCGACTGCATCGAGGTAACAGTAAGAACTAGAAAATGCATTTCCTGAAGGAAATACCAGTGCATGAAATGCAAAGGTTAAGGAAGGAAGAAGAAAAGAAAGAAGAGTGAAAGAAGGAAAGAAGAAAGGAAAGAAGAGTGTAAGAAGGAAAGAAGAGTGAAGAAAGGAAAGAAAAGTGGAAGAAGGAAAGAAGAGTGGATGAAGGAAAAAAGAAAGGCAAGAAGAGTGGAAGAAGGAAAGACAAAAGGAAAGAAGAGTGAAGAAAGGAGAGAAGAGTGAAAGAGGGAAAGAAGAAAGGAAAGAAGAGTGAAAGAAGGAAAGAAGAAAAGAAAGAAGAGTGAAGAAAGGAAAGAAGAGTGGAAGAAGGAAAGAAGAAAAGAAAGAAGAGTGAAATAATGAAAGAAGAAAGGAAAGAAGAGTGAAGGAAGGAAAGAAGAGTGGAAGAAGGAAATAAGGAAAGAAAGAAGAGTGAAAGAAGGAAAGAAGAAAGGAAAGAAGAGTGTAAGAAGGAAAGAAGAGTGAAGAAAGGAAAGAAAAGTGGAAGAAGGAAAGAAGAGTGGATGAAGGAAAAAAGAAAGGCAAGAAGAGTGGAAGAAGGAAAGAAAAATGGAAGAAGAAAATAAGAAAGGAAAGAAGAGTGGAAGAAGGAAAGAAGAGTGAACAAGAGTGGCTCTGGATGAAGAGATAAAGAGAGAGTGAAAATATTGAAAAAAGGAGATAGTTAAATTGAGAGGGACAGAGAGAGAAGAGGTTCTTTGGATTTGGCACAGGTGTCAGTGAAGCATACTAAGGCAGAAGGCAGTAACTTCTATGTTAAAGCTCAGTGGTATGATAACAATGGAATAATGACCCTATTAATTAATCAGTAGTAATACTATTTCATTTATCACAATTACCAATACAATGATTATCACACACACACACACACACACACACACACACACACACACACACACACACCATTGAATTATCACATTAAGCACATAAAACAATGAACTTGAATTGTCACATGAAACACATAAAAAATCTATGTCAGTCCATTGGGGTGTGTGTGTGTGTGTGTGTGTGTGTGTGTGTGTGTGTGTGTGTGAGAGAGAGAGAGAGAGAGAGAGAGAGAGAGAGAGAACGATAGAGAATGAGGCCCATTTTCCCCCTCCACATGCCCCCGCTCGCCAAGCGAAGTTACCCGATTTAGATGCACCTTTTTCGGACTAGCCACAGGCACTGGGTGGGGGAATAGCCCGATAGCTTAGCATATCTGCCATGCAATTCTAATAGTAATGCTACCTAGCTTGGTATGCTAACTGTCGGTAGCCTATACATCGTGAAATCAACCAAAATACTGATGTCACTGGCTTTAATTTGATAATGGCATGTTAGTAGTACATTTAATATCAGTACATTTGTTTAATTACTGCTGATATTTTACAAATACGTCAAAAACTCATTTTTGACCAAACTTGAAGTTACGGTATTTTGCCTTAGCACGGCAGAGTAAAGCACAGGTGCAAGCCAGTTTAAAGACCCTATTATGATGTCATAATGGCCCAATGTAAGTCAATGGGAGAAATTTATATTCGTTTTTCTTTAATATCTTAAAAAGTATAAAGTTTAGAAAAGTGAAAAATACATAGCATAAGTGTCGTTTACAAGACCTACGCGACAAAGTTTGAATGAAGTTTCTACGTTAAGCGGTTCGGGCTGAATTAATCGCAGAAAAAGGTAACAAGAATAAGAAGAAGAAGAAGCCTAGGAATAACAATACAGGGCATTTCATGCACTGTAATAAAAGTGAACTTAAAAAGACTACTACAGCAGTAGTTAGAAGGTTGAGACACTTTTAGTTTAGTGTAACTAATGCTTTCATTGTTTTCATTCAGCCAACGAAAGGGCACAGCATGTTATGTTCTTTTGTGGATGCTGGCTAGCTTGCTCAACAGTGTTTACTGATAGTTAGTGCTAGCTAATCTAGTAGAGGAGTAGTGGTGGTATTAAGGTGTACCGCTGTCGTTTTGAAAGAGAATGTGCTGTTCAAATAGCACCCGAGTAACCGGGACACTCGTGGTTCCTTTGAGGCAGCCTACATGGGAGCCACACCACTGAATAGCGCTCTAGCTACCAGGGCCGTTAGCAGTTCCATTCAGCTACGTGGGACAACCCGTTTGCCAGGAACGATTGCCGGCTAACTACGTGGGATTTCAAACGGACGGACTGGATGCAACATCAACGGTGCAAGCGGCACTAACTTGGTGGTCGTGAGTAGCCCTTATTGGGCACAAAAGAACAGTTTACAGGCCTGCAACGGGGTGGGAACTGATTATTACAGGGCATGAAATGTATGTATAAAATGTATAAAAAGTATAAAGTTTAGAAAAGTGAAAAATACATAGCATAAGTGTCGTTTACAAGACCTACGCGTCAAAGTTTGAATGAAGTTTCTACGTTAAGTGGTTCGGGCTGAATTAATCGCAGAAAAAGGTAACAAGAATAAGAAGAAGAAGCCTAGGAATAACAATACAGGGCATTTCATGCACTGTAACTAATCTAAATTTTCCCATTGACTTACATTGGGCCATTATGACATCATAATAGGGTCTTTAAACTGGCTTGCACCTATGCTTCACTGACAGCTGCACCAAATCAAAGGAACCTCTTCTCTGTCCCTCTCAATTTAACTGTAACTAGGAACATTAAGACACCTTCCATTCTCTACTTTTTTTTCTCTCCATCTCTCCATCTTTCTCTCTATCCCTCTCAGTCTACTTTCTCTCACACTCAATCTCTCTTCTTCACTCCATTTTTATCTCCTTTTTTCAATATTTTCACTCTCTTTTCCTCTTCCACTCTTCTTTCCTTCTTCCACTCTTCTTTCCTTTCTTCTTTCCTTCTTCCACTCTTCTTTCCTTCTTTCACTTTTCTTTCCTTTCTTCACTCTCCTTTCTTCTTTCCTTCTTTCACTCTTCTTTCCTTTCTTCTTTCCTTCTTCAACTATTATTTCCTTCTTTCACTCTTCTTTCCTTTCTTCACTCTTGTTTCTTTTCTTATTCCACTCTTGTTTCTTTTCTTATTCCACTCTTCTTTCCTTTCTTCACTCTTCTTTCTTTTCTTCTTTCCTTCTTTCACTCTTCTTTCCTTCATCCTCTCTTCTATCCTTTCTTCACTCTTCTTTCCTTTCTTCTTTCCTTCTTTCACTCTTCTTTCTTTTCTTCTTCCTTTCCTAACTTTTGCATTTCATGCACTGGTATTTCCTTCAGGAAAGGCACTTTCTAGTTTTATGTGTTTTTTTCCATGCCGGCTTTTGTATTTTCTTTTATATCTGTATGCATGTCCCTGTTAGTAAGAGGTGACTGTAACTTCATGTGAACACATGTCTAAAGTTTAGGTTATACAAGGGAGAGTTTTTGACCGTTACTATTTTCAATTGTGAGTTGCTGTTGCAGTTCATTGATAAGCGATATTGCTATTATCATTATAGATTTAGTGCCCATACATAGAGTTGGCTTTACCTTTCTTCAATAAAGTTAAAATAGCCTAAATATAACCAAATCTTATTTGTGTTAGTAAATCTTTTTTATTTTAAATACATGACTATTTTGGTTAAATACATTCTTTGTAAATAATTGTAAATGTGTTATGGACTCCACTCACTTCAATAAGTAGACAGCGCCAAACGCAAGTAGCTGTGTGGGCGGCTCTATGGCGCATTTGCTATTATAACGGCGGAAAAAACCCACTTGCGCCCGACGCAAATGTCAAATGGGTTGGTCCAAAGGAGGTTACTCAGCCATAGGTGTGGTTTGGGCGTAATATGCAATAAACCAATCAGAGGGTCATCTCACGTTCCCTTTAAGAGCGAGCAGCGCATATTCCATAGCGGCTTGTTATTATAATGGTGGAATTACTTGGAGGAAGACCGTGAGGCCACCAGAACGTGTGTTACCAGAAACAATCACGGCAATATTTTCCCATGCTTGTTTGGAGAAATGTTTATACTTTTCATTTCTCGTTTGTATTTTTTCAGTTACTAGCATTCGTTTTTTGGTGGCAACATATTTGATATAAAAGTCACAAAAACATACTTTCCGATGTTTTGGGTTCACCCTCACTGAATCACTAGTTTATGTATGCATGGTAATAATATTGCATCCATCGGCACATGCAGTTCAACCTCACGTCTTCTAAAGTCCTCTAATCTATCCTCATTTATGTCATTGACACATCCATGATTCATGGCAATGTTGTGTAAAACACTGGGGGGGGGGCACGTATGTGAATATGGGTGCAGTCTATAGTGCCAAGGACGCCAGGGAACCCATACGTCTCCCAGAACGCCTGTGCTGTACCCGATTCAGCACCCTCCGCGGAAGATAGGAATAGGAATAGACTTTATTTGTCATTGTGCATTAGATAAACAACGAAATTAGTTTGTGCAACCACTAAAAAAAGTGCAGTTGTGCTGGATGGAGGGTAGGAGGGTAGTGTGAGGCAGCGCGTCCTAAAGATGTCGTCCAGGGGAGCCAGCGGAAGTCCAACTACTCTCTCAGCAGATCTTATGACCCGACTGAGGGATTTCCTGTCCTTGTCTGTGCAGTTGACATACAGGCACTGATACAGTATGTGATCACACTTTCAATGCAACAGTGATGCTTTCAATGCAACACCCCCTCGAGGGAGCGCGCACCACTCGCTTGATTGGAAAGGAAAGCAGTTCGCCTAAACAAACGCAGTGAAAAATACTATACTACAATTTCATTATTTGTGAAAGAGATGGAAGAGAAGAACACAAGTGATTACAGTCTTTAGAACTGTTCTAAAGAGTACAAACAACCGATGTTTTTCTTCCAAAAACCTCGGATAATAGCGAACGCAAAAGAACACCTTTTTGTTCTGTGGAAATATATAGCCTACCCCAGCCATGACTACAAAATTAATTAACTTGATTTTCCTTTGAGCAGGTTGAATGTATTTGACACGGCGTTTCACAAGACTAAATATCGAGGGGGTGCATCTGCCGTGGAGGGTGCTGAATCGGGTACAACACCGCCATTCCAATTAACCTTAATCATTTGGGTCAATGTGTACGCTAGATGTATGCCTATTTTTTAAATATCTTGGATATGGATATCACAAAGATTTCCTCACGTGGTAAATACTTTATTTTCCTTGTAATTATATATGGCTTGCCAAAAAATTGGTGTAAATCTCTCATGTAGACAAGAGAAGTAAAGTGTAGGCTATAGGTCCTATACTGTACGGCCAAGTTCGCGCCGTTAAAATAGCGTCTGAATACCCGCTACAGACTCTAGACAATGCGCCTGTGACATTAGACTAGGTTTATTCTGGTCAATGGCGCATGGCTCACGGCGTTGTTTTGAAACTGCAAAATACCACTTGCGCCAGAGAAACACCTTATCTGTTCCGCCCCCGCCCATGTCGGTGGAAGTTCATTTCGACGCGCGCCTCTGGAGGGAAAATCCCGCTGTGCGCCGGGTGCAAGATAGGAATGATACATGCGTCGGTGACAATGTCAATTGCGCTGGGTGCAAGATAGGGCCTAAGGGCTACATATATATGAAATATAATTATTCTGTTCTACATTTTAGTTTAAACTAGAAAATGCATTTCCTGAAGGAAATACCAGTGCATGAAATGCAAAGGTTAAGAAAGGAAGAAGAAAAGAAAGAAGAGTGAAAGAAGGAAAGAAGAAAGGAAAGAAGAGTGGAAGAAGGAAAGACAAAAGGAAAGAAGAGTGAAGAAAGGAGAGAAGAGCGGAAGAAGGAACGAAGAAAGGAAAGAAGAGTGAAAGAAGGAAAGAAGAAAAGAAAGAAGAGTGAAGAAAGGAAAGAAGAGTGGAAGGAGGAAAGAAGAAAAGAAAGAAGAGTGAAATAATGAAAGAAGAAAGGAAAGAAGAGTGAAGGAAGGAAAGAAGAGTGGAAGAAGGAAATAAGAAAAGAAAGAAGAGTGAAAGAAGGAAAGAACAAAGGAAAGAAGAGTGAAAGAAGAAAATAAGAAAGGAAAGAAGAGTGGAAGAAGGAAAGAATAGGGAACAAGAGTGGCTCTGGATGAAGAGATAAAGAGAGAGTGAAAATATTGAAAAAAGGAGATAAAAATGGATTGAAGAAGAGAGATTGAGTGTGAAAGAAAGTTGACTGAGAGAGAAAGATGGAGAGATGGAGAGAAAAAAAATAGAGAATGGATGGTGTTTTAATGTTCCTAGTTACAGTTAAATTGAGAGGGACAGAGAGAGTAGAGGTTCCTTTGATTTGGTGCAGCTGTCAGTGAAGCACAGGTGCAAGCCAGTTTAAAGACCCTATTATGATGTCATAATGGCCCAATGTAAGTCAATGGGAGACATTTATATTCGTTTTTCTTTAATATCTTAAAAAGTATAAAGTTTAGAAAAGTGAAAAATACATAGCATAAGTGTCCTTTACAAGACCTACGCGACAAAGTTTGAATGAAGTTTCTACGTTAAGCGGTTCGGGCTGAATTAATCGCAGAAAAAGGTAACAAGAAGAAGAAGAAGAAGAAGAAGAAGAAGAAGAAGCCTAGGAATAACAATACAGGGCATTTCATGCACTGTAATTATAATGGAATTGACCCCGCATTTGTTGCTTATTATTTAGTGCGCTAGTTAGTGCATTTATGTCCATCTGTGGGTGAGGGTGAGGTGCGGGTGCTGTCTTATTAGTGTGCATCCTCTGCAGGTGGTGAGAGTGCTGTCTTATTAGTGAACACCCTCTGCAGGTGGTGAGAGTGCTGTCTTATTAGTGTGCACCCTCTGCAGGTGGTGAGAGTGCTGTCTTATTAGTGTGCACCCTCTGCAGGTGGTGAGAGTGCTGTCTTATTAGTCTGCGCCCTCTGCAGGTGGTGAGGGTGCTGTCTTATTAGTGTTCACCCTCTGCAGGTGGTAAGACTGCTGTCTTATTAGTGTGCACCCTCTGCAGCTGGTGAGGGTGCTGTCTTATTAGTGTGCACCCTCTGCAGGTGGTGAGAGTGCTGTCTTATTAGTGTGCACCCTCTGCAGGTGTTGAGAGTGCTGTCTTATTAGTGTACACCCTCTGCAGGTGGTAAGACTGCTGTCTTAATAGTGTGCACCCTCTGCAGGTGGTGAGAGTGCTGTCTTATTAGTGTGCACCCTCTGCAGGTGGTGAGGGTGATGTCTTTTTAGTGTGCACCCTCTGCAGGTGGTGAGAGTGCTGTCTTATTAGTGTGCACCCTCTGCAGGTGGTAAGACTGCTGTCTTATTAGTGTGCACCCTCTGCAGGTGGTGAGAGTGCTGTCTTGTTAGTGTACACCCTCTGCAGGTGGTGAGGGTGATGTCTTATTAGTGTGCACCCTCTGCAGGTGGTGAGGGTGCTGTCTTATTAGTGTGCGTCCTCTGCAGGTGGTGAGAGTGCTGTCTTATTAATTCATAGAGATGCTCCGATCAGCATTTTTTGGGCCGATCACCGATTACCGATCACCAAAATCATGATCTGCCGATTGCCGATCACTGCCGATCACAGGGTGGCAGGGTAATGGTAATCTTGTAAAGATTTTGCACTGTTAAAAAGGCTGCCGCTATCAATCATCGGTTAGCCTGTTTCATATCAACAGTAGGTACACTATAGATAGTAGTTAATGTAGGGTTTAATCATTCACTGTTTCATGATTATTATTGATTATTATTGTTTACATCATTTAGTTATTCCGCTATTTCAAATGGTTACCGTTATTTACGCTCAAATGGAATGTTCACCGTAATGCAGCACGGAGTTAAAGGGACAGATCCACCTTCATGTTACAGCCGTAATATATTTAGATTCATAACTATAAGTCTTGTTATTTATCATTTCTGAAAAAACCACGGCCCTCAGTCATTCATATTCATCCTACCAATTCATTTCTTGCAAGTGTGTGTGGAAAATAAATATCGTTCTTCTTTTCATCATTGGAACTTTGGCATTATTTGTTACCGGACAATCTGTGACGATTGGCTATTATAGCTTTCATACCGATCTTTTTGGGATCCATTCAGCGCAACATCCCCCTATATATGTGCACAATTTGTAGAAATTAAACTATGAATGACCTGTATTGAAGAAAAAAATCTGTAGAGTAGGCTACAGTGAAGATTTTGATGAACTACAAGTGTTTATTTGATGCAAAACGGGTAACAAAAGAACAAAAGTTAAATTAACAAGGCAGAGAAACATAAGGTGGCCAGGCAGATTGGCCTTTTTATGACATATTAAAATTAAACAATTCGCCACAAAATGGCAGGCAGATTGGCCTTTTCATAACATATTAAAATTAAACTATTCACCACAAAATGGCAGGCAGATTGGCCTTTTTATAACGTATTAAAATTAAACAAAAATGAACCCAAACTTGCTAGGCCTCAGCCTACAGAGGACAAAATCCTTCAGAACTTAATCATTAATGGCAAGTTTCTCTTGATGACTATTAGCATTTCGGCATTTTTTGCTGTCAGCCGGTTCCTTTTGTCATCAATGACGTTTGCAGCTGTGCTAAATAGTCGCTCACTATCCACACTTGTGCATGGGGAACTAAGATAAGCTCTCGATGCCTGAGCAAGTGCAGGGAAGCGGCATTTATTCGCCTGCCAATATACAAGTGGCTGTCCACTGCGTGGCATTACGGGCTCAGCCAGGTATTGGTTTATCTGCAAGGCAACTGTGATTTCCTCATTAGTTTGTCCTGCATCCTCCTCCACCAGTTCAGCAAACATTGCCTGTAAAGAGCAAGCTGGTGTGCTGTTGTCTGTTGACCTGCTGGAACCGGGCACCTCCATGTTTGTATTTGGCAGTTCAGTGTGGCATTGGGCTGTAATGACGTCCCGAAACAGATCATGCACAGCTGGTTTGAGTGCCTCCGGAAAGTATCTGTCTTTGTATCTGAAATAGATGTAAAAATTAAAAACTATGTGAAATCAACTATAGTGACATCATGCCATACAGGTCACACACATCCATTTGTGTCAGGTTACATAGCCTACATTTTTTTCCAACTATGACAAAAATATAAAATTTAAGATTTAAGCCGTCCTTCAAAAAAGGCATACGAAAAGCATAATTACCTATTTAAAACAAAAAAATAGTTGGCCTAAGACTGAAAGACAGGGAAAGTGATAATTGATAGTAAGTTTATCTTACCTCGGATCTAGCATCGTTGCAATTGCGTACAGCTTCTGTGTGTCAATGCCGGCAAAACGTCTTTTGACAGCTTCCAGAAGTACTGCTTTTGTAGTTTTCACCCCGTGGTCAGACTCCACCGTCTTCTCCAACAGCCGGGTGAGCGCTTTTATGCACGGAATCACATCCGCAGCGGACGCAGTTGATGAGCTGATCTGTTGGGTTAGCTCTTCAAACGGGGCGAGGATGGAGATTATATTCTCGATCAATTTCCACTGGTGAATTGTCAACGTGCAGGGCAATTCGTGTTCTGCTGTATAGGCTGCGAGAGCCAATTTTTGTTCCAACAGACTCTGGAGCATGTACAATGTACTGTTCCATCGAGTGGACACATCCTGGCGGAGTTTTTTAATCGGCTGGCCGAGTTGTTTCTGAACATTTCCCAGCCGGTTGTATGCCAACGGAGAATGCTTAAAGTGCCCAACAATGCGTCTCCCTGAGGCTGTGATGTCAGAAATACTTCGCTGGGACAATATCCCCTCATGCACAGCAAGCTGGAGAGTGTGTGCCATACATGGCAGGCCAGGGAAATCTGCGTCTCGCATTGCTTTTTGCATGTTTTTAGCATTGTCAGTTAGAATTGCGTGGATTTTTGGTCTTTGGATCCCCCATGATTGAAACATGCCGTTATATGCATTGACCAAAGCCTCAGCAGAATGCGACCCCGTGAAATCTTTACACTGTAGCACAATGTTGTGCCTTTCAAAGCTGGAATCAATGAAGTGTCCTGTTAAGCTAAGCAGGGACATCGGACAGGCGTCTGCACTCCATATGTCGCTTGTAAAGCTTATATGTACATTTTCTTTAAGAAGTGTATCAATGTGGGTATACACGGTTTGATACAACGCGGGGAGACACACATCAGTTAAATATTTTCTGCCTGGGGTCGTACCGTGGATCTATGCAGGTTAACAGGCGACGAAACCCTTTATCCTCCACAACGGATAGAGGTTGTTCGTCGAGGCAAATCATTTCCATTATTTTGAGCGTGATGTCTTTCCACCTCTTACTCTCTTTAATGTACGGTACACGTAATTTAAATGCATCACTCACTGTAGGCTGACTGAGGGATGGGGATGAGATCGTCGCTAGCTTTGGCTCATTTAATTTCTCATACTCCGCATATTGCGTTGTATGGCGTGTCCTAAGATGCCTAATCATATTAGTGGTGTTAAAGCTTCGTTGGTGGCTTCCCCCTCGAGGGATATCAGAGCGACATTCATTGCAAATGGCAAACTTGACGTCTTTGTCGGACGCTCTGCTCTGCTGTAAAGGGACCGTTAGATGCGCAAACAGGTTGAAAAGTCGCAAGCTCTGCTCTGCTGTTGAGCAGAGCTTGCGACTTTTCAACCTGCGTGCACATCTAACGGTCCCTTTAGACGCGCACACAGGTTGAAAAGTAGCGCAATTCATTTACGTCACGTGATCGGCTATTTGAGCAGTGCTTTTTACCGATCGCAGATCAAGCTATTTTTACCCATATCTGCCGATCATGATCGGTTACCGATCGATCGGAGCATCACTAATTAATTGGTGTGATTTGTGCACGGTGGGAGAAGGCAGGTTATGGAACAACGCCGTAGTTGATCTCAGCCTCAGTCTCAGTTTCAGCCTCAGCCTCAGTCTCAGTTTCAGCCTCAGCCTCCGTCTCAGCTACGGCCTGCTCTGTCTCTGTCTCTGTCTCAGCCTCAACCTCAGTCTTAGTGTCAGCCTCAGCCTCAAGCTCTGTGTCAGCCTCAGCTATTCAATAAATTCAATTGTATTGATATATCGCCATAACAATACTAACAATTGTCTCTAGGCGCTTTACAGAGCCCAGAGCCTGAACCACTTTAGTGCAAGCACAATGGCAACAGGGTCAAGAAAAAAAATCCTGTTAGTCAGGGAGAAACCTTAAGCAGAACCATGGCACATAAGGGGGGACCCATCTGCTTGAGGTCTGCCGGGTGGAGATAGGAAGGGGGGGAAGGGGGAGGGTTGTGTAGCAGAAGGGGAAGAGAAACAACAGGTTGCACAAAACCAGCAATTGGTAGATGTACGTTATATATACACAGACATCTGGTGGTAGATACATGATACAGGCAAGACCAGTTTAGTGGGTATACACTGTGCTCATAGGGTTACTATTACAGGGGATAGGGAGGTAGGGACAGAGAAACATTTCAGTGGTGGCAATAATGTATATTGTATATAGATGCTAGCAAAGGGTATGGGGTAGAGTAAGTGGGTGCAATTGGCCGAGGGTTTCTACAGGTAGACCAGGTGGAGAGACTGCAGCAGTGTCCCATAGTTGACATCTAGATCCGGGTTTTTCCTGCATAGAGGAAATTTGGGTGCGCGCCTAAGCCGTTTTCCCGAGCGCCTATGAAAAATCAGTGATGCAGCCTGATAGGATGCTCTCAATGGTGCATCTGTAAAAGTTTGTTAGTGTTTTAGAAGACATGCCAAACTTCTTGAGTCTCCTCAAGAAGTATAGCCGCTTCTGTGCAGTTTTGACTGCTGAGCCTGCCTGCATGGACCAGGTTAGGTATTCCTTGATGTACACACCGAGGAATTTGAAGTTGGAGACTCTCTCCATTTCAGCTCCCTCGATGTGTATGGGGTCCTGACCCCTCCTCTGCAGCTTCCTGAAATCCACGATCATCTCCTTGGTTTTGCAGACGTTGAGAGACAGGTTGTTGTCTTGGCACCATTCTGCCAAGCCCCTTACCTCATCTCTATAGGCGGTCTCATCGTTGTTAGAGATGAGACCCAGGATGGTAGTGTCGTCTGCAAACTTCAGAATGATGTTAGAACTGTGTGTTGCCACACAGTCCTGTGTGTACAGGGAGTACAGGAGGGGACTGAGTACACAGCCCTGGGGGGCCCCGTTACTCAGGGTCAGTGAGGAGGAGGTGTGGTTGCCCATTCTCACTACCTGGGGTCTGCTCGTCAGGAAGTCCAGGATCCAGTTGCACAGGGGTGTTTTAAGACCCAGGCCCCTGAGCTTCGGGACGAGCTTGGCAGGCACAAAAGTGTTGAATGCTGAGCTGTAATCCACAAACAGCATCCTCACATATGTGTTGCTCTTTTCCAGGTGGGAGAGGGTGGTGTGTGTTGCTAGGGCAATGGCATCGTCAGTTGATCAGTTTGGACGGTATGCAAACTGAAAGGGGTCCAGGGTTTTGGGAAGGGTAGAGCAGATGTGGGTTGTGGGAAGATGTTTCCACTTCCATCAGCAATTGGAACATGCTATAAGGGAGAGGGAAAATCTTTGTTAATAGACATCAATTTGGGTAGAAGATTTAACAGTAGGCAATATGGCTATTTTATAGGGGTGGGAATCTCTTGGCACCTCACGATTCGATTCGAAATCGATTCAGAGGTCAACGATTCGATTTAAAATCGATTATCGATTATCGATTTAAAATCGATTTTGTAATTTAAATTTTTTTTTTTTTTTTTTTTTTTTTTACACATCCATTTTATGTTGAAATGCAAGCTGCATCGACTATTGCATTGCTCATAGAAAGTCAAAATTGTGACCATTAAAAGCTTTTACTCTAATAAAGCAAATAGCGAAGGTAATTCATCTGTTGATTTTCTTCAATTTAGACTCTGAGTTGCAAACTCAAATTATTCAAAAGTCAAAATGCATCGATTATCGTTTTATCGGTTTCGAATTGATATTCGATAATCAATCGATAATTGCATTTCAACATGAAATGGATGTGTAAAAAAAACGATTATCAATTTTAAACCGATAAAACGATTATCAATCCATTTCGACTTTTAAAACATTTGAGTTTGCTACTTAGAGTCTTTGCTACACTTCCTACTTTGTGTTTGATAATTAAAGAAAATCAACAGATGAATTACCTTCTCTATTTTTTATGAGAGAAAAAGCTTTTCCTTGTCACAATTTTGACTTTCTATGAACAATCCAATAATCGATGCAGGTTGCATTTCAACATAAAATGGATGTGTAAAAATGGATGTGTTTTTTTTAAATTACAAAATCGATTATGAACTTTTCTGAATCGAGACAGAATCGTTTTAGAGAGAATCGATTAAAATCGAATAATCGATTTTTTCCCCCACCCCTACTATTTTATCAGTATTATTATAGGCACTAGCAATGTGATATGAAAAAAGAGAGAGAGAGAGGGAGAGAGAGGGAGAAGCTGCCTAGGTGTATAGGAATATTATTATTATCACGGTACATCATACGCTGTTGTCACATGATGGCTCTCGTATGTGACATGAAAGGGAGTTCCACACGCAAGGTTGTATATAAAAATAAAATGTATTTAAAGTATAGTAGAAACAGTCAGTGTAATGGTCTATAATCAAAGTGTAGTGCAAGCGGCTGTCTCAGTAAAGTACACATGTTAAAAAAACAAACATAACAACTAGGGCTGCAACGATTACTCGAGTTACTCGAGTAACTCGATTACAAAAAATGATCGAGGATTTTTTTTTTGCCTCGAGGGTTCGTATAGTTTATATCATGCTCTGGTGTCACCATTTCATACGGACTTTTATTATTGACGCGCGTGCGCGCGCATTCAAAGATTTACGGTCTCTGTAGACAGCAGCTTCGTCAATCTAGGTTTCAGTATGGTAGTGACCAGTTTAGTTAAGCACACAAGATTCACATACACGTAGAACAATAATGATGTAAGCACTTGAAACTTATTTGTCACAGTATGGTGAAGTACTATTTTAGGCATTGTGTGCCTACCTTATGATAGTACGTAGTTTCATGAAGTGCAGGGTACGTTATAGTAGCGATTAGCGGGCTAAGCGGAAATGTAGCTATGTTCTGCTCTTATGTTGATTCGATGTAGTAAGGATGGGTTCATCCTTATAAGTTTATATTTCGACTGTTTAATTTATTATGGATGATATCATGTTGCCTAGTGTGTCCACTATCTATTAATATTAGTTGTGTAATTGTTATCATGTAGCAATAACTCATGTTAATGTAATTCAGTGCAGTGCTGATTTGCCCAGGCTATTCTCATTGAACACACATATTGTACGATCGTACGCATTGTCATGTAATGGAAATTGATTAATTAAATGGAGATAAAGAATACTGCTTTGGTAATCGTGGGTGTTCTAACAGTCACTGCCCGAGCGATACAATCAAGCAACCTAGAACCAGCAAATACAGTTCTTTAACTCATTAACGTTAACAGTTCACCACAGTCCACCATCACTTCAATGTAACGTAAATGTTGACGCTAGCTGATTTACGATTGCTAGATACTATGGACACAAGCGTAAATTTGAATTTACGGTGTGTGAGGTTATTTGTAGACTATACTATAAATCATAGTGATGCTAGGCATGATGTTACAGTAAGTAGCAGAGCGAGTACAAATGCACCAAGATCTAGGTGTATTTGAACCTGCCGCTATTCTGAATGTAATTAGCGTCTACACAGACCTGGTTGGGTGTTGCACCTAGTGAATCAGCGTTACGATAAAGAAGGACGTGTAGACACTAATTATATTCAGAATAGTGGCATGTTAGACGCTAATTACATTCAGAATAGCGGCAGGTTCAAATACACCTGGCTAAACAGGAAACAAACAGCCCACACTGAGCATTTTCGTGCACCTAGCCTATTGCTTATTATAACTAAATTATTTCAGGCTGCAACTGTCCCTAAACCCAATGTACTGGTAGCCTACATTGTCTCTATAACGCTCGCATGGTGTTTCCATGGCAGCAGTCTAAAGTTTGCAACGCAAACCAGTGAGCAGCATTTATCATCATAGCAAGCACACACAGAAACACACACGAACATTACTCCCAAAACAGCACTATAATGCTTGTGAGTCAAGTTTATTGAATCCACGTTAGTTCTATCTATCTCAATCTGTCTGCTAATCCTTCAGAAAACAATGACTAAGTGTTACATAAACACAAGACGTTTATAATTTGAATGCAATGGGGTTAGTTACTTTGATGACATTTTGGAGGTTTTGATAACGCGATCGCAGCAACTGCGCGATGCTAGTCGGTCGGATACGCTAGCATGGCGGCTAATAATGCGAGTCACTATTGACGTTGTTGAAAACGCAAAATTACTTTAATCCGATTACTCGATTAATCGATGAAATTCTTGATAGAATACTCGATTACAAAAATATTCGATAGTTGCAGCCCTAATAACAACATGTCGAGGAGAAGGAGCCTCCTGCACTCTGCACCAAGGCCTTCTTATGGTGCAGTTCATCAAGGCCTGATTCCTCACACCTGCGCAGACTCTGCTACCTCAGCTGTGGAACACAGAGAGCACTGATAGCAGGGGGCGGGGCAGACCAGGCTGGGTCGTAACACTGTCTGTAGCCCAGTTTTGTTGATTAGGGGGGAATTGCAGGTGTTATGTTGAGTTATGCTCGCATTTAGCATTTTGTTTGGTTTGATACATATGGCTAAGGCCTGCTCTGTCTCAGCCTCAGTCTCTGTCTCAGCCTCAGCCTCTGTCTCAGCCTCAGTCTCAACCTCAGTCTCAGTCTCAGCCTCAGCCTACTCAGCTGGAGCCTAGTCCTATTCCTATTCCTGAATGTGAAAGCATTGGCAAAACTAAATGTAGCCCTATGGAAAATTAGGCTTGATGTTTAAAGTTCATAGATTCATAAATAGGAAGTAATAAATAGTACAAATAGAATAAGTTAATTCATAGAATAAATAGGATTTAAAAGGTTATAAACGATTCAATGGTTTGGTATTGCATATGTTGCAATAGTCATGGTATTTCATGGTAAAGGTTTCATCTTCTTCATTATTTACATGCTCCCCCTTGGTTGTGTCATAAGCAGACATAGGATGTCTTTTCAATGTTATGCTGAAGACACACAGCTTTACATCAGAACTGCCCCAAGCCCCACTGCGGCCATGTCATGTCTAACCGTCTGTCTTGGGGAGATAAAGGCATTAATGAGCAAAAACTTTCTCCAGCTAAACAGTAGCAAAACTGAAGCTTGTTGGCACTCCACACCAGGTTCAGTCATCCTCCATACCTCATCTCACCTTCGACGGCTAGGTCATTCCCCTCTCCTCCACAGTCACCTGACCTTTAATGACCATATAAAACACCTGTGCAAAATCTCCTTTTATAATCTAAAAAACATCTACAAACTCCGCCCCACTTTGGATGTAGGGAAGGTCGTCCACGCTTTTATCTCCTCAAGACTGGACTATTGTAATTCGCTTTTCTCTGGGATAACTGGTAATAGAATATTAATAAAGCCCGCTAAAGTTGAAGAATGGACTGGAGGCAGAGTCAGTTTCAGTTGGCTTGTATTTCAGCATGGAGACCCCTCTCGCTGTTGGTTCAAGAACGGTCTAACCTGGTAGCAGTATGCAATGGCATTTATACAATTCAGGTTACAGTACAAAGGGAGAGGGCCACACCCTTTTAGGTGAGAGAAGGGGGGGTGGGGGTTAGTCAGAGGTTCACCTATGGGGGGATGATGCCAGGACACTAGCCTCCTCTAGCAGGAAGAGGGGGAGGGGAGGGTCACATGTCATTTGCATTGGATCTCAGTGAGAGACAGACCTAGTACACAATCAGAGTGAGTTGTAGATACAGAGCAGTACATCTTTACCTATAATAATAACAATAATTCCAGTTCCATCACTGGCAAGAACATCCGGAAGGTGCAATACATCCGAAACAGCGCTGCCACAATCCTGATGAGATCCTGGAAATATGAGCACATAACACCGATATTGGAACAGCCTCCCTGACCACCTAAGGGCAATGCAGACGCTGGACTCCTTTAAAACTAGACTTAAAACATTTTTATTCAGGAAGACATTTCTGGCTTTGTGATGAATTAGGGATGCACCGATACCAGTATCGGGTATCGGTTATCGGGTCGATACTTCGTTAAAATACTAGTACTCGTTTTTGAAGTGCCGTACCAAGCACCGATACCCAGTGTTGCGCCTGAACACGTTCATTGAACACAGCAGTACTGTATCCAGCGTGTACAGGGTGTGTGAGAGCGCTGAAGTTGGGTAGAGGCTGAGAGCGGTATTGCAGACAGATAGAGATTTTAGAAAAATGATAGCTCTCAACATATTGAAAATGTTTGGAGCTGTGAAATAAGTGAAAACATTTGAATTATGAACTATGAACTATGAACTGAACTAGTTCATTTAAAAAAAGTGTGAACTATGAACTGAACTAGTTCATGTAGAAAGTGAATTTTCCCAACACTGCCGTTAGACTACCACTTAACAGTATTTCACTTCATCAAACTGGTTGGGCTATGCGGACACAAAATGTGATAAATTGTCCTACCTGTCAAACCAGTCTCTGCCCTACTAGTAAGTACCTTATTTGCCGTCTTGTTTTGTCTTGTGTTGCACTTGCTTGATGTTTGACTGTGTTAGGAAAGTTTGTCATAGTGTCAAAGTAGGTAAATGTCAACAGGTTACGCTAAATGTAGCCGTTAATCTCGTTAGCGACTAGCAATTCCGTTGTGCTGCCTTAACGGCGATTTGGGCTCAGTTTAAGATAAATGACGACGACAGGAGGCACAATAGCACAGTGTAAGATCTGCATTGCTACGGTGTTGAGGGGTGGAAAGGAAAGTACTTTGTTTAACACAAGCAATTTGATTAAACATCTGAAGACGCACCATAGTGCTAAATACACAAAGTTCACTAATGCTAGTGGCGCGAGACCAAAGAAACTAATCTTAACTGCAAAAGAAAAAAATGCACACGCACACAGTCAGAGAGAGAGCTAGAGAGAAAGACTTTTAGTGCCACATAGGTTAAGGTTTGTGTACTTGAGCGGGAGACTATTTTGCCTATTTGCACTTTCATGGAGACCAAAACTAAGAAGTGTCGGTACTCTGTATCGACACAAATAATAATACTCAAACTCGTATCGGTTTGTCAAAAAGTGGTATTTGAGCATCCCTATGATAAATCACTGTCGCTGAGTTTTCTAGTTTTATTTTATTTTATTAGTATAGTTTGTTCTGAGATGCTTTTGAATGAATTATTATTATTGAATGAATTATTATTATTATTATTATTATTATTATGTATTGTGTTATTAACCTGTTGTGAAATGTATTTTGTTTTCTTTTATACTAAGTTCCTGTTGCTTGAAATGCTTTCAATGTATTTTGTTTTGAATACTGTAAGAAAAGAAATTCAAATGTAAGAGTTGACATTATGTTTATTTTGTAAGCCAATGATATCTGAGTTGCTGGTCAGGTGTCAAGGGGAACAGATTGGTGTCAAGGTGAAACGTTAGCCTAGAGGAGAACGAAGCTGCAGCGAAAGCAAGGAGAACTATTTGGATTTGCTCCATGGCACAGCTAAAGTTTTAATGTGGGGAATACTCTCAGTTCAGCGTACAACTGCTCATGTATTGCTGAGGTCTTCTAGAATATAATCAGATATTCCATTTGTGCATCAATGTTTTTAGTGAAGGGAAATGTACAAAAACATCAAGGCATGTCGGACAAGTGTTAATACTAATGTGGATATGTAAATATATTTTTTTTTAAGTAAATAGTGTATCTGTGTTGCATTTGAATGGTTATTTGAATTAGCCTGAAGTGTATTGCATAGCCATAACTCTTGTTTGAAAAGGTGAACACTTATCTTAGTGTATTGTGTGATGGAAATACAGTAAGTTAAGTTAAAAACTATACATTTAGAGGTGAGTTATTGTCTATTAGTTATAATCAGTGTTGGGGTAGTTACTCAGAAAAGGTAACTAGTTACAAGTTACTAGTTACTTCCGAAAATTGTAACTAGATTACTTTACTAGTTACTGCATTTGAAAAGTAACTTCACTACTAGTTACTTTACTTTTCATTTTTTTTAAGCAAATGTCCAAATTTACCGAAATTAATCAGAAAAGCCCCCAAAACCTGAAGTTTTTCTAGAAATTCAGCAATTGTGTCAACGCCTACTACATTACTGATTTCTCAGCCCCTGTAACAGATAGGAACACAATTCAAAAAGTATTTGAGAGCTTACACCTGTGGCTTTTATGGGAATTTGAATTTGTATTTACAAATATTTACAATATTTACATACACCTTCTCAAAAGTAAACAAAATATGTAAAAGTGCAAAAATGTAATAAGCTATATGACAAAGTATATAACAAAGTGAAATAAAGTATATAGCTATATAATTATAGATAATTCAAATAAAAAACAAGACAAATTTCAAGTACATCTTATTTATCAACTGATAAATACTGTATGCTGGGCTGAAATGGAAGGCAACCAAAGCATTCACTATAATAAAGTCAAACGAGGATTCAGTAGCATTAACTGATTATAAACAACATTCTATAGGGACTGATTATTGTTTTGAAATACTAGAATATATAGTAATGCAAAGAATAGAGAGTTGTCGATATAATTCGCTCGTTCACACTCGCTCACTGGAGAAAGTTTTAACAACATAGCAAGCTAGCTTAGTGTTAATATAGCCCTCTATGATACCATATTCCCTTTCATTTACCTCGCGTAAACCTACATTTAAGCAAGTAACAATCGTTAACAACTACAGATAACCATATTCTGTAACTACCAGTACTCACAACTCACTCCTTGCCTAATTTACTTTGAGCTATAATCCTGGCTGTCGCGGAAGAGACGTTACTTAGCAAAGCGAGAAAGCCAACGATTTTTTTTTTTAAACTACTAATGGCAAAACATTTGAGGCACTATCACATGTCTATTCTGATGCATTTCATTGGCCCAGAGGCCGACACTTTGGGCAAAAACCCCCCTTATACAGAAAAAACGACACAAACGTTTTCCCGGCCTTAAAGGTAGAATGACGCAACAGCGCTCCCGGCTTTAATGGTAGAACAGCGGTAATGCTTTCCCGGCTTAAATGGGTTAATGAATTTGACTGACACTGACTTATCGTGCTCTTCACATGTAAAGGGTCACTATTAATTCACATAATACACAGTTTTGTTTATAATCCACAGTTTGTCTTTTCCGGTGTTAAACGCTGTGTATCTTGGTTTTGTTTTATTTTGCCCTTTTAATTCACAAGTTATTCTGGTGACATTCCTGATTTCACCCATCTGAGTCCAGACGGCTCAGACCATACACACACCTTGACTATAGCACCATGCATTTAGTACTGGAAATACCACCTCAGCGTGCATTATTTTCAACCTTTCAAATGCTCTGTCATCCAATGTACCTGACGTAGTCAATTACTGATCCCCTCAATAATTTACAAAAATAATCTTTTACTTTATATAGTTTAAATATACTGCAAATGTCTTGTTGTGTTTGCCTTGACTTATTTGTGACTATATAATCACTGTAGACTCTCAGACTGCAGTATCACAGAGGAAGGCTATGCTAGTCTGGCTTCAGCCTTGAGGTTAAATCCCAATCATCTCAGAGAACTGGATCTCAGAGGAAATGATCCAGGGGACTCAGGAGTCAAACTGCTTTTAGACCTAAAGGAGGACCCGCAATGTAAACTGAAAAAACTCAGGTAAATTTATGTGAAGACCAAAAATATTACAAAGAGTTTTCAAATGAATAAAAAGTCATAATGAGATTGTTCTTTCAAGTATATTCAAGTTCTATGACTATAACAAGTCTTCATTTTAATTTTCTTTAACGCATTAGTCTCTTTATATAAAAGCTTCACTTGCTGTTGATTTAGGGGCATCACTAATAACCATAGATGAACTTTATATTGTAAACAGTGACAGGATGAGCTCAGCTCTTGTAGTGAAAACTGAGCCTTAAGATTTAGAGCTACTTTAGCAGGCCAAGCAGACTTATTGAATTAATAGACTATACTATTGGGTAGCAGTGCTCCCTTTCC
>NC_137918.1:17230492-17247992 GCF_963457725.1 Sprattus sprattus | reverse complement strand
AGAACAGAAAGTCCTGCAAGTGATGGTATGACCCCCACAGAGCCCTCATCTCTACATCATCGAGTCTGTCTGGGTTTACATGAAGAGACAGAAGAATTTTAGGAAGCCTACATCCACAGAAGATCTGTGGTTAGTTCTCTAAGTTGTTTGGAACAATTTACCAGCCGTGTTCCTTCAAAAACTGCGCAAGTGTATCTGGAAGAATTGATGCTATTTTGAAGGCAAAGGGTGGTCACACCAAATATTGATTTAATTTAGAATTTTCTTCTGTTCCTTCACTGCATTTTGTTAATTTATGAAGAATTGATGAAAATAAACTGTTAACACTTCCATTTTTGAAAGCATTCTTAGTTTACAGCATTTTTTCACACCTGCCTAAAACTTTTGCACAGTACTGTAAATCAAAGTATTAATTTACACAATGATAAGAGAATAACACACAATATGTAATCTAGCTAAATGGATCTAACTTATTAATTGAATGAGTATATGTATGTGTAAGGGAGAGGGAGTGTGTGTGTGTGAGCTTGTACGCTCTGAGTTGCGCTGTTAGTAGCGCGCCTGAAAATATGTGTGCGTTTTCCTTTTTCTGACCACCGTAGTTCCGCGTGCATGTGTGTGCACGTTAGTGAACATACATATTGATTGCTCTGAATCCAGCTATAAACTTTAGACAATGGAACCACAAGGTGAATCAAAGGTCTTGTGTTTATTTCAAATCGAGTAGACAGGGTAAAGACTGAATATCATTGTACAGTATTACTTTTTATAAGGTCAGCTATGGGAGGTCACAGGTCAATGGGGGTGGGTTACTGTTTAGATACTGGTCAATCATGGGATACCTTGGGGTGATAGGTGTGAGTGGGAGGGGAGGTGAGGTGACCACCAGCCCCCACCCCCCCCCCCCCCCCCCACGGAATGATCCGGAACATGCTTACACAAAGGCCTGGTATGTGTATTACATAGGCCATGAGTAGAGAGGGGATGTCTAGAGAGGTTCCGTTTAGCATAGGCCATGGGTGAGGGTGAGGGACAGACTGTGAATACACATGGCACGCACACACACAAGAACCTACGTATATGCAATGGTAATTATATGACTATACCAATTTCCATCAATATGGTGTGAAAGAGGTACGAGCCTATGTATGCAGCGCGAAGTTCAAGTACGTGCTTCGCGTGTGTGGCTATATGAAGGCCAATGTATTTGTAAAAATACAAACACTCTATAACACACACACACTCTCTATAATACACACACACACACACACACACACACACACACACACACACTCTATAACACACACACACACACACACACACACACACACACACACACACACATTCTATAACACACACACACTCTCTATAACACACACACACTCTTTAACACACACACACACACTCTGTATAAAACACACCCATCACTCTCTATAACACACACACTCTCAACATCTGCAGAACTAAAGATAAAAACGACAGTCTCTCAGTCTCTCAGTCTCAGCCTCAGCCTACTCAACTGGAGTCTAGTCCTAGTCCTAGTCCTGAACGTGAAAGCATCTGCAAAACTAAAGATAAAAACGACAATGAATTCTCCGTAATTATTTTTCATTATGAAATGTTCCTTTTCTCTCTACAGCCTGAATGACTGCAGTATTACAGAAGAGGGCTTCAGTTCTCTTGCATCAGCACTGAGATCAAACCCCTCACACATCAGAGAGCTGGGGCTGAAAGGGAGTAAAGCAGGAGACTCAGGACTGAAGCATCTTTCTTCTCTTCTGGAGGATCCCATCTGTAAACTGGAGGGACTAAGGTGAGTATCACAACACCAAATACTGAGTTGATATCAGTGAATTTGACAGTGACACGTCTCTGAGGTATGTGTGTGTGTACATTGACACAAAACTCAAACACACACAGACAGACACACACACAGACAGACACACACACACACACACACACACACACACACACACACACACACACACACACACACACACACACACACTTATCATGCTCTTCACATGTAAAGGGTCAGTATTAATCCATCAGTGCTTCTTAGTACTCTGATTTTCCATCTTTATTACACACATACACACACACACACACACACACACACACACACACACACACACACACACACACACACACAGCCTCAGCTACAGCCTGCTCAGTCTCAGTCTCAGTCTCAGCCTCAGTTATGGCCTGCTCAGTCTCAGTCTCAGTCTACTCAACTGGAGTCTAGTTCTAGTCCTGAGCATGAAAGCATCTGCAAAACTAAAGATACTAAGGTGAGTATCACAAGACCAAATACCGAGTTGATATCAGTGAATTTGACAGTGACAGTGACTTATCATGCTCTTCACATGTAAAGGACTACTATTAATCCACCAGCAAACACTTCTTATCACTGATTTTCCATTTGTATCACACACACGCACACACACACACACACACACACACACACACACACACACACACACACACACACACACACACACACACACACACACATATACACACAGCCTCAGCTACACCGTGCTCTGTCTCAGTCTCTGTTTCTGTCTCAATATCTGTCTCAGTCTCAGCCTCAGTCTACTCAACTGGGGCCGTATTCACAAAGCCTTTTATCTTACCACTAGGAGTGCTCCTAACTCGCGCTAAAACCTTTTACGTAGGAGTAATTTCTTAAAAGTGATTCACAACGGCTCTGAGACCTACTCATACTAAGGATAAAACCAACTCCTAAGCTTAAGATAAAAACTCCGTTGCTATGGATGACGTCGATCCTCATGCACGAGTTTAGAAGTGGTGCGCACGGTGATTGGTTGCTGACAGGCGCTCTCATTCAAAACTCAGTCCTAACATCCCCCTAACGATCCCACTAAATCAACAGAAAATAAGAGAATAACCTAGGCTTCAAATAAAGTCATATTAAATAGTTATGGACAGTGCACTTAGCAGAATGCACACGCATGATGACAAGTTTGTGCATCCAACGAGAATGACGCTTTGCACGTTAAGAGAAAGAGAAATTGCCGAAAAAAACACGGAAATTGCATGAAATCAAAGAAGTAATAATTAAAGCACCCTGCAAACTATGCGTGAGGCATGGGAGGACATATGTGTTAACATAAATGCTTCATTCCCTGCCGTGTGTCGCTCTGTCGATGACTGCGAGAAGCGGTGGTATGCGCTCCAGTCACAATGTAGGATGGAGATTGCGGAGTGGACTTTAAAAGAGCCGTCGCGGCTACAGGTATTGTGTCACCAAAATAGGCCTCATGCGTATACTTGCATGTTGTAGTTCAACTGTGCTCCCGGTTGTGGATTGAGGAAGGGTGTCAAAAGCCATGTCTTGCATGGATAACCACTGTCACCCAACAAGTGGCATTCAGCAGGTACATGGTGCCGCTCAAAAAGGCGCAGACCGCTCTCCATTAAAATGCGCGAATCGTGAGTAGATCCAGGCCACTTCGCAACAATATCCATGATTGTGAAAAATCCAAAAATCTTAATGTTATCAAACATTTAATTTCCGGACTGATTGGGTTGTTTCGGATAGTTGGAGACGTGATTGCATCCCGCACTAATTCTAGTAAAATGTTGATGCCTTCACGGTTTAAATGATATCTTCTCAACAATTCAGAGTCGTTCATTGTCTCCAACACCTTACGTCTGGCTTCAGCCATTTTAAGACTTTTTGTGAATAGGTCTTAGTGACTTAGGAGTCCTCACGAGGAGTTTTAAGCTGTCCTAGACTTAGGTGCTACTTTTAGGGATAAAATATTTTGTGAATTGCTCTTAGTAAAAAAAAATAGGAGTCCTAAATTTAAGACTGACACGCCCATTATTTTTAGGAGTTTCTCCTAAATTCGCCACTTATGAGCTACTTTTAGCCCTAAGATTCTTTGTGAATACGGCCCCTGGAGTCTAATCCTAGTCCTAGTCCTGAACATGAGAGCATCTGCAAAACTAAAGATACAAAGGACACTGAAATCTCTGCAATTATGTTTTATTACACACACACACACACAGTGACACACCCACCCACACACACACACACACACACACACTTAAAAATACACAGACATAAACACTCTCAAACACACAGACACAGACCCATACACAGACACACACGCACACACACAAACACACACTCAAAAGAACAGACAGACATACACACACACTTGCACACACACTCACACCCACACTTAAACACACACACACACACACATATTGACACACTCACTTACACACACAAGCACACTCACACCCACAGCTGACGTAATAGAGTATTTCCTTCTTTCTCTCTACAGCCTACAGAAATGCAGTATTACAGGTGAAGGCCTCATATCTTTACTATCAGCATTGAGATCAAACCCATCAGCCCTCAGAGTGCTTTATCTGCATGAGAATCATCCTGGACCCTCAGCACGACGGCTGATCTCTGAACTTCAGAAAGATCCAAACTGTAAACATATCAACATAACGATCTAGACTCTCATGAATACATTCACATTTCATTCCACATTAAATATTCCTCCACACTGTATAAAACAAATAATGACATATGATGTAAAAATGATTTCTCTTTAGTTACTGGAATGATTAGTGACGTGTTAAAGGCACTGCATATATGATATATAGTAGTTGTCCAACAGCTCCTTTCCACTGTACCTGTCTTTGTTTAGGAAGAAATGATGTTACTCCTATCGCTGTACTCCACTGGAGTATATCATATATTTCCCTCTCCCTTGTATACTACTTGCATCACGTTTCTATTCAAAGCTAAATGTATTTTTTTAAGTAACAAATTGTCAGTGGTGTATAAAGAATGATTATATTAATATGCCCTTAATTCTTATATTGAAAATAAACAGAACTGATGAGACTGAACAGATTAATGTTTAATGTTCAATGATTTGTGGTCATTTGGACACTGAAAATATTCTGTGTGAGATTCCTCATTATCCCGTGTTCAGGATGCTTTGTGCTCAGTCTTTAGTCGGAGATGACACACTTGTGGCTCGTGTGCTGTGTGCTGTGGGGAGTGCAGGGGTGCGTTTCCTGAAAGTGTTCAAGTTCAACCAGAGGCTTTTCACTCCTTTTCCCTGTCTTTGTTGCTATTGTTGCACAATGACGCTTTAGGTAATATAGGCAGCCTCTTGAGGCGAGTCTGCGATGCTAAGCTACATGTAGCACGTAGTCACACCAGCACTGAGCCCAATCCTGCCACGCCCCCTCTGGATCCAACTCCCCTCCGTCACGTTTCCAGTCCCATGATGTACTGTCACTCCCCCCCAACTCCACTCCTCACTACCCCCCCACTCCACTCCACTCCTCACACCCCCCAACTCCACTCCTCACTACCCCCCCAACTCCACTCCTCACTACCCCCCCACTCCACTCCACTCCTCACACCCCCCAACTCCACTCCTCACTACACCCCCACTCCACTCCACTCCTCACACCCCCCAACTCCACTCCTCACTACCCCCCCACTCCACTCCACTCCTCACACCCCCAAACTCCACTCCTCACTACCCCCCCAACTCCACTCCTCACACCCCCCAACTCCACTCCTCACTACCCCCCCACTCCACTCCACTCCACTCTTCACTCCCCCCCAACTCCACTCCTCACTACCCCCCCACTCCACTCCACTCTTCACTCCCCCCCAACTCCACTCCTCACTACCCCCCCACTCCACTCCACTCCTCACTCCCCCCAACTCCACTCCTCACTACCCCCCAACTCCACTCCTCACTACCCCCCCACTCCACTCCACTCCACTCTTCACTCCCCCCAACTCCACTCCTCACTACCCCCCACTCCACTCCACTCCTCACACCCCCCAACTCCACTCCTCACTACACCCCCACTCCACTCCACTCCTCACACCCCCCAACTCCACTCCTCACTACCCCCCCACTCCACTCCACTCCTCACACCCCCCAACTCCACTCCTCACTACCCCCCCAACTCCACTCCTCACACCCCCCAACTCCACTCCTCACTACCCCCCCAACTCCACTCCTCACTACCCCCCCACTCCACTCCACTCTTCACTACCCCCCAACTCCACTCCTCACTACCCCCCCACTCCACTCCACTCTTCACTACCCCCCAACTCCACTCCTCACTACCCCCCCACTCCACTCCACTCCACACTACCCCCCCACTCCACTCCACTCCTCACACACCCCCACTCCACTCCACTCATCACTCCTCACTACCCCCCCACTCCACTCCACTCCTCACACACCCCCACTCCACTTCAACTCCTCACTCCCCCCCCCACACAGACTAATGACTGTGTGAAGACCAGACTAATGACTGTGTGAGGACCAGACAAATGACTAATGACTGTGTGAAGACCAGACTAATGACTGTGTGAAGACCAGACTAATGACTAATGACTGTGTGAAGACCAGACTAATGACTGTGTGAGGACCAGACTAATGACTAATGACTGTGTGAAGACCAGACTAATGACTGTGTGAAGACCAGACTAATGACTGTGTGAAGACCAGACGAATGACTGTGTGAAGACCAGACTAGACTAATGACTGTGTGAAGACCAGACTAATGACTGTGTGAAGACCAGACTAATGACTAATGACTGTGTGAAGACCAGACTAATGACTGTGTGAAGACCAGACTAATGACTGTGCGAAGACCAGACTAATGACTGTGTGAAGACCAGACTAATGACTAATGACTGTGTGAAGACCAGACTAATGACTGTGTGAAGACCAGACTAATGACTGTGTGAAGACCAGTCTAATGACTAATGACAGTGTGAAGACCAGACTAATGACTGTGTGAAGACCAGACTAATGACTGTGTGAAGACCAGACTAATGGCTGTGTGAAGACCAGACTAATGACTGTGTGAAGACCAGACTAATGACTGTGTGAAGACCAGACTAATGACTGTGTGAAGACCAGACTAATGACTAATGACTGTGTGAAGACCAGACTAATGACTGTGTGAAGACCAGACTAATGACTAATGACTGTGTGAAGACCAGACTAATGACTGTGTGAAGACCAGACTAATGACTAATGACTGTGTGAAGACCAGACTAATGACTGTGTGAAGACCAGACTAATGACTGTGTGAAGACCAGACTAATGACTGTGTGAAGACCAGACTAATGACTAATGACTGTGTGAAGACCAGACTAATGACTGTGTGAAGACCAGACTAATGACTAATGACTGTGTGAAGACCAGACTAATGACTAATGACTGTGTGAAGCCCAAACTAATGACTGTGTGAAGACCAGACTAATGACTGTGTGAAGACCAGTCTAATGACTAATGACAGTGTGAAGACCAGACTAATGACTGTGTGAAGACCAGACTAATGACTAATGACTGTGTGAAGACCAGACTAATGTCTGTGTGAAGACCAGACTAATGACTGTGTGAAGACCAGACTAATGACTGTGTGAAGACCAGACTAATGACTGTGTGAAGACCAGACTCGACTAATGACTGTGTGAAGACCAGACTAATGACTAATGACTGTGTGAAGACCAGACTAATGACTAATGACTGTGTGAAGACCAGACTAATGACTGTGTGAAGACCAGACTCGACTAATGACTGTGTGAAGACCAGACTAATGACTAATGACTGTGTGAAGACCAGACTAATGACTAATGACTGTGTGAAGACCAGACTCGACTAATGACTGTGTGAAGACCAGACTAATGACTAATGACTGTGTGAAGACCAGACTAATGACTAATGACTGTGTGAAGACCAGACTAATGACTAATGACAGTGTGAAGACCAGACTAATGACTAATGACTGTGTGAAGACCAGACTAATGACTGTGTGAAGACCAGACTAATGACTGTGTGAAGACCAGTCTAATGACTAATGACAGTGTGAAGACCAGACTAATGACTGTATGTAACGAATGTAACGAATAACGACACATTGTAGGAATGTAGCGGAGTAAAAGTATAGATAATAGCTGCAAAATGTAACGAAGTAAAAGTAAAAAGTATGCACTATTATTTTTACTTAAGTAAAGTACAGATACGTAAAAATGTAACGAAGTACAGTAACGAAGTAAAAATACTTCGTTACATTCCACCACTGCTAATGACTAATGACTGTGTGAAGACCAGACTAATGACTAATGACTGTGTGAAGACCAGACTAATGACTAATGACTGTGTGAAGACCAGACTAATGACTAATGACAGTGTGAAGACCAGACTAATGACTAATGACTGTGTGAAGACCAGACTAATGACTGTGTGAAGACCAGACTAATGACTGTGTGAAGACCAGTCTAATGACTAATGACAGTGTGAAGACCAGACTAATGACTGTGTGAAGACCAGACTAATGACTAATGACAGTGTGAAGACCAGACTAATGACTAATGACTGTGTGAAGACCAGACTAATGACTGTGTGAAGACCAGACTAATGACTGTGTGAAGACCAGTCTAATGACTAATGACAGTGTGAAGACCAGACTAATGACTGTGTGAAGACCAGACTAATGACTGTGTGAAGACCAGACTAATGGCTGTGTGAAGACCAGACTAATGACTGTGTGAAGACCAGACTAATGACTGTGTGAAGACCAGACTAATGACTGTGTGAAGACCAGACTAATGACTAATGACTGTGTGAAGACCAGACTAATGACTGTGTGAAGACCAGACTAATGACTAATGACTGTGTGAAGACCAGACTAATGACTGTGTGAAGACCAGACTAATGACTAATGACTGTGTGAAGACCAGACTAATGACTGTGTGAAGACCAGACTAATGACTGTGTGAAGACCAGACTAATGACTGTGTGAAGACCAGACTAATGACTAATGACTGTGTGAAGACCAGACTAATGACTGTGTGAAGACCAGACTAATGACTAATGACTGTGTGAAGACCAGACTAATGACTAATGACTGTGTGAAGCCCAAACTAATGACTGTGTGAAGACCAGACTAATGACTAATGACTGTGTGAAGACCAGACTAATGACTAATGACTGTGTGAAGACCAGACTAATGACTGTGTGAAGACCAGACTAATGACTGTGTGAAGACCAGACTAATGACTGTGTGAAGACCAGACTAATGACTGTGTGAAGACCAGACTAATGACTGTGCGAAGACCAGACTAATGACTGTGTGAAGACCAGACTAATGACTGTGTGAAGACCAGACTAATGACTAATGACTGTGTGAAGACCAGACTAATGACTGTGTGAAGACCAGACTAATGACTGTGCGAAGACCAGACTAATGACTGTGTGAAGACCAGACTAATGACTAATGACTGTGTGAAGACCAGACTAATGACTGTGTGAAGACCAGACTAATGACTGTGTGAAGACCAGTCTAATGACTAATGACAGTGTGAAGACCAGACTAATGACTGTGTGAAGACCAGACTAATGACTGTGTGAAGACCAGACTAATGGCTGTGTGAAGACCAGACTAATGACTGTGTGAAGACCAGACTAATGACTGTGTGAAGACCAGACTAATGACTGTGTGAAGACCAGACTAATGACTAATGACTGTGTGAAGACCAGACTAATGACTGTGTGAAGACCAGACTAATGACTAATGACTGTGTGAAGACCAGACTAATGACTGTGTGAAGACCAGACTAATGACTAATGACTGTGTGAAGACCAGACTAATGACTGTGTGAAGACCAGACTAATGACTGTGTGAAGACCAGACTAATGACTGTGTGAAGACCAGACTAATGACTAATGACTGTGTGAAGACCAGACTAATGACTGTGTGAAGACCAGACTAATGACTAATGACTGTGTGAAGACCAGACTAATGACTAATGACTGTGTGAAGCCCAAACTAATGACTGTGTGAAGACCAGACTAATGACTAATGACTGTGTGAAGACCAGACTAATGACTAATGACTGTGTGAAGACCAGACTAATGACTGTGTGAAGACCAGACTAATGACTGTGTGAAGACCAGACTAATGACTGTGTGAAGACCAGACTAATGACTGTGTGAAGACCAGACTAATGACTGTGCGAAGACCAGACTAATGACTGTGTGAAGACCAGACTAATGACTGTGTGAAGACCAGACTAATGACTAATGACTGTGTGAAGACCAGACTAATGTCTGTGTGAAGACCAGACTAATGACTGTGTGAAGACCAGACTAATGACTGTGTGAAGACCAGACTAATGACTGTGTGAAGACCAGACTAATGACTAATGACTGTGTGAAGACCAGACTAATGACTGTGTGAAGACCAGACTAATGACTAATGACTGTGTGAAGACCAGACTAATGACTAATGACTGTGTGAAGACCAGACTAATGACTGTGTGAAGACCAGACTAATGACTAATGACTGTGTGAAGACCAGACTAATGACTAATGACTGTGTGAAGACCAGACTAATGACTAATGACTGTGTGAAGACCAGACTAATGACTAATGACTGTGTGAAGATCAGACTAATGACTGTGTGAAGACCAGATTAATGACTGTGTGAAGACCAGACTAATGACTGTGTGAAGATCAGACTAATGACTGTGTGAATACCAGACTAATGACTAATGACTGTGTGAAGACCAGACTAATGACTGTGTGAAGACCAGACTAATGACTAATGACTGTGTGAAGACCAGACTAATGACTAATGACTGTGTGAAGACCACACTAATGACTGTGTGAAGACCAGACTAATGACTGTGTGAAGACCAGACTAATGTCTGTGTGAAGACCAGAGTAATGACTAATGACTGTGTGAAGACCAGACTAATGACTGTGTGAAGACCAGACTAATGTCTGTGTGAAGACCAGACTAATGACTGTGTGAAGACCAGACTAATGACTAATGACTGTGTGAAGACCAGACTAATGACTGTGTGAAGACCAGACTAATGTCTGTGTGAAGACCAGACTAATGACTGTGTGAAGACCAGACTAATGACTGTGTGAAGACCAGACTAATGTCTGTCTGAAGACCAGACTAATGACTGTGTGAGGACCAGACTAATGACTGTGTGAAGACCAGACTAATGACTAATGACTGTGTGAAGACCAGACTAATGACTGTGTGAAGACCAGACTAATGACTAATGACTGTGTGAAGACCAGACTAATGACTAATGACTGTGTGAAGACCACACTAATGACTGTGTGAAGACCAGACTAATGACTGTGTGAAGACCAGACTAATGTCTGTGTGAAGACCAGACTAATGACTAATGACTGTGTGAAGACCACACTAATGACTGTGTGAAGACCAGACTAATGACTGTGTGAAGACCAGACTAATGTCTGTGTGAAGACCAGAGTAATGACTAATGACTGTGTGAAGACCAGACTAATGACTGTGTGAAGACCAGACTAATGTCTGTGTGAAGACCAGACTAATGACTGTGTGAAGACCAGACTAATGACTAATGACTGTGTGAAGACCAGACTAATGACTGTGTGAAGACCAGACTAATGTCTGTGTGAAGACCAGACTAATGACTGTGTGAAGACCAGACTAATGACTGTCTGAAGACCAGACTAATGACTGTGTGAGGACCAGACTAATGACTGTGTGAAGACCAGACTAATGACTAATGACTGTGTGAAGATCAGACTAATGACTGTGTGAATACCAGACTAATGACTAATGACTGTGTGAAGACCAGACTAATGACTAATGACTGTGTGAAGACCAGACTAATGACTAATGACTGTGTGAAGACCAGACTAATGACTAATGACTGTGTGAAGACCAGACTAATGACTAATGACTGTGTGAAGACCAGACTAATGACTGTGTGAAGATTAGACTAATGACTGTGTGAAGACCAGACTAATGACTGTGTGAAGACCAGAGTAATGACTCTGTGAAGACCAGACTAATGACTGTGTGAAGACCAGACTAATGACTAATGACTGTGTGAAGACCAGACTAATGACTGTGTGAAGACCAGAGTAATGACTCTGTGAAGACCAGACTAATGACTAATGACTGTGTGAAGACCAGACTAATGACTGTGTGAAGTACAGACTAATGACTGTTTGAAAACCAGACTAATGACTAATGACTGTGTGAAGACCAGACTAATGACTAATGACTGTGAAGACCAGACTAATGACTGTGTGAAGTACAGACTAATGGTTGCTATTGTTAGCAACTGCTTGTTTTTGTGATCTTTATAATGACCCGGACAGGTTGCCTACAAACGGTTTTAGCCACTTACGTAGCTGGAGTTTATTAGAAAAAGACCTCTCATAGTTGGCATATTTGGAGGGATGTTAAAGTGTGTGTGTGTGTGTGTGTGTGTGTGTGTGTGTGTGTGTGTGTGTGTGTGTGTGTGTGAGTGTGTGTGTGCATAGCTGGGGGATGTTATGCAATGTCTCTTCACTGCTGCTGTTCCAGGAAGCACTCAAGGCTGCACCCCTCTCTGTCAGCACATGAGGTATGCTCCAGACCCAGCTCCACCCCTGCACTCCTCATTGGCTCACACAGGCCGCCCCTCTCCACACCAGAGACCAATACAGCATCACCATTTTGACACGGCATTGCATTATGATGGAACACGTTGCTGTGGTAACCATAATTCCCAGTGTTCCACAGGTGTTGAGCAGGTGTGTGAGTGTGGCTGGGAATGTGGGAGAGAGGCGGGGGGGCCGGCCTGTCCAAGGGGGTGTGTTCAGGGAACATGTCTGTGATGAGAGCCCAGTCAAGCAGAGACATGGTGCTCACGTGGTCCGAGCCACACGACTCTCTCCAGTCCTCGCTGTCCTCCAGGTCCCCAAAGAGCAGCTCTGGGTAGCCACGGCAACCTGTGTTCTCAGAGATGGGAGTGTAGGCGCTGAGGAGCACTTCCTGTCTCTCTGTCTCGGGGTCTGGCTGATCCGGGAACAGCAGCTCCAGTTCAGCCTCCAGCCCATCAGGGGGCTCCACTGCTCCCCAGTCAGGCATTATGGGGGGAGAAGCAGCTAGCCAGGTGTCTGGGAAGGGGAGCAGAGATCCAGCTGCCCACTGATGGGGGTCTCCGTACATCTCCTCCGGGGTGATGGGCGGTGGGGTGCTGTTGTCATGGTAACCTCTGAAGAACGGCTCCTGGGTGTTCTGACCCCCAGCACGGGGGCCGCTGAAGGAGGAGACCATGACCGGGCACACGTCCCCACTGAAGCCAGCGCAGGGCTGGGTGTCCTTCCCCTCCTGAGCCACAGGGGGCGCCAGCTGGGGCTGCTCCATCTTGGCCATGAGCCTGCGGTACTTCTCATTGAAGCTGTTGGGATCCTTGGACTGAGATGGCTTCTTGCGCCTCTTGGCCTTTGCCTTGAGAGGTGGCGCCACCTGCTGGTCGAGGGGGGCAGACTGCAGGATGAGGTTGACAGGGAGAGCAGTGAAGACGGGGTTCTGAGTCGGCTCAGAGGGAAGGGCCAGGAACCGGATCATCCCCTCCACTCCCCCTAAACCTGCCCCTGCCCCTAAACCTGCAAGCTGGATCCTCCTGTCTGCTCCAGTAGTGGGCTCCACCATGCCTCGAGTAGGTGGCTCCCCCATGCCTCCTGTAGGGGGCTCCACCATGCCTCCTTTAGTGCGCTCCACCATGCCTCCTGTAGGGGGCTCCACCATGCCTCCTGTAGGGAGCTCCACCATGCCTCCTGTAGGGGGCTCCACCATGCCTCCTGTAGGGGGCTCCACCATGCCTCCTGTAGGGGGCTCCACCATGCCTCCTGTAGTGCGATCCACCATGCCTCCTGTGTTAGTGAGTGAAGGGCTGGATTATCAGTTCATATCAAACTGAAACATAAAGTAGTTTTACTGTCTGTGTCCTACTACTGATCTTAACGCCAGCAGAAACTTACCTCTGTCTGGGGTTGCAACCGCAGGCAGAAAGGTCTTTAGCCACTCAAAGTTCATAGTGGCCTGTGTGTGTGGCATCAGGCTCCGAAGTGAAAGATATCCTGATTTAGAGAATGACATGAGGCTGCTCAATGCCCCTATTTATACTGCCAGCGAATTGTGATGTCATAGAAACATTTATTCCATAAATGGCTGCATAGATTCTATAGAATTCTACTGTTAATTGTTGTTGTTTACAGACAACTGTTAGACCTGCGCATAGAACAGATGTGCAACTTCCCTCTTTAGGCCGTGATCACACACAACCTGTCACACATCACCGTCATACATAACCCGTCACACACAATCCGTCCCAAATCATGTGTCGCACATAACGTGTCAAGCGCTCAGTTATCAGTTTTGGAATGCCGTTGGCATCAACACTTTTTAGACAGGTGACCAATCTCAAGAGAAGTAGGAATGATAACTAAAGATGAATTAATGAATTAAACAAAAACATGTCAATAACACAATCCCCCATACAAATCACTCCATTTAGACTTTTATTCATGCTTAGAAGAAACAAAAAACTCTGAAAACCAAAACAAACATCAGATGTGTTTCAATCCAAGTCTCAATCTTCGTACGGGATAATATCAACATCTCCAGGTAACAAAAGGCCTTCTGACCGAAATGAAAGAGGAAAAAACAAAAACATATAACAAGTAATACAAACACAACAGTCACTCGGCCACAATAGGAATCTCCATATTTACATGTAAAACTGCTCAACCAGGACCCTAATCACACAGAAGACGCTCTGTTGTGTTAATAACAACTCAAGGAATATGTCCAATGAAATTAAAGTCATTATGAGAAAGATCAATTAGGAAATTAGGACAAAGAAGTCATTATAGTAGAACTCAGGGGCAGTGCATGTCCATTAAACATTCATTCTACACACACACCCACCCTCCGTGTCCATTTAACCTAGTCGTTCTACACACACACACACACACACACACACCCCAACCTTGGTGTACATTAAACAAATCATTCTTAAAAGCAGACACATCGGCTCAGCCAGCATAAAGTGCTTCCACATGAGAGGTGAGCTGTCCACACACACACACACACACACACACACACACACACACACACACACACCCCACCATGCATCATGGCCTCACACACACACCCCACCCTCTGTGTCCTGAAAAACAGCCGCTCAGGTTCATTAGTAGCGAGATTAGCAAGACCAAGGAGATATTTTAGCACTCAATATCCCTTTCTGAAGCTTTTTTGCAACTTCCATTAAAAATGTTTTTAAAAATGTTAAATTCTTCACCACCTTTCGTAGAAACCATGTTTAAAATGCAGTATTAAAGTAAATCTACCTGAACCCACCTAATGCTAAATATCTTTCTACACCAAAGCAGCAGAATTTGAAACACAATCCTCTGTTCACTTCCTGTGTGGCAAGAGCTCCAAGTCAACGTCTCTCTGTTGTTGTTTCCAGTTCTATGCGTTAGATCTCCAGATAACAGTGTTATTCATACGACTCGTTACAATGAGAAAATACATTTATTTTGTTAATTAAATGTCTGCCTAAACATACTCACACCGGATTGGGCAGTTCACCATTTACAGTATGTTCCACTTTCCAGATTTAACTTCAACCAGATCTGCTTTTTGAAGTTCAAAACTAAACCCACTGAAGGATGACTGAGCCAATCACAGAAGAGATTGGGGAGTTCTGGAGGCGGAGCCGGTGCGGTTTGGCCATGTTCAGGAGAGAGTGCTAAAGCTTGGTTCAGGGCGGACTAAAGTCCCAGAGGAAAAAGAGCACTATTACTACCCACACTGTTCTGGTGGGTTTGGGAGGTTACGGGTCTTCTCTTCTGTTGGGTCTGTTCCGGAGCAGCTCTGGGGATTTTTACTGGTGAGAGAAAGCCAGGTACCCTTTGGACAGGTGGCTAACGCTAATGCTAGCTCTGCTAACGCTAGCTCTGCCAACGCTAGCTCTGCCACGCTAATGCTAGCGCTGCTAACACTGATGCTAGCACTGCTAACGCTAATGCTAGCGCTGCTTACGCTAATGCTAGCGCTGCTAACACTAACGCTGCTAATGCTAGCACTGCTAATATTAATGCTAGCGCTGCTAACGCTAATACTAGCGCTGCTAACAATAACGCTGCTAATGCTAGCACAGCTAACACTAATGCTAGCGCTGCTATTGCTGCTAGTGTGGCGTGAGGTGAAGTAGTGGGACAGGTACCAGACACGTGAGGTAAGCCATTCTAGAATAAATACTTTAAATATGGACTGAGTGTAGAGCTGGAGACTAACTCCTCACCGATGCCTCACACCAGTCGGTCCAGAGGTCATTGTCATGGTGATAATGCTACAACGGAGGATGGGGAGAGGAGAGAGCAGCCCAAAGATGGCTGCAAACACACACACTGACACACACACACACACACACTTAGACACACACACACACACTCTCACACAAACACAGACAGAGACAGACACACACACAGGAGGATGGGGAGAGGAGAGAGCAGCCCAAAGACGGCTGACAGCTGGTTTAGTGTGAGAACTTTCATCCGCAGCAGGACAGTCACTGGGACACACACACACACACACACACACACACACACACACACACACACACACACACACACACACACACACACACACACACACACACACACACACACACACACACACACACACACACACACACACACGGAATGAAGTGGTGTCAAAGAGGAAAGTGGCACTGAAAATGTTCATAAAACACTTCTGGAAGTATGCATGAGGAGCTGGATTCAGACATACAGCGCAGTGTGTGTGTGTGTGTGTGTGTGTGTTCAACAGAAGTCCCAGTGTGTGTGTGTGTGTGTGTGTGTGTGTGTATGTGTCCAAAGTCTCAGATCATCACAAGGGGAGTGGTGGTGGTCTAAGATGCAGAAACGTGGGAACAGCTCAACTTTCCACATCTGGCTCACATCTGGCTCACATCCGGCTCACATGCGTGCCACATGCGGCTCACAGGTCCAGGAAACAGTCTGGGGTGCAGACGGAGGGAAGATGCAGTGAACCATCAAGGATGGGGTGACTGGGTGGGGGAGAGGTCGTAGGGTCGTTGCTGTGGTTACGCGTGGGGGGGAAGCATGTCGCTGACGGAGGCGTGTGTGTGGAGGGAGGTGGTGTTGCCTCCGCAGTCCACGTACTGGTACATCTCCTGGGACACCTGCTCGGCGTGGCCGAAGTACACCGTGGTAACCATCACCCTGGAAACAACACAACAAACATGAAGTACACCGTGGTAACCATCACCCTGGAAACAACACAACAAACATGAAGTACACCGTGGTAACCATCACCCTGGAAACAACACAACAAACATGAAGTACACCGTGGTAACTATCACCCTGGAAACAACACGACAAACATGAAGTACACCGTGGTAACCATCACCCTGGAAACAACACAACAAACATGAAGTACACCGTGGTAACCATCACCCTGGAAACAACACAACAAACATTTGTTGAGCGATGTACATTTAAGTTGCGAGCGATTCTAAATGATTGTGCTGCATTCTGCAACCATCACACACAACCACACACACACACACACACACACACACACA
>NC_137918.1:17197992-17200492 GCF_963457725.1 Sprattus sprattus | reverse complement strand
TGTGTGTGTGTGTGTGTTTACACATGTGTGAGTGTGTGTGTTTACACAACTGTGTGTGTTTGTGTGTGTGTGTGTGTGTGTGTATGTTTGTATGTGAGTGTTTATCTGAGTGCACATGTCTGCTTATGTGTGTGTAAACGTGCAAGTGTTTGTGTGTCTGAATGCATGTCTATGGGTGCAACTGAGCCTGTGTGTGTGTGTGTGTGTGTGTTTGTGTATAGGAATGCTAACTCTATAGTGAGTGTGTTCTGTGCCGCAGTCTTTTGCCAGGCTGCGGTGTTGAGTGTGCACGTGGTGAGAGTGTGTGTGTGTGTGTGTGTGTGTGTGAAAGGGAGCATTGCAGTGGTGAGTGTGGTGTACCCTGGGGGGGGGGGGGGGCGGGGGGGGGGTGGCGATTGGGTGCCCACGGTTGCCAAACGCGGTTCTGTGATGTAGACTGTGCCGGGGTGTGCCAGAGCGGAGCGTGTGATTGGTGTTAGGCAGCGCCACTGGGGGGGGGGTGGAGGGGGGGGGGGGCACTGTCTCCAGGAAGGAATGCATTCCAGGCCCTCTCATTGGCAGACTCGGCAGGATTCCGGGGGTCGTGGGGGGTGGGGGTTAGCGTAGCGGAAAAAAAGAACATGAGTGAAGAAGCGAGTAATGTGTGTGTGTGGGGGGTGTGTGTGTGTGTGTGTGTGTGTGTGTGTGTGTGTGGGGGGGGGGGTGTGTGTGTGTGTGTGTGTGTGTGAGAGAGAGGAGTATGTCTCTTGCTATTGCTATCCTCTCACTGTAATTAAAAGAGTTGAAGCTGCTTGATGTTTTTTTTAATAGTTGTCCTTCCACCTCCCTCTTCCTCTCTTCTCTCCCTCTCTTTCTCTTTCTCTCTTTCTCTCTCTCTTCTCTCTCTCTCCCTCTCTATCTCTCCCTTTCTCTCTCTCTCTCTCTCTCTCGTTCCTTCTCTTTCATCTTTCCCCCTCTCCATGCTGGCTAAACCCTGAGCATATTCCTAACTGCACAGTGAAGTAGTTTGTCTCACAGCCGAAGCGTGACCCATATTCCTGATGGCTTCAGTTGGTGTCACATATCTGGGTGCGCGCACACACACACACACACACACACACACACACACACACACAGACACACACACACACACACACACACACACACACATACATCAACCGATAATCCTTCTCATACACGTCTCATGCACTCTCTACTTAATCACCACACATTTATGTAAACCAAAGTCTGAGTAAGTGTGTGAGTGAAAGAGAATGTGTGTGTGAGTGAGGGTGTGAGAGTAAGGACATGAGTGTGACTTAAAGCAGCAGTCAATACACTCACTCACACACACACACCTTTACAGGAAAATGTGCAGAGGCCAGACCAGGGAGCTCTGAAACACACTTTCACCTTTCTCTCCTTTCCCTTGAGAAGGAGAGAAGGAAAGAGGAAGAGAGAGAGGGAGAGGGGATACGAAAAGTAAGCTTATAGTTTCACAGATAGAGAAAGAGTGAGGGAGAGATGGAGAGAGTGCGATGGGAGCGATAGAGAAAAAGAGGGAGAGATGGAGAGAGTGCGATGGGAGCTATAGAGAAAGATAGGGAGGGATGGAGAGGAAGAGAAAGGGATGTAGGGATGGGAGGTATAGAAAAAGAGAGGGAGAGCGAGGGAGGGAAGGGAAAAGTATTATTTTTTGACAGAAAGAGAGGGAGAATGAAAAGAGAGATGGAAGAAGGGAGGGAGGGAGAGAGAGGGAGGGACAGGAAGAGTATTCTCTCAGTAATCTTTTTGACAGAAATAGGGGGAACGAGAGAGAGATGGGGAAAGAGAGGGAGGGATGGAGGGAGCTGTTGCTAGGATACTCTGGGGTTCCACCTGCTGACAGCTGAAGTTGTGGAACTGACACCGCAGTCATGATACCACCATCCTCAGAGCTGTGTGTGTCTGTGTTTGTGTTTGTGTGTGTGTGTGTGTGTGTGTGTGTGTGTGTGTGTGTGTGTGTGTGTGTGTGTGTGTGAGTGTGTGTGTCTGTGTGTGTGTGTGTGTGTGTGTGTGTGTGTGTGTGTGCCACTACCCTCCACACAATCATGCTGCTGTCAGTGAATGTGCGTGAGCATGTGTTTGTGTGTGTGGATAAGTTTCAGCCTATGAGTGTGTGTGTAAATGAATGTGCTGTTGAAATGTGTGTGTGTGTGGGGGTAAAGGATGTGGTTTTTGGGTGTTGAGAACTTTTCATCTTCCCATTTCACATCCTCCTCTCAATCCTCCTCTCCTATCTTAACCTCCTCTCCCCTCACTCCTCCTCTCCTCTCACTCCTCTCACTCCTCCTCTCCTCCTTTCCTCTCAAACCTCTCCTATCATTCCTCTCGCTCCTCTACTCTCGCTCCTCTTCTCCTCTCTTATTCTTTCTCCCACTCTCGCTCCTCCTCTCCTCTTCACCTCTCACCCCTCCTCTCTTCTCCTCTCGCTCCTCTCCTCTCTTCTCCTCTCCTCTCGCTCCTCTTCTCACCTCTCTTA
>NC_137918.1:17166822-17169322 GCF_963457725.1 Sprattus sprattus | reverse complement strand
AGACCCAACTCTTCAAAGAGCACCTCTCTTCCTAAACTGGCACCTTGGCTCAACCTGCACTTAAGCAGCAACAGGCCCGCACTTCTTTTTTTATTCTTTCTATGTCGTTTTATAAGCAATATTTATGGTTACACAAGGTTTTTTAATGCTCTTAGCTTGATTGTTCTCCCTTGTACGTCGCTTTGGACAAAAGCGTCTGCTAAATGACTAAATGTAAATGTAAATGTAAATGTGATCCTCACCTGAGGCTACTGCAGTCTTGGACCGACCCAGTCAGTCCCTTACTGAAGGCTTATCTGCCACACTAATGGGACAAATGATCCTGTTAATGTTTAGAAACACGTGTTGTGTTGATACACATCAGTGTGTGTGTGTGTGTGTGTGTGTGTGTGTGTGTGTATGTGTGTGTGTGTGTGTGTGTGTGTGTGTGTGTGTGTGTGTGTGAGAGAGGTGGGTACCCACATGGCGTGTTTGGGCTTGAAACCTCACCGTGGAATATCAGTGTTGAGTGGGAGAATGTTCAGGTGATCTGTGTGTGTGTGTGTGTGTGTGTGTGTGTGTGCTGTGTGTGTGTGTGAGTGTGTGTGTGTGTGCTCTCTGACGTGTGGTCTCTTCCCCCCAGCTGGCTCCGAGGGCAGTGTGAATGGCAGCGAGGACGAGGGCTCCAAGGAGAGCGCGGCAGGCTCCGACAGCGAATCAGGTGCCGGCTCGGCTGACGAGGGCGGGAACGAGGAAGAGGAGGATGATGACGAGGACGCTAAAGAGGACCTGAAGGAAGACAGAGAGAAGGAGAAGAAGGAGGAAAAGAGCAAAGACCAGAGCTCCTCGGAGGACACCCCTCCTGCCTCCTCCAGCTCCAGGAGTCGTCGCCGTGGTGACAAGGCCTCGGAACCCTCGGAGACGGGAGGCAACACCAACGGCAGCGGGAGCGGGAGCGGCAGCACGGAGGAGGGCTCGGGCTCGGGCTCGGTCTCCACGGCAACGGAACCCAAGAAGTGGAACCTCCGGCGGAACCGCCCCATGCTGGACTTCACCACCATGGACGAGCTGAACGAGATGGACGACTACGACAGCGAGGAGGACAACGACTGGAGGCCCGCCGCCGGCAAGAAGAAGGCCAAGAACACCGCCAAGGAGGCGGGAGGAGGAGGTTTGTTACACACACACACACACACACACACACACACACACACACACACATCTCTACCTCCACACACACAGACACATAAACACACACTGTTAGGTATTTTCTACCTGCGTGCTGGTTTAGAGAGGAGTCAGACCGGACCAAGCTTTTTGTAGCAAGATAAGTTGACTTTGTAAATGATGATACATCAGCACTACACTTACGGCTGGAAAACACGGATTCTGATTCGACACAGACAATGTTCAAACATTTATGGCCCCAGCCCAGTGATGTCACTCTGGGCCCGCAAGCTACCCCCTTATCGATCATGGGATGGATGGTGACATACCGTCTGGTCCACTCTGTACATATACACACATAGTAGTAACCCTATAATAATGACTTCTTGTACAATCCCCGCTAACAGAACTTGTGCATTTCTTGATCTGCTGACCCATCTCAACTGTCTGACTGCCTTTAGCACAGTGCATTCTGTCCCTGCCTGACGTCTTCATACAGAACACTTCAAATGTATCTTACACACACACACACACACACACACACACACACACACACACACACACACACACACACACACACACACACACACACACACACTCTCAGACTCACACTCACACACACTTCAAATGTATCTCACAGGAGGGAGCGAGGATGAGGAGGAGGAGGGGGAGGAAGAGGAGCGGGACGAGGGGAGTGATGATGATGACGGCGACGACGATGATGACGATGGTGACGATGATGATGATGATAACGATGACGACGATGATGACGATGATGATGATGGTAACCAGGGCGACACGGGGAACAAGAGCAGCAGTGAGAGTGAGAAGGAGGAGAAGAAGAGAGAGAAGAAGAGGAAGAAGAAGAGAAGCTCAGGGTTTGATGAAGAACTCACCAACGACAGCATGAGTACTTCACACGGCAAGGGCAATGAGGTGAGAACACACACTCCCAATCCGAATCCCAGTCCCAATCCCAATCCCAATCCCAATCCCAGTCCCAGTCCCATTCCCAGTCCCAGTCCCAGTCCAAATCCCAGTCCCAGTCCCAATCCCAGTCCCAGTCCCAGTCCCAATCCCAATCCCAATCCCAGTCCCAATCCCAATCCCAATCCCAGTCCCAGTCCCAATCCCAATCCCAATCCCAGTCCCAGTCCAAATCCCAATCCCAATCCCAATCCCAATCCCAGTCCCAGGTCCCAGTCCCAATCCCAATCCCAGTCCCAGTCCCAATCCCAGTCCCAGTCCCAGTCCCAATCCCAATCCCAATCCCAATCCCAGTCCCAGTCCCAATCCCAATCCCAGTCCCAGTCCCAGTCCCAGTCCCAGTCCCAGTCCCAATCCCAGTCCCAAT
>NC_137918.1:17046039-17056039 GCF_963457725.1 Sprattus sprattus | reverse complement strand
ACACACACACACACATACATCTGTAGATCTCTCTCTCACACACAAACATCTGTAGATCTCTCACACACACACACATACATCTGTTGATCTCTCTCTCACACACACACACACATCTGTAGATCTCTCTCTCACACACACACACACACATCTGTAGATCTCTCTCACACATACATATGTTGATCTCTCTCTCACACACACACACATCTGTTGATCTCTCTCTCACACTCATATCTGTAGATCTCTCACACACACAAACATCTGTTGATCTCTCTCTCTCACACACACATCTGTAGATCTCTCTCTCACACACACACACTCATATCTGTAGATCTCTCTCTCTCTCACACACACACATACATCTGTTGATCTCTCTCTCTCACACACACATCTGTAGATCTCTCTCTCACACACACACTCATATCTGTAGATCTCTCTCACACACACACACACACACACACACACACATCTGTAGATCTCTCACACACACAAACATCTGTAGATCTCTCACACACACACACATCTGTAGATCTCTCTCTCACACACACACACATCTGTAGATCTCTCACACACACAAACATCTGTAGATCTCTCACACACACACACACACATCTGTAGATCTCTCTCTCACATACACACACACACACATCTGTAGATCTCTCACACACACAAACATCTGTAGATCTCTCTCTCACACACACACATCTGTAGATCTCTCTCTCTCGATTTCTTGTCTACTTACCTTCAGTTGTTTATGCAGGTTAGAGTATCGAAGCCATTTAATGTGTGGTTTGAATATTTTCTCTTTTTACTTACCTTTAGTTGTTTAGGCAGGTAAGTGTATCCTACAGTTTACTACAACAGTAGAACATTATTGATCTCTGAACTACGACAGTAGAACATTTTTGATCTCTGAACTAAGACAGTAGAACATTATTGATCTCTGAACTACGACAGTAGAACATTATTGATCTCTGAACTACGACAGTAGAACATTATTGATCTCTGAACTACGACAGTAGAACATTATTGATCTCTGAACTACGACAGTAGAACATTATTGATCTCTGAACTAAGACAGTAGATCATTATTGATCTCTGAACTAAGACAGTAGAACATTATTGATCTCTGAACTACGACAGTAGAACATTATTGATCTCTGAACTACAGTAGAACATTATTGATCTCTGAACTACAGTAGAACATTATTGATCTCTGAACCACGACAGTAGAACATTATTGATCTCTGAAGTACAGTAGAACATTATTGATCTCTGAACTACAGAAGAACATTATTGATCTCTGAACTACGACAGTAGAACATTATTGATCTCTGAGCTACAGTAGAACATTGATCTCTCCCTCTCACACACATTCTGTAGAGTTCTCTCTCGATCACACACACACATACAGTATATCTGTAGATCTCTCACACACACACACACACACATCTCTAGATCTCTCTCTCTCACACACACACACACATCCGTAGATCTCTCACACACACACACACACACACATCTGTAGATCTCTCTCACACACATACATCTGTAGATCTCTCTCTCACACACACACATCTGTAGATCTCTCTCTCACACACACACACACATCTGTAGATCTCTCTCTCACACACACATACATCTATAGATCTCTCTCTCACACACACACATCTGTAGATCTCTCTCTCACACACACAAACATCTGTAGATCTCTCTCTCACATACATCTGTAGATCTCTCTCTCACACACACACATCTGTAGATCTCTCTCTCTCACACACACATCTGTAGATCTCTCTCTCACACACACACATCTGTAGATCTCTCTCTCACACACACAAACATCTGTAGATCTCTCTCTCACATACATCTGTAGATCTCTCTCTCACACACACACATCTGTAGATCTCTCTCTCACACACACACACATCTGTAGATCTCTCTCTCACATACATCTGTAGATCTCTCTCTCACACACACATCTGTAGATCTCTCTCTCACATACATCTGTAGATCTCTCTCACACACACAAACATCTGTAGATCTCTCTCTCGCATACATCTGTAGATCTCTCTCTCACACACACACATCTGTAGATCTCTCTCTCTCACACACACACATCTGTAGATCTCTCTCTCTCACACACACTCACATCTGTAGATCTCTCACAAACACACAGATATCTGTAGATCTCTCTCTCTCGATTTCTTGTCTACTTACCTTCAGTTGTTTATGCAGGTTAGTGTATCGAAGCCATTTAATGTGTGGTTTGAATATTTTCTCTTTTTACTTACCTTTAGTTGTTTAGGCAGGTAAGTGTATCCTACAGTTTACTACAACAGTAGAACATTATTGATCTCTGAACTACGACAGTAGAACATTTTTGATCTCTGAACTACGACAGTAGAACATTATTGATCTCTGAACTACGACAGTAGAACATTATTGATCTCTGAACTAAGACAGTAGATCATTATTGATCTCTGAACTACGACAGTAGAACATTATTGATCTCTGAACTACGACAGTAGAACATTATTGATCTCTGAACTACAGTAGAACATTATTGATCTCTGAACTACAGTAGAACATTATTGATCTCTGAACTAAGACAGTAGATCATTATTGATCTCTGAACTAAGACAGTAGAACATTATTGATCTCTGAACTACGACAGTAGAACATTATTGATCTCTGAACTACAGTATAACATTATTGATCTCTGAACTACAGTAGAACATTATTGATCTCTGAACTACAGAAGAACATTATTGATATTTATATCTACTACTGTTAAAAATTATTGATATCTTTAATACGGCAGTCGAACTTTAGTAGAAGGAATCTTGACGGACCGATTACAGCAGCAGAACATTAATGGAACCGCTGTGGATCTCTCTCACACACACACACACACAGCTGTAGATCTCTCTCTTTCACACACACACACACACAGCTGTGGATCTCTCTCTCACACACACACACACACACAGCTGTAGATCTCTCTCTCACACACACACACACACACAGCTGTAGATCTCTCACACACACACACACACACACAGCTGTGGATCTCTCTCTCTCACACACACACACACACACACACACACACACACAGCTGTAGATCTCTCTAGAACCATCACTTCAGCCACAGGTTCTCAGAAACAAACAGGGACACACAAACCACCTCGGGCACAGGATATATGGTTCTGCTAATCTCATTATTTAAATAAGACACAACAGATCTCTATGGTTGGTTCTGCTAATCTATTTATTTAAATAAGACACAACAGATCTCTATGGTTGGTTCTGCTAATCTCTTTATTTAAATAAGACACAACAGATCTCTATGGTTCTGCTAATCTCTTTGTTTAAATAAGACACAACAGATCTCTATGGTTGGTTCTGCTAATCTCTTTATTTTTATTAAAATAAGACACAACAGATCTCTATGGTTGGTGCTGCTAATCTCTTTATTTAAATAAGACACAACAGATCTCTATGGTGCTGCTAATCTCTTTATTTAAATAAGACACAACAGATCTCTATGTTATACCAAACAGCTGGAGAGACAGAGAGACAAAGAGACAGGCAGAGAGAGAGAGAGAGATAGAGATAGAGAGTGCATTATCGAGTGTTATTGAATGTCCTTAGCAAACACAGTGACCAGAACCCAACCAGTGGAGGAGGAGAGGAGAGGGGTGGAGAGGGCAGGGGTGGAGAGGAGAGGGGTGGAGAGGAGAGGAGAGGGGTGGAGAGGGCAGGGGTGGAGGAGAGGAGAGGGCTGGAGAGGAGAGGAGAGGAGAGGGGTGGAGAGGGCAGGGGTGGAGGAGAGGAGAGGGGTGGAGAGGAGAGGAGAGGGGTGGAGAGGAGAGGAGAGGAGAGGGGTGGAGAGGGCAGGGGTGGAGGAGAGGAGAGGAGAGGAGAGGAGAGGGGTGGAGAGGGCAGGGGTGGAGGAGAGGAGAGGGGTGGAGAGGGCAGGGGTGGAGGAGAGGAGAGGGGTGGAGAGGAGAGGAGAGGAGAGGGGTGGAGAGGGCAGGGGTGGAGGAGAGGAGAGGGGTGGAGAGGAGAGGAGAGGAGAGGGGTGGAGAGGAGAAGAGAGGAGGAGGAGAGGAGAGGAGAGGAGGGGAGAGGAGAGGAGAGGAGAGGAGGGGAGGAGGAGGAGAGGAGAGGAGCTCATAAGGACTCAGCATGCCAGTCAGCTGTAGGACAGGAGAGGCCAAACACAGATCGCCCTCACTGCTCAGGGTGTGTGTTCAGGGTGTGTGTTCAGGGTGTGTGTTCAGGGTGTGTGTTCAGGGTGTGTGTTCAGGGTGTGTGTTCAGGGTGTGTGTTTAGGGTGTGTGTTTAGGGTGTGTGTTCAGGGTGTGTGTTCAGGGTGTGTGTTTAGGGTGTGTGTTCAGGGTGTGTGTTCAGGGTGTGTGTGCAGGGTGTGTGTTCAGGGGCTGATTGTGTTGAGGCTGACATCACTGTACGGCGGGTGAGGATCTGGAATGTTCCAATAGGAGTCAACATACACTCATGGAAATACATGGCATGGTCACAGCTCCAACCAACCAATCACATTTCAGATAGCAGGTGGACTCCTCCTCCTGGTGGTGACTCATAAAGCCACTGACAACACAGAGGAGTTATTATTGCAGACCACTCATCTACCAAAGCAACCAGCAGACGACACACACACACACACACACACACACACACACACACACACACACACACACACACACACACACACACACACTCATCTACCAAAGCAACCAGCAGACATTTCACTAACGGCTTGTTTGTTTGTTTCTTTAAATAAGGTGCAAGTTTAAAAAAAACATTAAGACTGCATTGTTCGTCTAGCCATTTTGAGTGTGTGTGTGTGCAGATGTGATCTTATAGATCTCTGAGGGAGTGTGTGTGTGTGTGTGTGTGTGTGTGTAACTCTGTTGTATCTAACGCTAGATCTCTAACAGGAATGAAGAGAGTTGGAGAAGGGAAGAGTCGACAGGCCTCTCTGGCTTAGCTCCGACCTCACTGATTACAGAGAGTGTGAGAGAGTGTGTGAGAGTCTGGAAGAGTCTGGGAGTGTGTGCCACTGTCCTCTGAGCAAATCATGAGCTGTGAAATGCCTGAACAAAGTATGGAAATGATAAAACACATCAAATAAATACAAAGATAATAATAAAATAAAATAACATGATAGGCAGAGGAATGACTGGAGAACGTTCCTATGAGCAAAGCAGCCGCAGACATTTGGCCAATGTGTGATCGGACGAGTACATCTCAAATTACCTGAGTTCAGCCTCCCGTGTGTGTGTGTGTGTGTGTGTGTGTGTGTGTGTTGACAGACTTGCAGAGTTTATGGCCTTATCGCTTTTTTCATATTTTTACACATTTGTGTATTTTGAGTTTTTTACAGAATTGTTTTTTTAAAGACGTTTTTAGAAACGCAACCTGGATAGATTGTAAACATAATCTTAAAAAAGTACAGCCTCTGTTTCGTGTCTTCCCTTCCATACATCAAGCACAGCAATACACAGTTCAGTTCAAACAAGCTTGCGTCTGTTATCTGTGTGTATAGATTTCTATACTTTAAAACGATATTCATATTTATATTTCTATACTTTAAAATGATTTTCATACGTATATTTCTAGAGAGATCAGAGAGAGCTTATTCATACATATACACACACACACACACACACACACACACACTCGTATATTTCTAGAGAGATCAGAGAGAGCTTATTCATACTGCTGAAACGGAACACTTAAACAGGCCCCGCCCCTCCCCTCACCCAAGCAGGTCCTCTCTTCAGCTCAGCACACACACACACACACACACACACACACACACACACACACAGACACACACACACACACACACACACACCAGCACAATACTCCACTTTGCGCAAGCTCACACCAGCAACCATAAACAGAATTTAAAGACACACACACACACAAACACACACAAGCTAAAGCAAGCAACTGTGATTGGTTAAACTAAAAAGTGATGTCACATGCTGGCTTTGGTATTGTTGCAAGCCTCTGGGGGGGGGGGGGCTCTGGGGTGGGGGGGGGTCGATCATAGGCACTACATCTGTGGGATACGATGATGATGAAGAGGATGATGAAGAGGATGACCCCTCTGAGGGGCCCCAACCAGAGTGCTCTGACTGGACTGGACTGGACTGGACTGGACTGGACTGGACTGGACTGGACTGGACTGGACTGGACTGGACTGGTGTGTGTGTGTGTGTGTGTGTGTGTGTCTGACTGGACTGGACTGGACTTGACTGGTGTGTGTGTGTGTGTGTGTGTGTGTGTGTGTGTGTCTGACTGGACTGGACTGGACTGGACTGGACTGGACTGGACTGGAGACGGCCATACCCAGGAGGGTCAGTAGGGGGCGCCACCCTCTCCAACATCACCAACACACACACACCAACAGCCATCTTCATCTTGCGCAAAGCGTCATATTACTGCATTCTTAAACAGACACACACGCACACGCACACGCACAGTTCGTTCGTCCATACCGATAACAGTGCTTATAAATTATGCTAGCAACACAAATGTGTGGTAAGAGTCTTGGAGGGTGTGTATGTGTGTGTGTGTGTGTGTGTGTGTGTGTGTGTGTGTGTCTCGTTGATGATAATGAATTGTTCAGGACGTTGTTGCTATGCCATGCAGACAGACGGACGGCCAGTCAGTCGGACGGACAGGGGGAGGAGTCAGCCCTGAAAGGGGCGGGGTGACGGTGGGGCGGAGTAGCTGTGAGTGTGTGTGTGTGTGTGTGGGCGACACCAGAGGCCAGCTCTGTGTGTGGGGGGGTCTAGCTGATGGCCAGGCTGTGCTGCTGGGGGGAGGAGGACTCCTCATCGGGGGGCGGGTCCTCTGGCTCCTCCTCCTCTGTGCTCGTGGAGACCTGAGTGGGCGGGGCGAATGCGGAGCTGGGGCCGGCCTCCGGCTCCTCCCCCTCGCGCTCGCGGCGCTCTGATTGGAGGCGCACAGGGCAGAAGGCGGAGCCAGTGGAGATGAAGTTGACCTTGTTCTTGTCGGGGCAGGAGAAGAGGGGGAGGGGCCCCGCACCGCACGCCCTGGAGCTGAGGAGCACAGGAAGTGAGGTCAGGGGAGAACAGGAAGTGACGTCAGGGGGGAACAGGAAAACATGCGTTGCCATGACAACAATCTACATTTAGGCCAGCAATGGAGACTAATCCACACAGACACACACGCACACAGACACACACACACACACGTCCTCACCTCTCCTCGAACACCTTGATCTTCTCGCAGCCCTCGGGCGGCTCCCTCTTGAACATGTAGCTGTTGTTGGGTTTGGGCGACGAGGCGAACTTGGGCAGGGGAGAGCTGCTGCCACTGTCTGCTGGGAGAGGAGACACGTGAGATAAAGTGTGTGTGTGTGTGTGTGTGGGTGTGTGTGTTACGACTAGGGTTGGGAATCTCTTGGCACCTCACGATTCGATTCGAAATCGATTCAGAGGTCAACGATTCGATTTCAAATCGATTATCGAAAACTTTTTTTTCTTTTTTTTTTAACACATCCATTTTATGTTGAAATGCAAGCTGCATCGATTATTGCATTGCTCATAGAAAGTCAAAATTGTGACAAGAAAAAGCTTTTTCTCTAATAAAGCAAATAGAGAAGGTAATTCATCTGTTGATTTTCTTTAATTATCAAACACAAAGTAGGAAGTGATTTTAGACTCTGAGTTGCAAACTGAAATGATTCAATAGTCGAAATGCATCGATACTCGTTCTATCGGTTTTGAATTGATAATCGATAATCAATAGATAATTGCATGTCAACATAAAATGGATGTGTAAAAAAAAAGATTATCAATTCTAAACCGATAAAACGTTTATCAATCCTTTTCGACTTTTAAAAAACATTCGAGTTTGCTACTCAGAGTCTTTGCTACACTTCCTACTTTGTGTTTGATAATTAAAGAAAATCAACAGATGAATTACCTTCTCTATTTTTTATTAGAGAAAAAGCTTTTCCTTGTCACAATTTTGACTTTCTATGAACAATCCAATAATCGATGCAGCTTGCATTTCATAACTTTTTTTTTGTTTTTATTACAAAATCGATTATGAACTTTTCTGAATCGAGAGAGAATCGTTTTAGAGAGAATCGAGAAAAATCGAATAATCGATTTTTCCCCACCCCTAGTTACGACCCTGTTGGTCTTTGTTATGCATTTTTGCCTGTGTTTTCTTTTTTGTCTTGTGTGTCTTGCAGGCGAGTTGGCGCGCAGCTGATTGGGGCTCTGATTCCATTAGGAGAATCCGATCCCAGCCCTTTAAAAGTGTCCTGCCACCACTGCCACACCTCGTTGCCGCTAGGCCCAGCCTCAATATCTTATTCTCACCGGAGTGAGAGACCTCGTGTTTTTGCTTGTTTAGTTATTTTCGAGGCTTAGTTTAGTTATTCTATTCTTTGTAAAATAAACGCACGGTTATTTTTGAAAACTTTTGTCATGTCCTAAAGCCCTAGACATGGACGTGACAGTAGGGTCGTTTACATGTGTGTTTTTTGTAACCCGCTCTGACTGAATCCGTTTCGCGAGAAGATGTTAAAAATTCGAAGGGAAGCGGCTCTTTTTGTTAAGCTGTTATAGGGACCGAAATTTAGTCCGCTTACCTTGCCTTGGGCATGCGCAAAGGGCGCAAAGGGGGATTCTCCCACTTTCTCCCGCGAGAGCGCGAGACGAGATTGTCTTGTGTTGCACTTGCTTGATATTTGGCTGTTGGAAAGTTGTTGGCAAGCTAGCCAACATAGCTATGACAATAACATTAAAAATAGGCATCAATGTCCAAGCGTGTTATAACAAGCTTGCTAACATCGCTGACTAGATGTCTTTCTAGCGACTAAACTTAGCGAAACCTGTTGAAATTGCTTACTTTGTTTATGACAAACTAGCGAGTAACACTGCCGCAAAGCGGATTACCTGTCACCACTAGCTACATGTAACATCGGACTTGCTCAAGCGGCTTACCGACCGGCGTATTCGCCCTCTCTTGATCGGAGCAGACATCCACCTAAATCGAAGCGGCTTACATTTTTTCGTTAGTTACATGAGGCAATTATAGGCGGCTTTCGACCCATAAGCGGGTTAGACGCCTCATGAGCGGCTTATATTGACACATGTAAACGCGGCTAGTGTGTGTGTGTGTGTGTGTGTGTGTGTGTGTGTGTGTGTGGTATGTGTGTGTGTGTGTGTGTGCGTGTGTACCTTTGTCTGGGTCGTCCACCAGCTCGTCTGTGGAGTAGGGGCTCCCCCCGTGAGAGGCGGCCCCCGGGAGGCAGGCGGGGGAGGGGGAGGGGCAGGGGGAGAGGGAGGAGCAGCTGCTGGAACGGCCCGGGCCTGAGGGGGTCTGAGGGTCCATCATCATCCGACTGCTGCTGCTCCTCTGCTGGGGGGGGAAGGGGGCGCGCCGCCCGTCTGGAACCTCCAGAGCCTGAGGAGGGAGGAGAGGATGGAGAGGGGAGGAGGAGAGAAGAGGAGGAGAGAGGAGAGGGGAGGGGAGGGAGGAGAAGAGGAGGAGAGAGAGGAGAGGAGAGGAGAGAGGGGGGAGGAGAGGAATGGAGAAAGGGGGTCGAGAGGAGAGGAGAGGAAAGGAGAGGAGAGGAGGAGAGAGAGGACAGGAGGAGAGAGTGGAGCGGAGAAGATGAGGAGAGAGGGATGAAGGAGAGGGGGAGAGAGGAGGGAGAGATCAGAGGAGGAGGAGGAGACAGAGGGGGGAGAGGAGAGGAGAGGGGGGAGAGAGGAGAGTAGGGAGGAGGGGTGAGGGGGTGAGGAGGAGATAGGAGAGGGGGAAAAGAGGAGGAGAGATGAGAGAAGGAAAAGAGGAGGAGAGATGAGAGGAGGATAGAGGAGGGTAAAAGAAAAGAGAAAGAGAGAGAAGAGGGGAGGTAATTAAAGTTTTGATCAACTCTCTGATTTAGAACACATAACATTACAGAGGAGCTATCATTCCG
>NC_137918.1:17023539-17028539 GCF_963457725.1 Sprattus sprattus | reverse complement strand
ATCCAGAGTGAAGAGAGATGCATAGAGATGCTTTAGAGAAGAGAGAGAGAGGCAGAGAGAAGAGAGGGATCCAGAGAGAAGAGAGAGATGCTTTAGAGAAGAGAGATGCTTTAGAGAAGAGAGATGCTTTAGCCAACAGCAGGGCACAAGCATGTGATGATTATGACACTATGATGAGAAGTACATATAGCCTCTCTGATGTGACGTATGGCCACTCTGCTGTGACGTCGTGCACCAGAATCACTGTGCTGAAAGCACAAGGCGCCGTCACGCAAGTTACGCAACAGCACTTTACCCGTATTTGCCCCAGATGACGAGAGAAAAACAGCGCGTTGATTTCAGGCTCTGCACAACATTATGGTTGATTCAAAGGGAACACGTGCCCTCTTCTTTCGGTCAGGACAGCCAGAGGTAACTGCTGGCTGTGAGCAGTGACGTTCAGATATTCAAACCGAATCGGGAGTATTGCTGTTCTTACAGCACCCAGTGTCGATTTGATAATATGCACACACACACACACACACACACACATGAAAATGTAGACTGATATCTGTTCTTCGCATAAAATGAGCCAAAGCCAATGAGTTTGAAAACATTATTAGAAGTATTATTTTTGTTTTGATCAAAAATGAAAACGGGTCCCACAGACCCGAATACCATACAAGGGTTAATAAGAGCCTACGATGGGAAAGCCTGCGATGGCAACGCCATGTACCGTAGGAAGTGTTCCTGTGTTTATGTCTTGAGATGCGCAGCGGCTAGGCCCGTTGAGACCGAGTGTGTGTGTGTGTGTGTGTGTGACCGAGCACGGCCTTCCAGTTAACGACGTAACTCTTTCCATCCTTTCGTCTGTAAACAAGGGCGCATTGACTATACCCTGGGAAAATGCCTTCCCTCACAAAAAGCACCGCTCACCATAAGAGTTCACCACATGACTGACAGCGGCTGTCAATTCCGTTTTCTGGTGGAAATTGTGTCAAGATGTAAATATGCAAGAGAGGCTAGCTGTCTGCCCTAGCCTAGCCGACTGCATCAACATAACCACGACCGCACATTTGAAGCCAAAGCCCATACGTCATACACATTAAGACAGCAAGTCGACAGCGGCGTTAGCCGAAACATTACAAGCATGTTCTAACCGAAATTATGGTTGTAAAAACAAATCATAGGATTTGTGGGAAATATTTAGTTGGAAGTGATCAATATTTATGGCAACACATCGCACCAACATATAGATTTGGTTGGTTTCAAAATGTCCTGCATATGCAATGATATTACATAGGTAACGTTAGGCATTGACACAGTCAACAGACACATAATTCCCTGCAAAATAAATAGTAATGCGTTGCACATCCTTGACAGGCAAGAGCCCACCAATGGATGACCCAATTAGATAGCCTAGCGTGCTAACTCGTCAGAACATGAAAAACAAACATCGTATCTGATACCTCTGAAGCCCGGCGAGTTCGGACACCGCTCTGGCGAGCCCCGGTGATTGTCCGGCGGCGAAGGTCTCTGTCGGGCGAGCAGGCGGCCGTCCACCGAGCCGTTACCAGCCGGGTTGGCGACGTGCAGCAGAATCGGGCTGGTCGGACTGGAGCAGCCGGGAGGAGACGTCAGTCCTGCTGTGAGGTTCCCGACTGAGGAGGAGGAGGAGGGAGAGCGGGTTGGGCTGAGCTGACTTCCACGCAGTAACTGGTAGGGCACCGTGGCACGGATCGGCTGCAGCCGGGTGGAGATGCTGCTGTTGATGCTGCTGCTGTTGTTATTGTAGCTGCCGCCTGGGGTCGATAGGGTGGTGGGGGACCCGTCGTTGCTGCTCCGCTTACCCCGTTGAGGCTGCTGCTGGTGATGACTTGAGTTCGCAGGGGATGCTGACATGGTTTGGCACTACAGCGTTAACTTCCAAGTTTTAAAAAGTATGCAGGAAGGAGTCAACCAACAACGGGAAATGATAAAACTTTACAAAAACGGTTTGAAAATCCCGGAAAGTGCTCGTTTGGAAGACCACTGGAAACAGATATACAAGTGTTCAAAAACAACGAAGTTTGTTCACAACGGGTTGGAAATGACAGTTCACACTGTTTTCTAGTAAGCTTTGCACGCTAGCTTGATAGGGCTACATGTTTGTCTGTTAAGATTCGATATTCTCCAAATAACTTCAGTTTGGTTCACTGCCGAACCCAAGAGGAGATATGCAACTTTCGGAAGTAGTCTGGTGCTAAAATAAGAGTATATCGCGAAGAAAAACAAATATTTTAAAAGTTCTGGCAGAAGAACTCGTAGGCTAGTTGGGTCGTCAGTCTCGGCACCCCTCTCTCTCTCTGTTACTCCAAGTGACAAAACTAGCATCGGCACATCTACTGGCTCAGAGGAGGGGGCGGGATACTATCGCCTTCGTGAGGCTGTGATTGGTGGAGCGAATATATGGAAGAAGCGTCTATTGGCCTGATGAGAGTGATTTACTGCGATGAGCCAATGGATTCATTGAAGGTTTAGTTAGTGTGAGTAGTTAACTTGACAGTTTTGCAATCAAGGGGTTTCGTCCTATTTGCAGGAATTAACACAAATGGACTATAAAGAGATTTAACTAAATGTGCATTATTGACCGCACAGCGATGAGATACGAGTTCGCTTCATTCACACACCAAAACACATACAGGTGCAATATTAAATCAGACACAATAACAACAGAGCTCTTTTAAACTTCTTTAATAAAATACTTCATGATATCAATACCAAAGTAGTGTCCAACATTGGTGACTTGGGATCCACTGTAAAGGGGAGGTGTAAGAGAAGAACCAGAAAGGGTCATTAAAACTTCAAATAAACAAACGGCCGACCAATCCCATTACACATTCAATAAACATGCAGCACAGCCAAGTAGAGGAGCCTTGATCATAAAGTGCACTTGATTTGTTTAGTTAATAAGGCACACGGTGATAACATGGGACCGCACCTGGAGAGGCCGTTCACACAGGTCATTATCTTTCTCAACCTTGGAGACTGAAGGCTGAAACCTCATGAAGGTAGGACTAGGTGGATAAGTAACACGTAGACCAAGTTCACCTGAGAGATCTGCATTTCTCTTTAGCACGCTTTAAAGCACACCTGAGAGACCTGCATTCTTCTTTAGCACGCTTTAAAACACACCTGACACCTGCATTCTTCTTTAGCTTTAAAAGTTGGGGTATATAAACATTTATGTGGGACAGAATACCAACAACACACCAGCTCGAAAATAAACTAACCAACAAACAGAGAAAACAGGATTGTAATAACAATAATAATATTCACATCTATATTATTATTATTATTATTATTATTATTATGTGACTACAGTAATGTCATGTTTGTAAGCACAATAAGCATGAATCAGATAAGATTCATCCCATTGGCTAAGGTTATATAAATACATAATGTCACAGTTGTACAGCGCTCAAATCAATTATCAATCAATTAATCAATAATGCTGAAATTCCGCACACACAACAGCCCAGACTAAGGGACTAAAGCCTCCAATATCATAAATAAAAAAAAACACATAAACATAAACAAACATGCAAAACAAACAACAGTAAGTTCTTGAACCGCACCTCCAGCCACAAGTGACAACCGTTCCCGACTTCCTGTATGAGTCAGTGTTCCTCATGCTAGCTAAGGCTCCTAGCGGCACCTGCATGAGCTATAGTTAGCTATGGCTCCTAGCGGCACCTGTATGCGCTATAGTTAGCCATGGCTCCTAGCGGCACCTGCATGAGCTATAGTTAGCTATGGCGCCTAGCGGCACCTGTATGCGCTATAGTTAGCCATGGCTCCTAGCGGCACCTGCATGAGCTATAGTTAGCCATGGCTCCTAGCGGCACCTGTATGAGCTATAGTTAGCCATGGCTCCTAGCGGCACCTGTATGAGCTATAGTTAGCCATGGCTCCTAGCGGCACCTGTATGAGCTATAGTTAGCCATGGCTCCTAGCAGCACCTGTATGAGCTAAAGTTAGCCATGGCTACTAGCGGCACCTGTATAATCTATAGTTAGCTAAGGCTCCGAGCGGCACCAGTATGAGCTATAGTTAGCCATGGCTCCTAGCGGCACCAGTATGAGCTATAGTTAGCCATGGCTCCTAGCGGCACCAGTATGAGCTATAGTTAGCCATGGCTCCTAGCGGCACCAGTATGAGCTATAGTAAGCAAAGGTTCCTAGCGTCACGAGTATGATAAGGTGACCAGACGTCCCCGGTTCCTGGGACAGTCCATGTTTTTCGTTTAGAAAAATACAAACATAACACTGTTTTGGAGGTGTTTACGTGTCTGAATTGAAAATGTCCCTGAATTTTGTCTCAGAAATCTGGTCACCTTACTGTATGAGTTATAGTTAGCTAAGGCTCCTAGCGGCTAACATGGGTTATGAATCATTCCTGTCCGGTATACATGTTTATGACGTAGCAAACTATAGCTGAAAGTCCTGTTCTGTAGCCCACTGGGAAAAAAGAAAGGAAATACATTTGACATTTATGAAAACATTTGCATGATATCATTGCTGGGGCCATGCCATGCATCGCACATAACATTAGTGGGATGACTGGCGGACAGAAGAAGTTAGTTACTTAGTAAATTACTTTCAGAAGTATGTCTATGGGAAGTTCAGAAGACCAATCAGGAACAAGCATTTTAGTCTGGAAAGGCTGTTGCCATGGCGATGTGCATAGCAGCGGCTCAGTGCTCCCTTAAAACTATGCAGTGAAATCAGTCAAATCAAACCAAATCAAATCGTCAAATATTCTCTCTACACAGCACAACTGCACTTTTCTTTAGTGGTTGCACAAACAAATGTCCATGTGTATCTAATTTGCAACGACAAATAAAGTCTATTCTTCAATCAGCAAAGATCATATTTCCACCTGCTGTTAGCCTCCCCGACCCCTGACCCTCGACCCCCAGCCAACCCCTGTGGTTCTGGCCTCATGCATACCAGAACCATGACCCCATCCATGCCACCAAG
>NC_137918.1:17001039-17011039 GCF_963457725.1 Sprattus sprattus | reverse complement strand
CATAATTAGATTTATTTATACCTACATTTATTTATTTATACTTACATATATTTATTTATACTTACATATATTTATTTATACTTACATTTTGTCATACATTTTGTCATACATTTTGTCAAACATTTTGTCATACTTACATTTTGTCATACATTTTGTCATACATTTTGTCATACTTATTGTCATACTTATTGTCATACTTATTGTCATACTTATTGTCCACGGTGTAACTTGCTTGCAGCAAAATAAATCCGTCATCCCCCGTCACCAAGTCAGGGGGCGGGTTAAAGCCTATGATTGGTGGTTCAACTTGAATTGACTGCTTTTGACTAATTCAAGATGGCAGCACCCGGTGTGGATTAAATAAATGGAATATTTCATGCTACAGTAGTCGAAATGTTGGCTGTAGCTGAGGAGATGGAGGCAACTGCAATTCACATTGTTTTTAAAATCATATTGAGGGCTTCGCTGAGATTATATCAACGGTATCGGCCCTGACTGACACAGACATAGATGAAAATGTGTTCACGATCCTCAGGTAGCAGATGAGGCTGAGTGATGGTCATACATCCTGGAGGTGGTCGTACTCTGTTTGATCTTAGGCTGGCACAATTGAACACTTCGCACTCTCTGGCCTGAAAATACAAAATATTGCGAACCTTTTTCGAGTGTCCAAGCGCACTATCAAGCGACAAATGCAGCAGAGTGGTATCAGGTATTAATAAGAGTAGACTGTGTCTGTGTCAGGGGTATAGATGTTCGGGATCTGGAGAAAGTAATGGGTAAACGTCCCTTGTCATGACTAAAAGGAGAGCTCCAACTATTAACTCTCTAGTCTGAGAGTTGTCATTTGTTGGGGAGCTGTGAGACTCTTTCTCTGAGACTGTTGTAACGTCATTACTGCTTGACTGTCACTATGTTTACAGTATTGTGCCCTATAAAAGATGGTCCTCCGGCCTTCAGAGCGGAGAGAGACATGATTGAGACCTAAGCCTGGTGTTGTGTTGTTTTTTATTGTCAGAGGTCTGGGTTTCTCTCCCAATCTACAGATTGATAAACGTATTAAAATCCAGAACTCAACTGAACGTAGACCCCGTTTATACGGTGGGAAAACGTATATATTTTCATGCGGTTTGGCCTTTCATTTACGAGAAAAAACGGAGGTTTTATCACGGGAAACGATCATTTCTAAAAACTCCGGCCAAAGTGGAGATTTCAGGAAAACTCAGTTTTTGCGTGTGCACTGGGTCAAACGGAGTTTGCGTCACATATGCGCCTAAAATGCATTCGTGATGTGAGTGTCCTATATTTACTGTTTACTGATCATGGATGCTGTTAACGTAGTGCTCATTTATACGTTAATGCAAACGCAGGATTGCATTCTTTCAACCCTATAACTGAATCTCTCAACCCTTCCCCAGTGTGTGACTATTGGCTTTGACAATGGTATCCCCTGCACTTCCACCAGTGGACTACGAGTTTTACATTCCATCTTGTCTACCTGTTGTAGCCAAATAAACGTAAAGGACATATCTAGGACTCATAGCCAATTTAACGGATTAGCAGCCTACTTATGCAAACCTACAGGTTTAGCATAGTTATGATGGCGTTTGGGGGCGTATATGCGGGTTCATGTAAACAGAAAGTTTTTTGGAAAAAGACCTTGTGTGTACGACGTTATTTTTGAACGGAAGGGCAGAAATATTCTCTATTCTGTAATTACCCGGCTATGTGTAAATGTGGTCTTACTCTTAGTCATCCGTTTATGAAGAGACGGACAAAACACTTTCTTCATCACTGGTGATTCAAAAACTGAGGACATAAGAACCATGCTACAGCGTAACATTCTAATAGCAGCCTGATGCAAACTATGGAAGAGATAGACGTGATGGGGTAACGACAGCGCTACGACCTGGCTACGACTACTACGGCCAGTGCACCCAGTAGGCCACATTAAACCCAACATTTCATAACACTACTAGAAATACTACTAGTAGTAGACGAGTTGAGGGCCTCTTAAATTAAGGATGCAGCCTCACGCAGCAGCTGAGGGTATGTCTTCTGGGACATTCTGGTATCTTGATTTATTTAAATAATGCTCAATAACTTTTATTAAACTAAATCTGGCGCTTGGCATCCATAAACGCCAAAATTCAGTATCCCTCGAGCCTGATCGACTGGTTGAGCCTGCCTGGTGTGTAACACCAATCAGAGGCTTTAACCCGCCCCCTGACTTGGTGACGGGGGATGACGGATTTATTTTGCTGCAAGCAAGTTACACCGTGGACAATAAGTATGACAATAAGTATGACAATAAGTATGACAATAAGTATGACAATAAGTATGACAAAATGTATGACAAAATGTATGACAAAATGTAAGTATGACAAAATGTTTGACAAAATGTATGACAAAATGTATGACAAAATGTAAGTATAAATAAATATATGTAAGTATAAATAAATATATGTAAGTATAAATAAATAAATGTAGGTATAAATAAATCTAATTATGTATTTATCCAAGTATTTAACCATTCATTTATTTATTTATTTAGTTATTTATTTATTTAGTTTTGGCCCCGATAATCCTCCATAGTCACGGCGCATCTCGTGATAAAGCATATTAGTTAACGTAAACTAATTAAGTAACTTTCAGAAAATGAATCCCCACTTCACATGCTCCTCACCAATGATTACGAATCCATCCAGCTCCCTCTCGGCTGCAGGCTTCTTGGATGGGTCTTTCCGTAGTCCGAAAAAACTTAACATCTTCCAACAGTGGCGCTGAATAGCCTCGACTCGACTCTGAAAGGTATTGTCAGATATTCACAAACTAAATCAAATCTAAGCTTTATTTACTGAAGCAAAGCCAAGTAAATCTCAATGTAAATGGCATGGCAATTCGTGTAACTAGAATACAGGCAGCCGCAAATGTAAATCGTAAAGTTTGAATTATTGTAGAAAGCCAACAAGAATAATACGAAGTACCCTTGTTCATAACATAATTTACTTAGTTCACCATATTGAACGTCATCAAAGAGAATACAATACGCGCTAGCTAGCTAAGAGTCTGTTATATTAACTTCACTTCAAAGTTGAAACATGACACGCACAGAAGTACATGCCCTCGAAAACAGACAGAATATTTTTTTTACATTCAATAACAGCTCTTGTAAACAGGCACTTACCTTTGCCGTCCAATAAATAATAAGTTGTTTTACGGGCCTTAAAATATGAAAAAGGCCTCGGTTCTATTTTTGTTTACAGGTTCTTATCACGCGTACGGGCGTTAACATAAATTGATCCGAGTAGAAACAAAACTCAACACATTCGTCAGAGCATATCAGTTCACTCTTAGATTCCGTTTATTTACATTTAAAACGTATGCTTTTCGATTTCATCTAAATCTTTTCACTTAGATGTTTGGTTATAGAAAACATTATTATATTTTGTGAAGGGTCATGTAAAAAACAATGACAAGTGAGCTCGTTAGAATGAAATCCATAATCGCATTCTTGTATAACTAGCTGGTCTATAACCCCCTGTTGTCTTATTATCATCTAGTTGTTGTGCTACAGGCTGATTCATATTTTTGTATTATTATTATTTTATACCAAACTATGATGGAGAACATTCTACCACCTAGGAACAACATACGCTGTCTTTATTTTCCCGAGAGGAATTATTGTAAGGGGCATTGCGGAAATGACGTCACAAATGCGACTGCAGTATCTCCCGCGCTCAACTGTTTCTCCCGCGAACTAGAGAAAAAAGACAGACAGCCAGCTAAGAAACATGTCCGGTGTATTTGAGTCTCCCAAACCCAGGATAAATGCATCTATGCTGTCTCAGCATGTGAACCGGCCGGTCTGTTTAACGGGCCGTGTAGAGAAGGTAATTGAAAGAACCTTGTAGAAATGATGTGTTTTGTTCATGCTGGCTAATTTACCATGCCGTTTCATTACCATTGGTAGATGGTGCAGGCTCGCGTTATTTTAATTTGTGCTCTCTTAACTTATGATGTATAACCGAGGTCTGTTTGTCTTGACCCTTACAGGTCCATCCATCAGGGAAGTCTTTCACACTAACAGACGGCGAGGGCAAGACCGTATCTGTGGAGCTGAACGACCCAGTGAGTGTCTCGCTGAGATTATACAACGTTAGCTAGAGGCTTTTGTGAGCAGAGTTGTCCGGTTTTCGGAAATGTTTCATGCGCGGTTGTTCTGTTATCAATAGGAAGCAATGTTATAGGTCGAATGAGATTGATAGGACTAATAACAAGGTAACGGCAGTCCTCTTTGACGGTGACAGTGTAAAAAATGTCGTAACAAAAGGGTTCGTTAGCCAGTACCATTAATGGGTGTAGGTCTACAGCTAACTACAATAATGGCCTTTCAAAGAAGGTGGGGATCCAAGTTGAACACTTGTATAACACTTGTATAACACTTGTGTAACTCGCATATCCAAACATAAACCTTCAACCCATGACTATCGACCAGTGCTCCACGAGAAAGGTGACTGGTGAGCTTAGACTATTAACCACGGGGTCCATATTAACATTTATTTATTATACGTAAATGTATTTACGTTCATAAGTTGCCTGACAAAGGAACTAGCGCAGTTCACTTATTTTCATTGCCAGACACACACACACACACACACACACACACACATTTCCTGACACACATTTCCTGACACACACAGACACACACACACACACACACACACACACACACACACACACACACACACACACACACAGACATACTGAGAGGCAGGGTCTCTATGCAGTTGTCAGGCATAGTTACAGCACACTTTTTTAATTGAAAACTAATGCAATAGTTTAAAAAGCTCACACACACACACACACACACTTGAGCACTACCTGTGGTCTGTGTACGTGTCTGATGGGTCATTGTAATCTTGTGTGTGTGTAGCTCGATGAGGAGCTGAGTGGAATTGTGGAGGTGGTTGGCATGGTGTCAAACAAAAGCGCCGTCATGGCTACAGCCTACACCGCCCTCCGAGATGAAAAAATACCCTTTGGTGAGTATCATCAAAAGCTGTGTGTGTGTGTGTGTGTTTGTGTGTTTCTGTGTGTTTCTGTATCACCATTGCTGTGTTTGCAATCAGAACAGACTTGTCACAATAAACTGTTTTGTTTTCTGTCCCAGATTTGGAGCTCTACAATGAAGCTTTGAAAGTCGTCCATGACTTCCCTCAGTACTATCCCTTCCAGTAGAGAACAACTACAGCACTGGGTAACAAGACGGCTGTTCCTTTACGTCTTTACTCAAACAAATACGTTACAAAACGAGTGGGTATGATGAACATGGGGAGCCTCTAGCAGCCTATTCTTGACTCTCGTCCAATCCCTTCGTCATAACCTGAGACTCAAGCAGAGAGAAGGAAGCCCATACTCACCAACACACACACACACACACACACACATACTCACCATACACACACACACACACACACACTCTGCTATATCTGTCTGTCTAAGAGTCTGTCGGAGCCCAGTAGGGGATTTGTACATTTGGATTTTGTATTACTTTATTTTCTGTCCATGTATTAATAAAATAAATATGTTCATTTGTATCATGTTCTGTGTTGTGGGAGTCGTGCGTGTGTGTGAGAATGAATGAATGAATGAATGAATGAATGAAAGATGGGGACTGGAGTCTGTGACGTGGACTTTAATTGCACTTGAGTCACACACACAGTGACTTGAGAATAGATGACTGACTGAATGCTGAATGTCCCTCCCTCATCACACATCTGGTGCACGCGGCCACACGTGAAATGCGGTAACTAGTACACCATGACGACCCATTACTATGGTGACCCATACATCATGACCCATTTCACCATGGAGACCCATACATCATGACTCATTACTATGGTGACCCATACACCATGACCCATTTCTTTGTTTTGTATTGTTGGTCTTCACCCTATGTAAAGTGTCTTTGAGTACCTAGAAAAGCGCTATATAAAGTTAAAGTATTATTGATATTATAACCTTAAGCCATAATAACTTCACACAAGGCCCAAGCAAAAGAATGGCTGAATGTTACAACCCAAAGGATGGTGGCTCGACCAAATCAGACTTGATCTGGCGTCTGGAAATGCACCAACATAGGTGAGTCTCTTGGTGATATAAAGGTTAAGGTTAGCCCAGCATCAGCCATCTACCTTTAACTTGCTACTAGCTTTGTAGCTAAGAGAGGTTAAAGCAGCAATATGGAGTTCTGTTCCAAAACTAGTAAGCTAACTACCTAAAAGGTATGGAAAAACCTTGCAAACACCACCAATAGTCCAGCTTACACTGATAGAAGCTTGCCAGCACACTAACTGGTGTATACAGTTGCAATCAAAATTATTCAACCCCCATTGCTTATTAGGTTTATTGGCAAAATGTACAATTTCTCAGCTGTTTGCAATAAACAAATAACACAAGAATTGTGTAGTGTTAAGTAGTTTAATGAAACTAATATTATACTAACAAGGGTTTTATCCAAATTCAACACAAAATGCTACTTTTAATGAATTTACTGCAGTCTCAAAATTATTCAAGCCCTTCTGGGGTCTGAGTTAAGAGTTGTCTTTAACCATGGATAACACTCTAAAGTCTCGGCTGTTATTAACTTTAAAGGACTGCTTGGATTGGGGTCTTCTCATCTTGCATTGCTTGTGGCTGGTGACCAAATACTTGTGGCTTGACTTGGACTCTGGTATTCATGTTTTTCTGTATTTATGTATGCCATGTCAGTTGATCCAGGTCATGGTGTAGTTTAGGATTTTGTGTAAAGCTCTGCGTCATTAGTGACATCATCATGCATGTATGGCAACACGACGTAGCAAACGTGGCTGAGTTCCTGCGCCTTCTACTGGACTATTCCTAAAGTACATGCTTCAGTGAAAGTTTACCGCCAGGGCGCCCTCTACTGGAACCTTTTCTAAAGTACATGTTTCAGTGAAAGTTTACCGCCAGGTGCAGCATGTTCAGTCAGCATCTTGAGGGATACTAAGCTGTTTTTTTGCAAAGTAATATTTCTGAGGTGTTCAGATAAGAGAGTAATACAAACCCAATCAAAGGGGAACCACATTCCAATACATTTGAACGCCTTTAAAAAGATACAGATCCCAGACCCCAGCCAAGTCTGCTCCGGCTTTCCTTGTGTTTTGTTCCCGCAGTCTTTCCACCGTTCTGGGAGTGTAAACATGTTTCAACACTCTCTCTGGTGAATCGTCTCCAAACACACCCAACTAGCACTCAGGGGCGTCCTCTCTACCTTTAAGACGCTCTTGAAGACCCAACTCTTCAGAGAGCACCTCCCCTCCTAACTTGCACTTCTACTAGAACTTAACTTGCACTTACAGCAGTTACATTCCTGCACTTTCTTTTCTAATTCTTTGGTAAAATAGTGTTTACTGTCACACTAGGGCTCTATTGCTCGTAGCTTGACCGTTCTCTCCCTTGTACGTCTACCAAATGACTAGATGTAAATGTAACTAGGATACGTTTCCATCATGTTTTCATTCCGGGCGGATCAGAGAGGCATGAATCCAGACCATGCAGGCTTTATTCATCCCTACACCAGTCAGTCCTTGACAGAGATTATTTCCAAACACTGTTAATTATTTAAGAATATGTGAATCAAGTGCCTTATATTATTAATTACCTTATTCTTAAGTCATTAACAGTGTTTGGAAATAATCTCTATCAATCCAGACCAGTCAGTCTTCAATCCAGATCACCCTAACTCATCCATAACTCATCAATCCAGATCAGGCTTAACTCATCCTCAGGCAGTCAGTCCCCAGTCCTCCCGTGCTGGGTGGGAGACTAGCCCCCTGAGGGTCAGCAGCTGCCATTTTGGTGCAAGCCCAGACAGGAAGCTGCCATGACTCCCTGTGTTGCCATGACTCCCTGTGTTGAACTTGGGAGGCTAACGACCGCAGCACTTGACTTTGAGACTGTGCCTGAGAGATCCGATCTGTGTGTGTGTGTGTGTGTGTGTGTGTGTGTGTGTGTGTGTGTGTGTGTGTGTGTGTGTGTGTGTGTGTGTGTGTGGCTCTGGGAGGCTAACGACCGGAGCACTTGACTTTGAGACTGTGCCTGAGAGATCCGATCAGCATGACCTCTACATGACCTCTGCGTTCTCAAACAACATCAAACCAAAGAAAACTGTCAAAGCCTTCTCTGGAGTGTGTGTGTGTTTGAGTGTGTGTGAGAGACACACTCTTATCAGGTAAGGACTGGTTCTCTGTTAGTGTGTGTGAGCGACACAGTCCTCTGGTTTACACCAGACTGCCCTGTGACCCCGCTCTCGTTCATGACCCCCTTTAAACACAGAACACACACACACACATGTTTACACACACACGTTTACAACCCCTGTTAAACACAGCTGTTTGACATCACGGCCTACAGAACACACACACACACACACGCACACACACACATCCAACGTTCACCTATTAACCAGAGAGTGCAACGGAACCATTAGGGTTCACTTCACTGTACTACAAACTGTACTGAGAAGGGGCGTGGCCACAGTGACTGCAGGTAGTAGGATTGATCCTTGCCACAGGTGTGTGTGAGTCTGTGTGTGTGCTGGTTAATTGTGTACTAAACTCTCTCTTTTCAGTGTTAATTAGGTAACAGGTTGTTTGTGCTGTTTAGTTGTGTACCAAACTCTCTTTTCACTGTTAATTAGGAAACAGGTTTCCATTATTATCGGTATGAGTGAGGGTGTTTGTGAGTATGTGTGTGTCTGTGTGTTTAGTACGTACACGTGGTTCTATGTAAGGAACGGTCTTACTACTGAGGAATTTAAACAATTGTGCGTTCAGTCCTCCGCATATTTTAGCCCTGGTAATGGAATCTAGGTTGATCAGACGTTTTATTTTCTTCTTACTGGTTAGTTGGTCTTAGTTTTTTAGATGTGTGTGTTTTTAGAAGTGGGTTTTTTAGATGTGTGTGTTTTTTAGATGTGTTAGATGTGTGTGTGTTTTAGATGTGTTAGATGTGTGTGTGTTTTAGATGTGTTAGTGTGTGTGTGTTTAAGATGTGTTAGTGTGTGTGTGTGTGTGTGTGTGTATGTAAACGGGACGAGGTTCTGAATCCTGCCCCGAGTCCAACATCCCCTGACAGGCCTGACTAACGATCCATGCTGGCGGGGTCCAGGACGACTGTACACCTGCAGGCCTAGCACACACACACACACAAACACACGCACACACACACACGCATGCACACACACACGCATCCACACACACACACACACACACACACACACACAGACACACACACACACACACACACACACGCACAAACGCATGCACACACACACACACCCACACGCATGCACACACACACACACACACACACACACATGCAGACACACACACACACACACACACGCACACATGCACACATACACACACACACACGGACGCACACACACGTACACACCAACACGCACACACACACGCACGCACTCACACACACATCCACAAGGGCGTAAAACTGTCTGACGCGGGAGCACCACTGCTGATATATGTTCCGGTTTAATGGTGGAGCATCGCTGGGCCTGACTAACGATCACGCAGGGTTCAGAGCGCTAACGTTTGATTGCTTTTTTTAACACACACACACACACACACACAGCAGTCGTTGTACACACACACACACACACACACACCAGTCACTTGTATACACACTCAGGGGCAAAGTCCCGCTCCCAAAGGTCAGCCTGGCATGTGCCTGATCTTGATGTCTCCATGAGAGCTGTGTGTGTGTGTGTGTGTGTGTGTGTGTGTGTGTGTGTGTGTGTGTGAGAGTGTGTGTAAAACGACTGCTGTGTGTGTGTGTGTGTGTGTGTGTGTGTGTGTGTGTGTGTGTGTGTGTGTGTGTGTGTGCACGCCTGAGGCACAGAACGGAGAGGAATGTGTAACGATGACTGAGTTTCTTAGGGTTCGACTCAAGTGCC
>NC_137918.1:16986039-16991039 GCF_963457725.1 Sprattus sprattus | reverse complement strand
CTTAAATGTATCTCTCATTTGTGGTTGGAAGTGGTGTATTTTTGTATATTGTATATTTTTTTGTGATTGGCTTTAATTGATTGTAACTGCGCCGTGTTAGAAAATGTTTGTGTGGGCTGTAAATCCTGTTGAGGTAGAGGGTGAATTTAGTTATTGTGCTGTTGAAAACAAATGTCATTACATTTAAGTCATGTTTTGTGAGCGCACAAGAATTGTTTGGCGCTCGAAGGGGGGGGGGGGGGGGGCGGGGGCGGGCTTTTACACGTGCAGGCCCAGGGGCTCATGGTTTCATCATCCGTCCATGTTCACATTCAACTGATAATGAAGTTGTGTTGTTTTATTATAATATAGTAAAATATAATAATTATAATTGTCAGATTTTGTCAGATTTTATTCGCACAATTCACAATTGAGTGAGTTTGCACTATTAAATTGCCACTACTTCAGGGGCCTGCTTGCAGGATAGATCAATGTGGTCGTATTTGCTCAGACACACACACACACACACACACACACACACACACACACACACACACACACACATCCCAAGTTTGAACCTGCACTGAGCTGATAGTTATCTATCGCAGTGAGATTGGCTTCCGCACACCGCCATCACTCAAACTGAGCGATAACTTTCCTCAGTTGACACTTACAGTAGCTCAGAAATCGCTATTTATCTCTGCAAAGGCCATAAGTAATTGAATAACTTAGACCATTGGGTCGCAATACCTATTTGTAAAACGGATAGAAATCTGTTAGACTATAGGCTAACTAGCGCAAACACATACTCCCACGCTTACACACATGAACACACACGCTGAGACGCACGCACACACAGAGAGAGTGCTACAGAGATCTGAAATATCCGGCGGCTGATGCAGAGAGAGAGAGAGAGAGAGTGTGTGTGTGTGTGTGTGTGTGGCGGGACAGGCCGCTTCATAAATATTCAGGGCTGGGGACAGTGCTGCACATGTGGCTTTGAGCTCCGTTGACTCGCGCCTCCGAGCTCCCGCCGACGGCACATGGTCAAGCTGTTCCACCGCGCTGGATTATATTACCGGACCCAAAGGAGCGAACTATTAACGAGACGGAGATCTCTTAAACTAAAATACAGGTGAGGTTTGAACTATTAAACAGAGGGAGAGCTCTTGAACTACTATACAGGTGAGGTTTGAACTATTAAACAGAGGGAGAACTCTTAAACCAGAATACAGGTGAGTGAAACCTGTCATACCTGTCATAAATTATGACATGCTGGAACTTTCACGGGTTAGATAATTATAGACTACAAGTTCAAAGTGGCCGCAAATAATTAGGCTACGTGATAACAAACAGTTATCTTCTTTAGACAAAATTGTCCCTAAATGTGTTGTCATGGAAAAGTTGATTAGAAAAAATTAACGACTTATCAGAGAAAACATCTACATAAGTGTCACGGGAGAAAGCTAATGTATACTTTATCATGTTCAGAAAGTGTTTTTTTAGTGTATGGATGGCACGGTATCATTAGCCATGCAGCCTATGAACCAACGTGTGATTTATGTTGTGCTTGTGCACCTGAACTGCGCGTGTTTCATTACATTCCCTGACTGATCTAATCACTTATCATGACCGCTGCGCTGCTGTTTGAAAAGTTTTTTTTTTTTGATTGGCGTGTCATATACTTAGACTTCACCTTTCAACATGAAACGTGTTATAATTGAAGCCCCACATTCTGATGCGGAATAGGTGTGCCCCCAGTGCCCGTGGGGCAGGGTCGAAGCAGTTTTGGGCTGATAACTCCGAAACCGTTATGGCAAAAATTAAGATTTTTTTTATGGTCAGATGGCCTCTTGCAGGCGCATTACCCCAGTTTATTATTATGATTAAACACTGTCGTCACTGTCACTGTCGCTGCCGGCTTACGAATGTAGATACGTGCAGTATGATTGGCATCCTGGAGTTAAAAGTATGCTTTACGATTCAAAGAACTGATTCAGGAGGCAGGGATGACCGACGGTGTCATGCGCAGACACAACAGACTAGGTAGGGATGCGTAAATAAACTAACAACAGAGCATCACATAATATAGGCCTGCACTCAATGAAGCATTGCACACAGAGGCTAACAGAACGCGTTGACATCAACACTAGAACGCTAGAAACACAAGATACAGAATTAAACATTGACATTCTCACAGGCACCCACGCACGAGATTATGGGGTGAACTATAACACACAGACACACACACACCCACACACACACACACACACACACACACACACACACACACACACACACACACACACACACACACACACACACACACACACACACACACACACACACACACACAATAGATCAGAAGCCACAACACCCCTCGCACAATAGTAGCTATCCCTGCCCCTTAACCCCACATATTACGTGTACATGCATACTTTTCAAAACTGTGTTTTTAATTGCCAAGAACATGTGTGCAATTGAGCTCATAGTGTTGCTTATGTTGTGCATTTCACAAAATGCTGCTCAAAAAGTTAAACACAGGAATATATGTGTTATAAAATCACACTCATCCTCATATTCATTAGACAGGTCGCAGAACCATAGATCATAGCTAACACTATCAGTGTGCAGCTGTCACATCCATATTAATAAACAATCATTTTGTGAAATAATATTATTGGTTTCCATAAACTATACCTTTTTTCACTCTAAATAAAATATACAACATATGTTTTAGTCTATTGTTGCCAGCAATATTTTCTTTAACGGAAAATTCACAAGTTATTTTTCTTAGTTCTTGCTCATTCTCTCACTTTATGCAGCGGTCATGGTATGCACTGATTTATGGGAGTCATGTTACACTGTGTGTGTGTGTGTGTGTGTGTGTCTGTTATGTGGTATGTTGAGGTCTTTATTAGTTCAGACACCACAGCACCCTCTAGTGTTGAGTCAAGTCATCATCAGCGTTGACCTGAGCTTGTTACAGGTGTAGGCAAGTAAGTGTCTGTCTGTGAGGGTGTCCGAGCACCGCTCTTTGTGTGTGTGTGTGTGTGTGTGTTTGTGTAAACTTCTTGCCTGGGCTGTGTGTTCATACATGTGTGTGTAGGGTTGATGTGTGTGTGTTTCTAATCTAATGTGTGTGTAAATGTGAATGTGTGAACAGGGCTGGTGTGTGTGTCTGTCTGACTGTCTGACTCTTGTAGGTTGGTTTTGCAGGATGTGTATTGCATCTTCAAAAGGTTTTGAAGCCTTCTCATGCACAAGGATTTGCAAAAACTGCGGAAAATGTGAAAACGCTGTTGCTAACAAACAGTGTGTGTGTGTGTGTGTGTGTGTGTGTGTGTGTGTGTGTGTGTTGGCATAGTTGGGGGGAACAGAAGTTCAACAGTAAAACAACCTCACCCTGATTAAGGACGCTAGCATTTCTCTTCAAACATACCCAGTAAAGGCTTTGGCTGCTGATGTTTCCCATAGATGATGGCCTACGTGTGCGTGTGTGTGTGTGTGTGTGTGTGTGTGTGTGTGTGTGTGTGTGTGTGTGTGTGTGTGTGGGCTACGTGTAGAAATAGAACACACTGGCTGATTATCATGATGTGTCTGACAATGAGAAATGGATGTTCTATTCATGGTCACTGGGGACACACGTGTGTGTATGTGTGTGTGTGTGTGTGTGTGTGTGTGTGTGTGTGTGTGTGTGTGTGAGAGAGTATGTCTAACTCCTTGTCTCCATGAATGTGTGGTAGTAGGTGTGTGTACTGAGAGGCAGCATGCAGTGTTGTGTGTGTGTATGAGTGTGTGTGTGTGTTTGTGTGTGTGCATGTGTGTGTGTGTGTTTGTGTGTGTATGAGTGTGTGTGTGTGTGTGTGTGTGTGTGTTTGCAGGACTATTTCAATTCAATTGAATGTAATTGTATTTATATAGCGCCAGAACAATACAAACAATTGTCTCAAGGCAGCACAGGACCTGAACCCCCCAATGTGTCATGCAGTGGTGCTGGTCTGCGAGTGTGTGTGTGTGTGTGTGTGTGTGTGTGTGTGTGTGTGTGTGTGTGTGTGTGTGTGTATGTGTGTGTGTGTGTGTGTGTGTATGTGTGTGTGTGTGCAGGGTTGCTGGTGTGTCTGGGAGTGCTGCTGCTCCATGTGAGTGTGTGTGTGTGCAGGCCGGCGGGGTGATTGTGTGTGTGTGTGTGTGTGTGTGTGTGCAGGGCTGGTGGTGTGTCTGGGAGTGCTGCTGCTCCATGTGAGTGTGTGTGTGTGCAGGCCGGCGGGGGTGATTGTGTGTGTGTCTAACATTCTCTCTCCATTTGTGTGTGTGTGTGTGTGTGCAGGGCTGGCGGTTGAAATATGCGGTGTGCTGCAGTGCTGGTCTGTGTGTGTGGGTCTAACTCTCTCTCCGTGTGTGTGTGTGTGCAGGGCTGGTGTGTGTAATATGCGTTTTTTTGCAGTGCTGGTGTGTGTGGGTCTAACCCTCTCTCTCCATGTGTGTGTGTGTGTGTGTGTGTGTGTGTGTGTGTGTGTGTGTGTGTGTGTGTGTGTGTGTGTGTGTGTGTGTGTGCAGGGCTGGTGTGTGTAATATGCGGTGTGCTGCAGTGCTGGTGTGTGTGGCTCTAACCCTCTCTCTCCATGTGTGTGTGTGTGTGTGTGTGTGTGGTTGCAGGGCTGGTGTGTGTAATATGCGGTGTGCTGCAGTGCTGGTGTGTGTGGCTCTGCTGCTGCTCTGTGACTCTGCTGAATCTCAGGGACGACGCAAGAAGAAGGAAAGGGCCCAAAATCTCGTCATCAGAGATGATGGCAAAAGTAAGATACACACACACACACACACACATACTAACAAACACTCACACTCAATCACACACACATAGGCACACACACACACACACACACTCACAAACACTCACTCACACATAGGCACTCACACACTCACAAACCCATAGGCACATACACACACACACACACACACTCTCAAACACTCACACACACATACGCACACACAATTGTCTGACTTAAGGGTGGCTTAGC
>NC_137918.1:16966039-16971039 GCF_963457725.1 Sprattus sprattus | reverse complement strand
GAGACATGACAGCAAACATGACTCTGAATATCGGATCATAGAAATATGGGTTTAAAACACTGCATGTCAGCACTGACACACACACACACACACATACACGCACACACACACATACACACACACACACACACACGCACACACACACACACACACACACACACACACACACATACACAAACACACACACACATACACACACACACTCACACACACACACACACACACACACACACACAAACACACACAGCATATCAGCACTGAGCAGTGTAAAAGCATCCTGCCTCTGCCTATGTGAGTCCTGAGCATCTCAGGGTGGCTCTTCACATGTTCCCCTCTTTAGATCCTCAGCTCTTCTCTTCTTCACGTGTGTGTTCCTGTTTCTCTCTCTGGTTCTGTTTCAGGGACCCAGTGGCGGCCCGGGTGAGATCGGACCAGAGGGGCCATCAGGATCCAAGGTAAGAGATGACAGCAACACACACTTACCCATGATGCAACACACACTTACTCATGATGCAACACACACTGACCCATGATGCAACACACACTTACCCATGATGCAACACACACTTACCCATGATGCAACACACACTTACCCATGATGCAACATACACTTACCCATGATGCACTGTAACAGTTCATAATTCCTCTTCATGATATTGTAAAAAATGCCTCGTCATGATATAGTGAATATTGCCTTGTCATGATATAGTGAATAATAATGATACATTTCCCTCTGTAAAATATCCATCAATTTATCTAATGCCTCGTCATCATATAGTTAATAATGCCTCGTCATGATAGTGAATAATGCCTCGTCATGATATAGTGAATATTGCCTTGTCATGATATAGTGAATTATAATAATACATTTCCCTCTGTAAAATATCCATCTATCTATCTATCTAATGCCTCGTCATCATATAGTTAATAATGCCTCGTCATGATAGTGAATAATGCCTCGCCATGATATAGTGAATATTGCCTTGTCATGATATAGCTAATATTGCCTTGTCATGATATAGTTAATAATAATAATAATACATTTCCCTCTGTAAAGTATCCATCTATCTATTATATCTAATGCCTCGTCATCATATAGTAAAAAATGCCTCGTCATGATACAGTAAAAGGTTAATAAAGCCTCATCATCTTGCACCATCATATAGGCGCCTAGCGCCATTTTGTAGGCCTATAATTGTAAATACTTTGGTAAATACTTTGGCTTGTAGTGTTGACTTTCAATACATATACTTGCTCATCATCATACAGTAAATAACGCCTTGTCATGATATAGTTAATAACGCCTCATCATGATGTAGTAAATAATGCCTCGTCATGATGGAGTAAATAATGCCTCGTCATGATATAGTTAATAACGCCTCATCATGATGTAGTAAATAATGCCTCGTCATGATGGAGTAACTAATGCCTCGTCATGATATAGTAAATAATGCCTCGTCATGATATAGTAAATAATGCCTCGTCATGATGTAGTAAATTATACTTCTTCTTTCCCAGGGAGGACGAGGGCCCAGTGGAGTGGCTGGTCCACCAGGAGATCCTGGCGTCGGCTTCCCTGGCCCCAAGGTGAGACACACACACACACACACACACACACACACACACACACACACACACACCGCAGCTTCATCAACTTGTTGACACGCAAATATACCAAAAGCCAAATGAGACAGCCACGGACTCTGAGAGAGAGAGATCACTGCTCTGTGGGAGTCCAGCTGAATCTGGTGCTCTGTGTCGACATACTCTGGCTGTTCCCTGAGGTGTGTGTGTGTGTGTGTGTGTGTGTGTGTGTGTGTGTGTGTTCCTCACAGGGAGACAAAGGCAACCAGGGCAGACCAGGACCCACCGGCCCAATTGGTGTGGGAGAACCGGGCCTACCGGTGAGTTTACCAGAACCGCCTCGGCAGACACCACAGCAGCAACAGGGTTAGGGTTGGTTACCAGGACGACACCACAGCAGTAACAGGGTTAGGGTTGGTTACCAGGACGACACCACAGCAGTAACAGGGTTAGTAACAGACACCACAGTAGTAACAGGGTTAGGGTTAGTAACAGACACCACAGTAGTAACAGGGTTAGTAACAGACACCACAGCAGTAACAGGGTTAGTAACAGACACCACAGCAGTAACAGGGTTAGTAACAGACACCACAGTAGTAACAGGGTTAGTAACAGACACCACAGTAGTAACAGGGTTAGTAACAGACACCACAGTAGTAACAGGGTTAGTAACAGACACCACAGTAGTAACAGGGTTAGGGTTAGTAACAGACACCACAGCAGTAACAGGGTTAGGGTTGGTTAATGTGTGTGTGTGTGTGTGTGTGTTTGTCTGTGTGTGATGAGGTCTGCTGTGTGTGTGTGTGTGTGTGTGTGTGTGATGGGGTCTGCTGTGTGTGTGTGTGTGTTTGTGATGAGGTCTGCTGTGTGTGTGTGTGTGTGTGTGTGTGTGTGTGTGTGATGAGGTCTGCTGTGTGTGTGTGTGTGTGTGATGGGGTTATCTGTGTGTGTTTGTCAGGGACCCGCTGGGCCGACTGGAGTGCAAGGAAACCAGGGCTACCCGGGAGAGGGCCTTCCAGGATCCAAAGTGAGGCACACACACACACACACACACACACACAAAGGAAAAAAGGGATCATGTGAACATCTGACGACTAATTATTATATACATAATACTCACTCACTTCTATACACACACACACACACACACACACACACACACACACACACACACTAAGTGATGCTGTGTTTTTTCAGGGTGACAGAGGGTACGATGGACAGAAAGGCTCACGTGGACCCACAGGGGCAGGAATCCAGGGTGAAAAGGTACTAACCCCTCACCCAACATGGCCGCCCAACACACACACACACACACACACACAGGAATCCAGGCTGATAAGGTACTTACCCTCACCCAACATGGCTGTCCAACACACACACACACACACACACACACACACACACACACACACACACACACACACACACACACACACACACAGGAATCCAGGCTGATAAGGTACTTACCCTCACCCAACATGGCTGTCCAACACACACACACACACACACACACACACACACACACACACACACACACACACACACAGGAATACAGGCTGATAAGGTACTTACCCTCACCCAACATGGCTGTCCAACACACACACACACACACACACACACACACAGGAATACAGGCTGATAAGGTACTTACCCTCACCCAACATGGCTGTCTAACACACACACAAACACACACACACACACACACACACACACACACACACACACACACACACACACACACACACACACACACACACACACAGGAATGCAGGCTGATAAGGTACTTACCCTCACCCAACATGGCTGTCCAACATGGCTGTCCAACATGGCCGCCCAAGCTCCATTCTGACTGATGTGGTGTGAGCTCCATTCTGACTGATGTGGTGAGAGCTCCATTCTGACTGATGTGGTGTGAGCTCCATTCTGACTGATGTGGTGTGAGCTCCATTCTGACTGATGTGGTGTGAGCTCCATTCTGACTGATGTGGTGTGAGCTCCATTCTGACTGATGTGGTGTGAGCTCCATTCTGACTGATGTGGTGTGAGCTCCAGTCTGACTGATGTGGTGTGAGCTCCAGTCTGACTGATGTGGTGTGAGCTCCATTCTGACTAATGTGGTGTGAGCTCCTGTGTGCTGACTGATGTGGTGTGAGCTCCATTCTGACTGATGTGGTGTGAGCTCCAGTCTGACTGATGTGGTGTGAGCTCCATTCTGACTGATGTGGTGTTTGCTCTCAGGGGGAGTTTGGAGAGCCTGGCCTGCCCGGCCTGATGGGGTTCCCTGGGGCGGGGATCCAAGGAGAGAAGGTCTGACTGCACAGTGCACACATCAACATCCATCCACTCATTCTATTACACCACATGCTTCTGTTACACCATACACATTCTATTACACCACACACATTCTATTACACCATACACATTCTATTACACCATAGGCATTCTATTACACCACATGCTTCTATTTCACCATACTCATTCTATTTCACCATACACATTCTATTACACCATACACATTCTAATACACCACATGCTTCTATTACACCATACACATTCTTTTACACCATAGGCATTCTATTACACCACATGCTTCTATTACACCATACACATTCTATTACACCATAGGCATTCTATTACACCATATACATTCTATTACACCATAGACATTCTATAACACCATACACATTCTATTACACCATACACATTCTATTACACCATAGACATTCTATTACACCACATGCTTCTATAACACCATACACATTCTATTACACCATAGGCATTCTATTACACCATATACATTCTATTACACCATAGACATTCTATAACACCATACACATTCTATTACACAGTACACATTCTATTACATCATACACATTCTATTACACCATACGCATTCTATTTCACCATAGACGTTCTATTACATCATACACATTCTATAACAGGGATTAAAAACGAAATATTTTTCATTTCGTTTCGTTCTGACCAGAAACGTTATTTTTGTGTTCCGTTCCAGTGTTCCTATGCTTCTCTTCATGTTATTAACCGGTTAGAACCTTATAAAAGAACGGTTAATAACGTTCTTTTCAAAAATGTCATGGGGGGGGGGCGGGGGGGTGGTGCGCGTGCCTAATGTTTGTCATTATGCGGGGGGGGGCGTGCTTAATGTTTGTCATTATTCGGGTGCGTGCGTGAAGCCTATAGGCTAAATGCAATGCGCACTTTTCCAACGTTGTGGAAACGGAGTTTGCCTACAACTTATAATAAATAATGAAACAACATTATATCACCTTGCAGTTCAATTTTATTTGTTTCCAGTCGGCAGCATGAAATTAGGCTGCAGGACCATTTAAACGCAAACATGTCTTTCGAACTGAAGTCCGTTAAAAAAAAAGAAAGCAAGAAATGCAGCAGCTTAG
>NC_137918.1:16931039-16951039 GCF_963457725.1 Sprattus sprattus | reverse complement strand
AGGCTGCGGTATTAACACTTAAAGAGTCATATTGCTGTGTCCTCTGTTGCTAGGCTGCGGAATTAACACTTAAAGAGTCATTCTGCTGTGTCCTCTGTTGCTAGGCTGCGGAATTAACACTTAAAGAGTCATTCTGCTGTGTCCTCTGTTGCTAGGCTGCGGTATCCGTTGCCGTGACAGCCCTCTGGAGCTGGTGTTTGTGATTGACAGCTCGGAGAGCGTGGGTCCAGAGAACTTCGAGGTGGTGAAGGACTTTGTGAACGCGCTGGTGGACCGTGCGGCGGTGAGTCGGGAGGCGACCCGGGTCGGAGTGGTTCTGTACAGCCATGTGGACCTGGTGGTGGTCAGCCTGCAGCAGAACCTGGGCCGGCAGGTAGGGTGCATCAAAGTGACACAGAGACTCTCACACACACACACACACACACACACACACACACACACACACACACACACACACACACACACACACACACACACACACACAGACACACACACACACACACACACACACACTGTCTGTTGTTGGGTCCTGCTGGGTTTTGATTAGATGTAAATCCCACTAAGATGATCTCACCCAAAAATGTGTTTTCACCTTTTCTCTCTCGCTCGCTCAAACACACACACACACACACACACACACACACACACACACACACTCACACACACACACACACACACACACACTCACACTCACACACACACACACACACACACACACACACACACACACACACACCCTACCGGCAGGAGGACGTGAAGGCGGCCGTGAGAAAGATGCCCTACCTGGGCGAGGGTACCTTCACGGGCAGCGCCCTGCGGACCGCCACGGAGCTGTTCCAGGCGGCGCGGCCCGGCGTGCGCAGGGTGGCGCTGGTGCTCACGGACGGGCAGGCGGACCGGCGTGACGCGGTGAAGCTGGAGGACGCGGCCGAGCAGGCGCACGCCGCCGGGGTGGAGGTGTTCGTCATCGGCGTGGTGAACAGGAACGACCCGCAGTACGCCGACTTTGCCAACGAGATGAACATCATGGCCTCCGAGCCATACCAGGAGCATGTCTACCTCATCGATGACTTCACCACCCTCCCCAGTGAGTCACACACACACACACACACACACACACACACACACACACACACACACAACCAAGAGCATGTCTTTCTCATTGACGACTTTACAACCCTCCCCAGTGAGTCACACACACACACACACACACACACACACACACACACACACACACACACACACACACACACACAACCAAGAGCATGTCTATCTCATTGACAACTTCACCACCCTCCCCAGTGAGTTACACATACACACACACACACACACACACACACGCACACACACAACCAAGAGCATGTCTATCTCATTGACAACTTTACAACCCTCCCCAGTGAGTCACACACACACACACACACACACACACACACACACACACACACACACACACACACACACACACACACAACCAAGAGCATGTCTATCTCATTGACAACTTCACCACCCTCCCCAGTGAGTTACACATACACACACACACACACACACACACGCACACACACAACCAAGAGCATGTCTATCTCATTGACAACTTTACAACCCTCCCCAGTGAGTTACACACACGCAGTAGCTGCCATGCAAATGTGCTAATCATGGTAGTAACTGCTAATGCTAATGTGCTATTCGTAGCAGTAGCTGCTATGCTAATGGTTGTCCATAGCAGTAGCTGTAATGCTAATGTGCTATTCTTAGCAGTAGCTGCCATGCTAATGGTTGTCCATAGCAGTAGCTGTCATGCTAATGTGCTATTCGTAGCAGTAGCTGCCATGCTAATGGTTGTCCATGCTAATGGGTGTCCGTAGCAGTAGCTGCCATGCTAATGCTATGCTAATGGGTGTCCATAGCAGTAGCTGCCATGCTAATACTATGCTAATGTGCTATTCGTAGCAGTAGCTGCCATTCTAATGCTATGCTTATGGTTATCCATGCTCTTCTCCCTGTAACAGCGCTGGAGAGTAAACTCCTCAGCAGGATCTGTGAGCATGACGACGGCTCCCTGTTCCGGCCCGTCCCAAACTTCCTGTACCCCAACGGCCACAGCCCTTCCCCCGGCAGGACGGACAAACCTGCCTACGACAGTGACCTCTATCGTCCCGACAACGACCTCTACAGACCTGACAATGTCCCCTATCGTCCTGACAACGACCTCTATCGGCCTAACAATAAGCCCTATCGACCTGATAGCGAGCTCAACCACCCTGACAAACAGGTGAGCAGAGGGTAGCGAGCCCTTCCAACCTGACAAACAGGTGAGCAGAGGGTAATTCGTTTGGTTGCGACTAAAAAAGCGAACTCAGCTTATGGTGAGAGTTTATCCGTAGCAAACCCAGAGGGTTAATCTGAAGTGGCTTGATGAAGGTCAAAGGTCAAGCGCACACACACACACACTCTTATGCATGATTGGGTTCCAATGACACTGAAGAGAAGAGTGTCCTGTGTCCCTCCATATGTGTGTGTTCAAGGGTGTCGTGTGTGCCAAACCTGACAAAGGTCTTAATTTAAAAAAAATGTATGGCAGAAAAGCCAATCCAAACAGACCAATGGGGACCTGTCCAATCATGCACAGCCTAATTGTGACTGATCAGCAGCCGTCCAATCATACGCAGCCTAATTGTGACTGATCAGCAGCCGTCCAATCATACGCAGCCTTATTGTGACTGATCAGCAGCCGTCCAATCATACGCAGCCTCATTGTGACTGATCAGCAGACGTCCAATCATACGCAGCCTAATTGTGACTCTGTTTCCCTCCCAGCCACAGCCTCCAGTGGGGCCAGAGCGTCCTCCATTCCCAGAGCGCTCGCCATTCCCCGATCGCTCACCGACATTCCCAGATGGCACGCTAGCCGAGAACGAGATCGAGATCGACATCGGCCACACCCCCTCCCTGTACGAGGAGCCAATCGATGAGTTCCCTGAGATCACTATGGAGTCACCTCGAGAGGTCTTGTCGGAGGTCGTTGCCATGGTTGTGCCCCAGACGCCCACTAACTGGCACTCGGACCCAGCAACCCCCCCTCCTGTGCCCGCCCGCTCCTCACCCCCCCAACTAGCGGACGGATTAGTGCAGGGTAGGTGGTTCTCCATACACACACACACACAGACCACACTATACTCTCATCAATTGGGATTTTAAGACACACATAAACACACCACATACACACACAAACACACACACACACTATACTCTCATCAATTGGGATTTTAAGACACACACACACACACCACCTACACACACAAACACACACACACACTATACTCTCATCAATATGGATTATAATTTACTTATCATAACATCTCAAGCATTCAACTGTAGCAAGCATATCAATAACATGACACATAACATGAATGAGTACTATAATATCAAAATGAAAATGAAGTGAAGTTAGAAGTATTTGGTGCATATTATGCAGTTTACTGAACACTAGTTCTGATTGACATGGATGGAGCATCAGACACATCCTTACACACAGTTAGGATAGAACACCACCACTGCTCCGTTTTAACACCTGTCATAACACACCTGTCGTAACGCACCTGTCATAACACACCTGTGGTAACACACCTGTTGTAACACACCTGTCATAACACACCTGTGGTAACACACCTGTCATAACACACCTGTGGTAACACACCTGTCCTAACACACCTGTGATAACACACCTGTGTAAACACACCTGTCCTAACACACCTGTGGTAACACACCTGTCCTAACACACCTGTCATAACACACCTGTCATAACACACCTGTCATAACACACCTGTCCTAACACACCTGTCCTAACACACCTGTTGTAACACACCTGTTGTAACACACCTGTCCTAACACACCTGTGGTAACACACCTGTGGTAACACACCTGTCCTAACACACCTGTCCTATCACACCTGTAGAAACACACCTGTGGTAACACACCTGTCCTAACACACCTGTGGTAACACACCTGTCCTAACACACCTGTCCTATCACACCTGTAGTAACACACCTGTGGTAACACACCTGTCCTAACACACCTGTCCTAACACACCTGTCCTAACACACCTGTCCTAACACACCTGTAGTAACACACCTGTGGTAACACACCTGTCCTAACACACCTGTCCTAACACACCTGTAGTAACACACCTGTGGTAACACACCTGTCCTAACACACCTGTGGTAACACACCTGTCCTAACACACCTGTCCTGACACACCTGTAGTAACACACCTGTGGTAACACACCTGTGGTAACACACCTGTCCTAACACACCTGTCCTAACACACCTGTAGTAACGCACCTGTGGTAACACACCTGTCATAACACACCTGTCTGTTCCCATGCAGAGCCAGGCTGCGGTCAGGATCTGGACCCGGGCCCGTGCCGCGAGTACGTGGTCATGTGGTACTTCGACCCGGAAGCAAATGCTTGTGCCCAGTTCTGGTGGGGTGGTTGCCAGGGCAACAGGAACCGTTTTGAGTCGGAGGATCTCTGCAGGAAAGCGTGTGTAAAGACGTAACAGACATCCTGATCAATACTGTGCCTAGGGGATGGCGCAGCAGGGCGCGTCCCCTTTTGATGACGTCATACACAAGCATTAGTTGGACACACTATGAAGGGACGATGGCAGACGTCCTTTGGGAAAAGACACTGAAGCAAACACGAAGACAACCTTTAACAAAACCTTCAATGGTCTCAATATTCTGCACTTAACCTATGGGGCCTAACTCCTCTCACGGGCTGGGAAGGTTACTTTTTAAATAAAATAGGTCACAGATTACTAGTTACCCTGTTACAAATGTAATAAGTAACGTAGCTATTTTAATACTTCATCAAAGTAATCTAACATTACATTTGATTACTTTTTTTAATTACTTTTGGATTGGCAGATGAGAGGCGGTGCAAATTCAAACAAAAGAACCAATCAAAAACAACGCTTACATTTTGAGCGCATACTGCCAAATGAATGGAGCCTGCCTAGACTGCGAAAAAGATATAAAGCAACTTAAGGAATGTTATATAAAGCTTTTAACCAAAAGTAATACATTCGGATGTATTCCCTTTGTATTCAGCAACAGTTTGGATTAATAATTGAATTGCAGATTTTTTTCTCAGTAACTGCAATGGATTACAATTGCATTTATCTACTAATTTAAATACGTAACTCTTTTACATGTACAATCACATTTATCTTATAATTTAATTCCGTAGCTCCGTTACATGTAAGCAGTTACTCCCCAACCCCCACACTAGGAGATACAGGCATAACCTTCCAATATCTCTCTCTCACACACACACACACACACACACAAACACACACACACACACACACTTGCAGTATATCTGTAACCTTCCTCCGGTTCACCGTTCTTTAGAGCACACACAAGCCTTCCGTGCAGTAGAGTGTGTGCGGCTACGTGGCATTATCACCAAAGGAATATAATAATGGTGCTTTTTTTAGTTGGATGTTGTAAATACTGAGAGAATAACGTAGCTGGACGGGTCAGTACTGTTGTATAGTTGTATTGTTCTCTTAAAGATAGCGTAGCTGGACGGGTCAGTACTGTTGTATAGTTGTATTGTTCTCTTAAAGATGCCTTGAAAGCTTTGAAACACTGTGAAGTAGCCTGGGACCCAATGTGCTTCAGTCCCCATGTGTACATGTACTGACATAAAGAACAACCTTAGAAGTGGCACAGCTGTTTAACCATATATATAATAACCCCATAGATTATTCTAGAGTCACAGTCGGCCATATTTACTGTTTAACAATAATACCTGGTGACACCTGCTGACCAATTGTATTTGACTTGCCTTTACTTGTAACAGTGTCATGTGTTGTATGTACAAACTAAAGTTATAATAACTGTTGTAATGTTTGTAATATTTTAATACATTCTCACACAGTTGGCTTATCCCGTCAGAAGGTCTAACAGTCTCAATGGTGACATTAACATTGTTTTATATAAATATGTTTTCTATAAATATGTTAGAATCATGCTGAAATTAATAATAAAAAGTCCTTTAAAAACTTCTGGTGGTTTTTGTAACATTTGAAGCACAGTCCTGCACTGGACACAGCACCCTATATACCCTTACCATGTATATCCTCTCCCTATATACCAGCACTCTATACCCTCACCCTCACTGTATGTGGAATGAATGTTAATGGACATGTACTGCCCCCTGAGTTCTACTATAATGACTTATTTGTCCTAATTTCATAATGACTTTAATTTCATTGGACATATTCCTTGAGTTGTTATTAACACAACAGAGCGTCTTCTGTGTGATTAGGGGCCTGGTTGAGCAGTTTTACATGTAAATATCGAGATTCCTATTGATGTTGACTTGGATTGAAACACATCTGATGTTTGTTTTGGTTTTCAGAGTTTTTTGTTTCTTCTAAGCTGAAATAAAAGTCTAAATGGAGTGGTTTGTATGGGGGATTGTGCTATTGACATTCATTAATTCATCATCAGTTATTATTCCTACTTCTCTTGAGATTGTCACCTGTCTAAAAAGAGTTGCTGCCAACGACATTCCAAAACTGATAACAGAGTGCTTGACACATTATGTGTGACACTTTATTTGGGACGGGTTATGTGTGACAGGTTGTGTGTGATCACGGCCTAAAGAGGGAAGTTGCACATCTGTTCTATGCGCATGTCTAACAGTTGTCTGTAAACAACAACAATTAACAGTACAATTCTATAGAATCTTTGCAGCCATTTATGGAATAAAAGTTTCTATGACATCACAATTGGCTGGCAGTATAAATAGGGGCATTGAGCAGCCTCATGTCATTCTCTAAATCAGGATTTCTTTCACTTCGGAGCCTGATGCCACACACACAGGCCACTATGAACTTTGAGTGGCTAAAGACCTTTCTGCCTGCGGTTGCAACCCACTGATCTCAAAAAGAAACTGGATAGCGCATCATAATGGTTTGGGTCCGCGATAATTGACGCTCGAGCAATTTAACCGTCGCCATTTTAAAGGGACCACTTTGACACCGGCTATACATACCCTGTAAGCAAAATGACGTCCCCTAGACGTCCTGTAATGGTCTCTCTGAACGTTCTAAAAACGTAAATGTGTATGGTTCCCGTGACAACTTTAGGACGTTTTGCACGACGTTCCAAGACCGTCCCGAGGACGTTGCGGTGACAACTGGGAAACGTTTTCTATAGGTCATGGGGACGTTATGCAGGACGTTGCAAGCACCTCCCGAGGGCATTGTGGTTACGTCTGGGGAACGTGTTTCTATAGGTCCTGGGGACGTTCTGCAGGAAGTTGCAAGAACGTCCTGAGGGCATTGTGGTGACATCTGGGAAACGTGTTTAAGACGTCCTGGGTACGTTATTCAAGGATGCACCGCGGACGTAGCAGGCACGACCGTTTTTGCTGAGCTAAATGAAGAAAATAAAATAATAATAGATCGCGGAGCCGTCATTTTGCTTACAGAGCGCACACACACACAAGTCCAAGTTCATTTATTTTACACATTTCATATGATATGCATAGACACATACACAGACACACACGATTACGGGCATGGGAATTGAACCGTAAACCTTCCTATTACTAAACGAGATCGCTACCTACTGTCCTGACACTGTCTGATTACGATTGTGTCACTTTAACAGGTTTATCACAGTGTGAGACAGCCAACAAACTTAGTCTTTTTTTCCGAGGGTTTGAGGAAAAGCATATTGTAGCAATCTCAGTCACTACGCATTGAGGGTTTTCCGTAATGATTACTTTTTAAATTAACATCCATGGCACATCACGGACGTGCGGGCAGGGAGGCAGAATAACTAGCCAAACTAAGAATGATGAAATAAAATAAATATGAATGCTTCTTTACTGATCTGTGCTATAAATGTAATGTCTGCATGATTCCAATACAATGCATACATTGGAAGGTGACCAAGTGTCTAGCTTTAACATATTGAGCTTTCCATAGGCCTTCAAAGATGCTGCAACAGAACGAAGAGCTCACCGGTCAAATTGTCTGATTGGAATTTCTTTAAAGATCCCGTCTCGCAAGCAGAATCTGGATTTGACAACAATTCTAATATTTAGGCCTATAAAGCAAACGTGCACTGCCCTTATTATGTTTTAAAGGAATAGCCTAATCTGCCGTTAGAAAGTTATTTAACAACACGCATATGCTGCATTTTAAATAAAGCGCAAACCCTCGGTTTCAAACGAGGAGCGAACTGAGTGAGAAGGATCCAACATGGCCAAGCAGACTAGCCTTAAAAGCTTTTTTACAGAGGCCAACTGAACTGAACAACAGTGATGAGGGTAAACCTTCTGACGAGGATGAACTTGTCCTGTAATACCTGCAGTGTTGCGCGTTTCCTTTTATTATAGGCCTACTGCGCGCCGAAGAGCCGCGAGCGGTATTGCAGACAGAGATTTTGAAAAATTATAGCACTCGCAGCATATTGAAAATTGGAGCTTTGAACTTAGTTCAAAATTTTGAATTATGAACAATGAACTGAGCAAGTTCATGTAGAAAGTGAACTTTCCAAACACTGAATACCTGACTCATTGAACAGAGCAATGACCATGTTGCGGCGCTCATTTTAACGCCACAGCAGGTTGCGCTTAAAGGCCACTTATTGACGCGCATCAGACATAAATGTTTTTGTTTCCCATTGTAAACTTAGGAAAATAAACATGTTGCATTCTAAACTACCTGATTATGTTATTATTTAAGCTATGCAGGCGGTCAGTTTTCTTCAATAGGCTAATTTAGAAGCAGAAATAGGTTAGATATTTGGCCGGCTTTTCATTAAAATGTCGGTCAAATGAAAAACATTTTTATGGTTCAGAGAGGACCATCAGAGGACGTCAAGGGGACGTTTTGGAAGGACCAAATGCGAATGTCCCGCAGAGGACCACAGGTAAAGGTTACGGGGACGTTTTTAAAGGACTTCCTGGGGACTTATGCTGAGTGACCAAATTATAACGTTCCTTAATAGTCCGTTTTAAGGCTCATGCGAACGTCGCGCAGAGGACCTGCAGGTAAAGGTTACGGGGACGTTTTTAAATGACGTCCTGGGGACGTGTGCTGAGTGACCAAATTATAACATTCGTTAATAGTCAGTTTTAAGGCTCATGCGAACGTCACGCAGAGGACCTGCAGGTAAAGGTTATGGGGACGTTTTTAAATGACGTCCTGGGGGCGTGTGCTGAGTGACCAAATTATAACGTTCCTTAATAGTCCGTTTTAAGGCTCATGCGAACGTCACGCAGAGGACCTGCAGGTAAAGGTTACGGGGACATTTTTAAAGGACGTCCTGGGGACATGTGCTGATCAAATTATAACGTTCCTTAATAGTCCGTTTTAAGGCTCATGCGAACGTCGCGCAGAGGACCTGCAGGTAAAGGTTACGTGGACGTTTTTAAATGACGTCCTGGGGACGTGTGCTGAGTGACCAAATTATAACGTTCCTTAATAGTCCGTTTTAAGGCTCATGCGAACGTCACGCAGAGGACCTGCAGGTAAAGGTTACGGGGACGTTTTTAAATGACGTCCTGGGTACGTGTGCTGAGTGACCAAATTATAACGTTCCTTAATAGTCCGTTTTAAGGCTGATGCGAACGTCACGCAGAGGACCTGCAGGTAAAGGTTACGGGGACGTTTTTAACTGACGTCCTGGGGAGGTGTGCTGACAGACCAAATTATAAGGTTCTCTAAAAGTCCGATTTAAGACTCATGCGAACGTCACAGAAGGACCAAACGTAGACTTGCTACGAACGTCAAAAACGTTCTGGTAACGTCCTCTAGCGAACGTTGTGGCGGGGACCAATTGGGGACGATTGGGGACCTTGCGAATGTCCTGTTAACGTCCTGGGGACGTTCCCTGTTTGCGGGGTAGACAGCAATGGGTATAAACGGGACACAATGTTGCGCTTTCGGCTGCAACAAGCGAAAAAAAAAAGAAAATACTGCAGAACGACAACAGAAGTGCAAGTGAGGGCTGCGAAGACGAAGAATCCCAAAAAAGAGTCAATTTCCACGTGCTTTCCACTCGTAAGTAAATTAGGCTATTTTTTATCATCAAGCTAATTTTTAAAATCAGCGTGCGTGATGCTCAATAGATTTACCTAGCCTGAGCGAAATAATTCCAAAAAGAAAAGAAAAGACTATAATGTCTGAATATAAAGCCAAATTAAAGTGTTTTCCGATTTGACCATGCCTACAGTGCATGCAGGCTATGTAGTGTATGTATTTTTCATTTTTCTAAACGTTAGGCTATACTTTTTAAAATATTGGGCCATTATGATATGTCTTTAAACTGGCTTGCACCTGTGCTCACTGATCTCAAAAAGAGATCAGTGCCTGTGCTTCACTGACACCTGTGCCAAAATCCAAGGAACCTCTGCTCTCTTTCCCTCTCAATTGTACTGTAACTGAAGACACCTTTCAGTGTGTATTTTCATGTTCTGGTTTGCAAATATCCATTAAACTTGTGTTTATAAATACAGTTATTGAATTTGAGTCATTTAAATACTACAGGTTTCCATTTGATCCAGAAAGTAAAAAACAGTGGTTGGTCAATATGCGCAGGGAAAACTGGAATCCAAGTGCCCACTCAAGGATTTGCTCAGACCATTTTGCTGAGGCACATATGTCACAGGTTCAGATATACTGGGCCTTTCCTTTAGCAGTCATTACACTGTATTAAATCACAATCTTTTGGCTGTGAAGCACCCCTCCCCATCATACAGTCACGGATGCAGCAGTAGAGAAAATACAAGTCTTTATTTTTAATAATGGCTAATAAGGGATCCTCGCGAGACGTCACGTCCCTACTCTTGGCTTCTCCGAAGGCAGTGTTCCTCGGCCCTCCTCACGGCACTCCTCCGAGAATCTGTAACAAACAACAGCAAAGCCAGCGTGGGGGAACTTCCAACACTCTGTCCTCTCTTCCCTTTTATGCTCATGCTCGCTATCTCTACCAATCACCAATCCTGCGTGAATCATGTAATCAGTCAATTCAGCTGGATGATTTACCGAAAGTGCTTGTCCCGCTCCACTTAATTTGCGATTGCCTGCTAATGTTTACATGTGTGGTGGCTGGTGCGGCAGAGTAATTTGCATTGACGCTGCAGTTTTACTCAGCAAAGGCTTATGAATTTGTCAGAGAGATATTCAACCTGGCACTGCCTCACCAATGTCAAATTAGGCGTTGGTATGCAAAAATTCCTACAGAACCAGGATTCACACAGCCTGCTTTTCAAGCACTTGCTGCAAAAGTCCAAACAGCTGCTAAGGAGGGTAGACAAGTTGTTTGCTCTCTTATGCTTGACGAAATGGCCATCAGGAAGCATGTAGAGTGGGATGGTAACCGATACCGTGGCTATGTCGATATTGGTAGTGGTGTGGCTGACGACGACTCATCTCCTGTTGCAAAAACCTTGTCTTCATGGTTGTCTGTATAAATGGTCCCACTTTTGCCGGCCCTGTCATGTCTTCCCATGCCCATCACAGATGATTTTGTATCTATAGAAAGAAAAGACAAAAAGTGCAGAGCAAAGAGCATTAGAAATGTTGAGATGAAAATTACCCAGCTGTTTAGGTAAGTGTGTGCGAGAGTGACTCTCCTCTTCATGGGGTTGAGTTTTTGTGATTTTGCTTACCTGTGCCTAAGGTTCCTCCACTTGTTGTCACACATCTGCCATGTCACATTAACTGCTTCCTTTCTGAGGCACTCCGCAACCATCTCCCAAGCTTGCTTTCTTTTAATGGTGGGACACTCAAACTTCTCCTTAAGAGACCTCCAGGTCTCTATGAGGAGCAAAACAGCGGTGTGGGGCCAGTTATCTGGAATGTAAACTAGCAAGACAACATTTGACACTCTTCTACACTCTCAAGACAGTCACACTTAATAATACTAGACTAATTGCATGTTCAAAACGAACCCCTAAGTTAACCCAGCCTACTTAACAAAATGACGGAACAAATCTTCCTGCAGTAATGCCTCACAGATAAGTCACCACCGTCTAGCAACCATTCTACAGTAATCCCCAAACTGGGTGGTCCTTCTATCATACAGTAAGCATTAGTGTTGTGGTGACCTAGTGGGGATATTTTAAGTGGGGGAACACTATCCTTATATCACATAGCCTACAACATGAGCTTCTACAGCTTTCCACTTACTGCCAATGACTACCACCTCGTCCGCTGGTGGCTGGTCAAGTGCGTCTGCGGATCGGAGAGGAAATCGGTATTGTGAATATGTACATTACATTGTAACAAACCTCAACTTTCTACGCACCCTACAGCAGCAAATGCAGACATCTTACAAGCGGTTCAAACGTAAAATTGTTCTACAAACTAGCAGCTAAAGCGCTACTTGTTTTAGCAACTTGTGTAGCACCAGGGTCGTATGGGCACTTTTCTACTCGACACACGTTTGTTAAATAGCCTAGCTACGTATTACTCACAACCAACTATTACCTTTCAGATAAGGTAATATTTGATTATTATATTATAATTTTCAATCAAGCATATTTAAATGTCTTTACTGGGTATCTATCATAAGATAATAAAAACGTCAAACACAACAAAGCTAACGTTTGTTAAGGAAATAGGACTAGCATTCATTTACACTTTCAGAAAAAATACGCTTCTCAACGTAACTGAGACAAAGATAAATTAACAACTCAAATTGCTATACGATATTTTCATGAAATTCAACACATACCCATGTTAATCTCCATCTGGGAGCACATCTCTTGCAGTCCGCGATCCATGTCTGTTTGTGGAGAACTGCCTCTTCAGACAGTTTGACAGTTTGCCTATGTTCGTAAACGTTTGCTTGCTTATGTTCGTTTAACGGAAAATGTTTAAAATCGTTCGCGAACGTTCGCCTATGTTTGCGATTCTGAAAACTTGAAATTACTATAAGGCTTAATATGCAAATTCATGAAATATCTTATATATAATAATATTCATCACCCGTTATAATCATTGGTCTAAAGCAGGAAAGTGGTCCCTTTAAAATGGCCGCCACGATTTGCTTGTGGCGTCACTTGAAACCATGGAATGCGCTATCCAGTTTCTTTTTGAGATCAGTGTTGCAACCCCAGACAGTGGTAAGTTTCCGCTGCCGTTAAGATCAGTAGTAGGACGCAGACAGTAAAACTACTTTATTTTTCAGTTTGATTTGAACTGATAATCCAGCCCTTCACTCACTTACACAGGATGCATGGTGGAGCTCCCTACAGGAGACATGGTGGAGCGCACTGCAGGAGGCATGGTGGAGCTCCCTACAGGAGACATGGTGGAGCACACTACAGGAGACATGGTGGAGCACACTACAGGAGGCATGGTGGAGCGCACAGAAGGAGGCATGGTGGAGCCCCCTACAGGAGGCATGGTGGAGCCCCCTACAGGAGGCATGGTGGAGCCCCCTACTGGAGGCATGGTGGAGCCCCCTACAGGAGGCATGGTGGAGCGCACTGCAGGAGGCATGGTGGACCGCACTAAAGGAGGCATGGTGGAGCACACTACAGGAGGCATGGTGGAGCGCACAGAAGGAGGCATGGTGGAGCCCCCTACTGGAGGCATGGTGGAGCCCCCTACAGGAGGCATGGTGGAGCCCCCTACAGGAGGCATGGTGGAGCCCCCTACAGGAGGCATGGTGGAACCCCCTACTGGAGCAGACAGGGGGATCCAGCTTGCAGGTTTAAGGGCAGGGGCAGGTTTATGGGCAGAGGCAGGTTTAGGGGCAGGGGCAGATTTAGGGGGAGTGGAGTGGATGATCCAGCTAGCAGGGGCAGGTTTAGGGGGAGGGGCAGGTTTAGGGGCAGGGGCAGGTTTAGGGGGAGTGGAGGGGATGATACGGCTTGCAGGGGCAGGTTTAGGGGGAGTGGAGGGGATGATCCGGCTCCTGGCCCTTCCCTCTGAGCCGACTCAGAGCCCCGTCTTCACTGCTCTCCCTGTCAACCTCATCCTGCAGTCTGCCCCCCTCGTCCAGCAGGTGGCGCCACCTCTCAAGGCAAAGGCCAAGAGGCGCAAGAAGCCATCTCAGTCCAAGGATCCCAACTGCTTCAATGAGAAGTACCGCAGGCTCATGGCCAAGATGGAGCAGCCCCAGCTGGCGCCCCCTGTGGCTCAGGAGGGGAAGGACACCCGGGAGCCGCTCTTTAGAGGTTACCATGACAACAGCACCCCAACGCCAATCACCCCGGAGGTGATGTACGGAGTCCCCCATCAGTGGGCAGCTGGCCCTCTGATCCCCTTCCCAGACACCTGGCTAGCCGCTTCTCCCCCCATAATGCCTGACTGGGGAGCAGTGGAGCCCCCTGATGGACTGGAGGCTGAACTGGAGCTGCTGTTCCCGGATCATCCATACCCCGAGACAGAGAGACAGGAAGTGCTCCTCAGCGCCTACACTCCCATCTCTGAGAACACAGGTTGCCGTGGCTACCCAGAGCTGCTCTTTGGGGACCTGGAGGACAGCGAGGACAGGAGAGAGTCGTCCGGCTCGGACCACATGAGCACCATGTCTCTGCTTGACTGGGCTCTCATCACAGACATGTTCCCTGAACACACCCCCTTGGACAGGCCCGCCCCCCTGCCTCTCCCCCGCATTCCCAGCCACACTCACACACCTGCTCAACACCTGTGGAACACTGGGAATTATGGTTACCACAGCAACATGTTGCATCAAAATGCAAGGGCGTGTCAAAATGGTGACGCTGTCTGTGCTGCATTGGTCTCTGGTGTGGAGAGGGGCGGCCTGAATGAGCCAATGAGGAGTGCAGGGGGTGGAGCTGGGTCTGGAGCGAACCACGTGTGCTGACAGAGAGGGGTGCAGCCTTTAGTGCTACCTGGAACAGCTGCAACGAGGAGACATTGAATAACATCCCCCCAGCTATGCAAACACACTCACACACACTCACACTCACTCACACACACACTCACACACTCAAACACACACACACACATACACACACAGACATACTTTAACATCCCTCCAACTATACCAACTATGAGAGGTCTTTTTCTAATAAACTAATCTAATTCTAATAAAAAGAACACACAGTTGCTAACGGCAACAGTCATTAGTCTGGTCTTCACACAGTTATTAGTCAATAGTTTGGTCTTCAAACTGTCATTAGTCTGGTCTTCACATGGTCATTAGTCTGGTCTTCACACAGTCATTAGTCTGGTCTTCAAACAGTCATTAGTCATTAGTCTGGTCTTCACACAGTCATTAGTCTGGTCTTCAAACAGTCATTAGTCATTAGTCTGGTCTTCACACAGTCATTAGTCATTAGTCTGGTCTTCACACAGTCATTAGTCAATAGTCTGGTCTTCACACAGTCATTAGTCTGGTCTTCACACAGTCATTAGTCTGGTCTTCACACAGTCATTAGTCAAGTCTTCACACAGTCATTAGGCTGATCTTCACACAGTCATTAGTCTGGTCTTCACACAGTCATTAGTCTGGTATTCACACAGTCATTAGTCTGGTCATAAGTAATTATTAGAAATAAACAATTTCTCCATCAGTCACCTCCCTCTCTCTCCTCCTCCATCAGTCACCTCCCTCTCTCTCCTCCTCCATCAGTCACCTCCCTCTCCAACTCCTCCATCAGTCACCTCCCTCTCCACCTCCTCCATCAGTCTCCTCCTCCCTCTCCACCTCCCTCTCCACCTCCTCCATCAGTCACCTCCCTCTCCACCTCCTCCATCAGTCACCCCCCTCTCTCCACCTCCTCCATCAGTCACCTCCCTCCTCCTCAACCATCAGTCACCTCCCTCTCCAACTCTTCCATCAGTCACCTCCTTCTCCTCCTCCTCCATCAGTCACCTCCCTTTTCTCCTCCTCCATCAGTCACCTCCCTCTCCACTTTCCTCCATCAGTCACCTCCCTCTCCACCTCCTCCATCAGTCACCTCCCTCTCCTTCTCCGCCATCAGTCACCTCCTCCATCAGTCACCTCCCTCTCTCCACTCCTCCATCAGTCACCTCCCTTTCCTCCTCCACCATCAGTCACCTCCCTTTCTCCTCCTCCATCAGTCACCTCCTTCTCTTCTCCACCATTAGTCACCTCCTCCATTAGTCACCTCCCTCTCTCCTCCTCCATCAGTCACCTCCCTTTTCTCCTCCTCCATCAGTCACCTCCCTCTCTCCTCCTCCATCAGTCACCTCCCTCTCTCCTCCATCAGTCACCTCCCTCTCTCCACCACCATCAGTCACCTCCCTCTCTCCTCCTCCATCAGTGACCTCCCTCTCTCCACCTCCTCCATCAGTCACCTCCCTCTCTCCTCCTCATTTACCTCATTTACTCCTCAATGCCTTTTACTCTTTCATGCCCTCTGGTGTACATTGCTGGTACTGTACTGCTGCTTTGCCCTCTGTAAGTAAACTTACCTCTGGTCTCCTGCTGTACAGTGCTACAGCTACAGTGGACAGTAAAGAACCGCAGTGGACAGCGCCTCACGCTTGATGTCTATGATAGCGGTTCCGAGTGACAGGACATGAGGGGAACGTGACGGAGGGGAGTTGGATCCAGAGGGGGCGTGGCAGGAGTAGAGCTCAGTGCCGGCTTGACTACATGCTACAAATAGCTAAGCATCTTAGACTTGTCTCAAGAGGCTGCCTAGTTAGACCTAAAGCGTCATTTGGCAGCAACAATAGCAATCATGAGAGAGAAAAGGAGTGAAATGTCTCTGGTTGAACTTGAACACTTTCAGGAAGCGCCCCTGCACTCCCCACCCGAGCCACAAGTGTTTCATATCCGACTAAAGACTGAGCACAAAGCATCCTGATCACGGGATCATGGGAAATCTCACAAAGACTATTTTCAGTATCAACTTCAAATGACCACATTTAGAATCATTGAACAATAAACATTAATCTGCTCTCATCAGTTCTGTTTATTTTCAATATTAGAATTAAGGGCATATTAATATAAACATTCTTTATACTCTTACTAAAAAACATACATATTAATTCAAAAAGTCACTTGACGCCAGCAGTATACAAGGGAGAGGGAAATATATTTACAGTCCAGTGGAGTACAGAGATAGGAGTAACATCATTTCCTCCTACATGTAAACAAAGACAGGTACAGTGGACAGGAGCTGTTGGATAACTACTATATATCATATATGCAGTGACTTCAACATGTCACTAATCATTCCAGTAACTAAAGAAAACGCATTTTTACATCAGAGGGAATTATTAGTTATAAACACAGTGTGGAGGACTATTTAATGTGGAATTAAATGTGAATGGATTCATGAGAGTCTAGATCTTTATGTCGATATGTTTACAGTTTGGATCTTTCTTAAGTTCAGAGAACAGCTGCTTTGCTGAGAGTCCAGGATGATTCCGACCACCCAGCCAAAGTACTCTGAGGGCTGATGGGTTTAGTCTCACTGCTGATAGTACAGATCTGAGGCCTTCATCTGTTATACTGCATGACTGTAGGCTGTAGAGAGAAAGAAGGAAAGACTCTAATAGATCAGCTGTGTGTGAATGTTTGTGTAAGTGAGAGTGTAAGTATGTGTGTGAATATGTGTGTGTCTGTGTGTTTGTAAGTGTGTGTGTATAAGTGTGTGTTTCTAAGTCAGTTTGTAAGTTTGTTTGTGTGTGTGTGTTTAAGTGAGTGTGTGTGTGTAAGTGTGTGTGTTTGTAAATGTGTGTGTCTGTAAGTCTGTGTCTGTTTGTACGTTTTTATGTGTGTGTGCGTGTGGCTGTGCGTGTGCGTGCGCGTGGGTGTGTGTGTGTGTTTAAGTGAGTGTGTGTGTGTAAGTGTGTGTGTTTGTAAATGTGTGTGTCTGTAAGTCTGTGTCTGTTTGTACGTTTTTATGTGTGTGTGCGTGTGGCTGTGCGTGTGCGTGCGCGTGCGTGTGTGTGTGTGTGTGTGTGTGTGTTTGTTATAAAGACTAGTGCAGTGCCCGTAGGAATTATGCATTCTGTAGTGTTAGCAGACGTCGGTGTAGCTGTTGGGTAGTGTAATAGCAAGACATATTTGCACTCCACATAGGTACAGGTTACACTGAAGTATTATTGTGATGCATGTTTCCTTTTCATTAAGAAATGTTTTAATGTTGTATAGCCTTTTTGGAGATATACCAACAAATAAAGTTTGAGATTATGTAGTGGATGCAGTTGAATATAGATGTCAACGTTGCTGTCTAAACTATAAACTAAATGTCATATGTCACTAAATGCTTTAAGAATGTGTACAACTTGTACTGTACTTGTACAACTTGTACTGTACTATCAGCTTTGAGCATTGTGCATCGTAGTTTTTCATTTTAAACGCATTGGCACGTTTATGAGAACTGTTTAGACGCATTTTATAAGTTTCACCGTTTTACTAATTGTCGTTTATTTTCCCTTGCTGTCTCGTAGATAGATTAAGCATATGTTCGTTGACGGGGTGCGGTTGGACTTTGATCAACGATGTCATATTATTTTCGAAGTCTGTGAGCATTGTGTATCGTGGTTTTCCATTTTAAACGCATTGGCACGTTTATGAGAACTGTTTAGACGCATTTTAAAAGTTTCACCGTTTTACTAATCGTCGTTTATTTTCCCTTGCTGTCTCGTAGATAGATTAAGCATATGTCCGTTGACGGGGTGCGGTTGGACTTTGATGAACGATGTCATATTATTTTCGAAGTCTGTATTGAATTATCAGAATAATACGGGGCACTTTTTAAATATCATTATTTTGAGATCCGGGGCTAGATTCTCTGAGAACACTTTAATGTAAGACCCTTGGTAACCAATAACAGTTTACCATTCATTATACTCTGAAAGGTATGATGGTCCCATATGGTTTCCATTCAGACCATGTTTGATCTATAAGAAACTCACCTTGTTTCACTGCCGTATGTAGTCTGTGTTTTCTTGTTCCAGTATGTGTAAATAATAAGCCACTTAATTGTCTTGTTGCAAAAACTGACAATCGAGTTTGACCATCCGATTTTTTAGGTTCTGAGCGTGACGTAGCTTGTTTGATTGTGACATCATTTCGGTGCACAGTGGGACTTGCTACAGGAAACGATAACCCATTAGTGCCTACGGGAAACGGTAAAATACAAATACCTCGCGAACTATGAATTCAAAAATCTTCAAAATCAAGGATGCACAGGTTCATGACATGCGTAAGCTACATGCGAAATCTCATAACTAACGTAACTACCGTCAGGGAGATACGCCCTAGACGGACACACTGACACACACAGAGATTCCTGGATTTATAGATAGATGAAAAATCAGAGTGATAAGAAGTGTTTACTGGTGAATTAATAGTGACCCTTTACATGTGAAGAGCATGATAAGTCACTGTCACTGTCAAATTCACTGATAGCAACTCAGTATTTGGTCTTGCGATACTCACTATAGTTGCTCCAGTTTACAGATGGGATCCTCCAGAAGAGAAGAAAGATGCTTCACTCCTGAGTCTCCTGCTTTACTCCAATCCAGCGACAGCCCTCTCATGTGTGAGGGGTTTGATCTCAGTGCTGAAGCAAGAGAACTGAAGCCCTCTTCTGTAATACTGCAGTCATTCAGGCTGTAGAGAGAAATTGACAAATATTCGTTATTTCCATGTATATATATATACAAAATATGATGAATATATTGTATATAAAAATATGATGTGTAATAGAGAGAGTGTGTGTGTCTGTTAAAGAGAGTGTGTGTGTTAAAGAGAGTGTGTTTGTGTTATAGAGTGTGTGTGTCTGTGTGTTATAGAGAGAGAGTGTGTGTGTGTGTGTGTTATAGAGAGTGTGTGTGTGTTATAGACAGTGTGTGTGTGTGTGTGTGTGTGTGTGTGTTATAGAGATAGTGTGTTTGTGTTATAGAGTGTGTGTGTGTTATAGAGAGAGTGTGTGTGTGTGTGTGTGTGTGTTATATAGTGTGTGTTATAGAGAGAGAGTGTGTGTGTGTGTGTGTGTGTGTGTGTG
>NC_137918.1:16793539-16928539 GCF_963457725.1 Sprattus sprattus | reverse complement strand
GTGTAATAGAGAGAGTGTGTGTGTATGTTAAAGAGAGTGTGTGTGTTAAAGAGAGTGTGTTTGTGTTATAGAGTGTGTGTGTCTGTGTGTTATAGAGAGAGAGTCTGTGTGTTATTGAGAGTGTGTGTGTGTGTTATAAAGAGTGTGTGTATTATAGAGAGTGTGTGTGTGTGTGTGTGTGTGTGTGTTTTGATGATGCTTTCATGTTCAGGACTAGGACCGAGGCTGAGGCTGAGGCTGAGCACAGGTGAGTGTGTGTGTTTGTGTGTGTGTGTGGGTGTGTGTGTGTGTGTTTGTGTGATAAAAAAAGAAAATCAGTGATAAGAAGTGTGTACTGGTGGATTAATAGTGACCCTTTACCCTTTCTGTAAAGAGCTTGATACGTCACTGACACTGTCAAATTCACTGATATCAACTCAGTATTTGGTCTTGTGATACTCACCCTAGTATATTCAGTTTACAGTTGGGATCCTCCAGAAAGGAAGAAAGATGCTTCACTCCTGAGTCTCCTGCTTTACTCCCATTCAGCCTTAGGTCTCTCATGTGTGAGGGGTTTGATCTCAGTGCTGATGCAAGAGAACTGAAGCCCTCTTCTGTAATACTGCAGTCATTCAGGCTGTAGAGAGAAAAGGAACATATAATAAAACCTGAATCAAGAGATTTCAGTGTCCTTTTTATCTTTGATTTTGCAGATGCTTTAATGTTCAGGACTAGGATTAGACTCCAGTTGAGTAGACTGAGGCTGTAGCTGAGACTGAGACTGAGCAGGCCGTAGCTGAGGCTGTGTGTGTGTGTGTGTGTGTGTGTGTGTGATATAGAGAGAGTTTGTGTGTGTGTTATAGAGTGTGTTTGTGTTATAGAGTGTGTGTGTGTGTGTGTTATAGAGAGATAGTGTGTGTGTGTGTTTGTTATAGAGAGAGTGTGTGTGTGTTATAGAGAGAGTGTGTGTGTTATAAAGAGTGTGTGTGTGTTTTAGAGAGAGTGTGTGTGTGTTATAGAGTGTGTGTGTGTGTTATAGAGAGTGTGTGTGTGTTATAGAGAGTGTGTGTCTGGTGTGTGTGTCTGTGTGTTATAGACAGAGAGTGTGTGTGTTATAAAGAGTGTGTGTGTGTGTGTGTGTGTGTGTGTGTGTGTTATAGATAGAGAGTGTGTGTGTTTGTGTGTTATAGAGAGAGTGTGTGTGTGCGTTATAGACAGTATGTGTGTGTTATTGAGTGTGTATGTGTTTGTGTTATCGAGAGATAGTGTGTTTGTGTGTTATAGAGAGAGTTTGTGTGTGTTATGGAGAGATAGTGTGTGTGTGTGTGTGTGTGTGTGTGTGTGTGTGTAATGAAGATGGAAAATCAGAGTGATAAGAAGTGTTTACTGGTGAATTTATAGTGACACTTTACATGTGAAGAGCATGATAAGTCACTGTCATTGTCAAATTCATTGATATCAACTCATTATTTGGTTTTTTGATACTCACCTTAGTTCCTCCATTTTACAGATGGGATCCTCCAGAAGAGAAGAAAGATGCTTCACTCCTGAGTCTCCTGCTTTACTCCCAGTCAGCCAAAGCTTTCTCATGTGTGAGGGATTTGATCTCAGTGCTGATGCAAGAGAACTGAAGCCATCTTCTGTAATACTGCAGTTATCCAGGCTGTAGAGAGAAAGAAGGAAAATATTATAAAACTTGAATCAAGAGATGTCAGTGTCCTTTTTGTCTTTGATTTTGCAGATGCTTTCATGTTCAGGACTAGGACTAGGATTAGACTCCAGTTGAGTAGACTGAGGCTGTATCTGAGACTGAGACTGAGCAGGCCGTAGCTGAGGCTGTGTGAGTGTGTGTGATATAGAGAGTGTGTGTGTGTGTGTGTTTAAGAGAGTGTGTTTGTGTTATAGAGTGTGTCTGTGTGTGTGTTATAGAGAGATAGTGTGTGTGTTATTGAGAGTGTGTGTGTGTGTTATAAAGAGTGTGTGTATTATAGAGAGTGTGTGTGTGTGTGTGTGTGTGTGTGTGTGTGTGTGTTTTGATGATGCTTTCATGTTCAGGACTAGGACCGAGGCTGAGGCTGAGGCTGAGCACAGGTGAGTGTGTGTGTTTGTGTGTGTGTGGGTGTGTGTGTGTGTGTTTGTGTGATAAAAAAAGAAAATCAGTGATAAGAAGTGTGTACTCGTGGATTAATAGTGACCCTTTACCCTTTCTGTGAAGAGCTTGATACGTCACTGACACTGTCAAATTCACTGATATCAACTCAGTATTTGGTCTTGTGATACTCACCCTAGTATATTCAGTTTACAGTTGGGATCCTCCAGAAAGGAAGAAAGATGCTTCACTCCTGAGTCTCCTGCTTTACTCCCATTCAGCCTTAGGTCTCTCATGTGTGAGGGGTTTGATCTCAGTGCTGATGCAAGAGAACTGAAGCCCTCTTCTGTAATACTGCAGTCATTCAGGCTGTAGAGAGAAAAGGAAAATATAATAAAACCTGAATCAAGAGATTTCAGTGTCCTTTTTATCTTTGATTTTGCAGATGCTTTAATGTTCAGGACTAGGATTAGACTCCAGTTGAGTAGACTGAGGCTGTAGCTGAGACTGAGACTGAGCAGGCCGTAGCTGAGGCTGTGTGAGTGTGTGTGATATAGAGAGTGTGTGTGTGTGTGTTTAAGAGAGTGTGTTTGTGTCATAGAGTGTGTCTGTGTGTGTGTTATAGAGAGATAGTGTGTGTGTGTGTGTGTGCGTGTGTGTGTGTGTGTGTGTTATATAGAGTGTGTGTGTGTGTGTGTGTGTGTGTAATAGAGAGTGTGTTTGTGTTATAACGTGTGTGTGTTTGTGTGTGTTGTTAGATTCTAGTGTATTGTCTGTGAAGCTCTTAGTGTACTTTGTACCCGGCACTCCTTCTATATGGAGGCCCCGTATTCCTGTAAGGTTAACAGGTTACCATAAGTGTACCACACCATATGGTCCTCACTGAGAAACAGCTCCAGTGTTGCTAAGATGGTCTGCTTAGGCCTCTCTGTGTACTCCTGTGAGCGTTCCCTGGAGGCGCCCATTCTATCAGGTCCCTGAGCTCAAGGGCAAGGGCATCGATGCGCTCATGAGACTTTTTACGTGTTCATATGTGTGTGTGTGTGTGTGTGATACTGTGTTATACATGTCATGCATTCTGTTTGAGATACGTATTCCCGCCGGTTTAAAGGGTGTGCTGTACAGCACTTCCCTGAACAACACCACGGCAGAACCATCATCAGGAGCACGAGAGCAGCATCCAAGCCTGAAGACGTCTCGGAGATCCATCCACGCAGCTGCGTGCGCCCGGCGACTCTTAGGCTCTGCTCCACACTTAGAACTTAGGTTTAGCTGATGTACTTAGAGATCTATACCTATTGCAATAAACCTTATCTGGCTCTGATCCGAACTGCCTCAAGCTGCCTTGATTGAGGCTCCAACCTACAACTACACCGCCTTTTGTATTTAAGTCTAGTAGCCTAAATATAGAAAAATAATCTTACAGTGTTATAAAGAGATAGTGTGTGTGTGTGTGTGTGTTATAGAGAGAGTGTGTGTGTGCTATAGAGAGAGTGTGTGTGTTATAGAGAGAGTGTGTGTGTTATAGAGAGTGTGTGTGTGTTATAGAGAGAGAGAGTGTGTGTTATAGAGAGTGTGTGTGTGTTATAGAGAGAGTGTGTGTGTGTTATAGAGAGTGTGTGTGTGTTGTATAGTGTGTGTGTGTTATAGAGAGTGTGTATGTGTGTTTGTGTTATAGAGTGTGTGTATGTGTGTGTTTGTGTGTGTGTGTGTGTGTGTGTTATAGAGAGTGTGTGTGTGTTAAAGAGAGTGTGTGTGTGTGTTTTACATAGTGTGTGTGTGTTATAGAGTGGTGTGTGTGTGTGTATATGTGTGTTAAAGAGAGAGAGAGAGAGTGTGTGTGTGTGTGTTAAAGAGAGAGAGTGTGTGTGTTTTAGAGAGTGTGTGTGTGTGTGTTATAGAGATAGTGTGTGTGTGTGTTATAGAGAGAGAGTGTGTGTGTGTAGTAGAGAATGTGTGTGTGTGTGTAGTAGAGAATGTGTGTTTGTTATAGAGAGTGTGTGTGTTTTTGTTATAGAGTGTGTGTGTGTGTGTGTAATAGAGTGTGTGTTTGTGTGTGTGTGTTATAAAGAGTGTGTGTGTTTTATAGAGAGTGTGTATGTGTGTGTTATAGAGAGTATGTTTGTGTGTCTGTGTGTGTGAGTGTGTGTGTGTTATAGAGAGTGCTTGTGCGTGTGTGTTATAGAGAGAGTGATTGTGTTATAGAGAGTGTGTGTGTGTGTTATACAGCGTGTGTGTGTGTGTTATAGAGAGTCAGTGTGTATGTTAGAGAGATCTTGTGTGTGTGTGTGTGTTATAGAGAGTGTGTGTGTGTGTGTGTTATAGAGTGGTGTGTGTGTGTGTGTGTGTGTGTTATATAGAGAGTGTGTGTGTTTTATAGAGAGTGTGTGTGTGTGTGTGTTATAGAGAGTATGTGTGTGTGTGTGTGTTATGGAGAGTGCGTGTGTGTGTGTGTTATAGAGAGAATGTGTGTGTGTTATAGAGAGTGTGTGTGTAAGTGTTAAAGAGTGGTGTGTGTGTGTTTGTGTGTGTGTGTGTGTGTGTGTGTTATAGAGAGAGTGTGTGTGTTAGAGAGATTTTGTGTGTGTGTGTGTGTGTGTTATAGAGAGTGTGTGTTATAGAGCGTTTGTGTGTGTTATAGAGAGTGAGTGTGTGTGTTAGAGAGATTGTGTGTGTGTGTGTGTGTGTGTTATAGAGAGTGTGTGTGTGTGTTATAGAGAGTGTGTGTAAGTGTTATAGAGTGGTGTGTGTGTGTTTGTGTGTGTGTGTGTGTGTGTGTGCTATAGAGTGTGTGTGTGTGTGTGTGTGTGTGTGTTATAGAGAGAGTGTGTGTGTGCTATAGAGTGTGTGTGTGTGTGTGTATTGAAAGAAAATGTGTGTGTTATAGAGCAGGGGTCTTCAACAGGGGGTCCGCGGAGGTACTGCAGGGGGGTCGCGATATCTTTGGTTGATAAGATATTTTTTTTTAATATTTCTCTTTTTCTAAAAAAAAAAAAAATCAACCAATTTTTTTTCCCACAAATGTAAATGTCTTCCAAATCAGAATTGTATTTATTCCCTTTAAATTTTCATTAACATAAATCCAACATATTGTAGCGAACGTATAAATTGATCGAGAAGACGTTATCTTTCAGTCCAATCGACACCCACAGCTACCCACAGGAGCTCTTTCCAGCTGGGCACCGGTTCACTCACAGCACCTTTCATGCACAGGCACTAGCCAATCAGATCGCGTTTCTGCTCAAGTCTAAAGAGCGCGAAGGTCAAAAATAAAAGATGGCGGACCAAACTCCATAGCTGGTCTTGTTTGTACCTATAAATTGTTAGTTTGACATTTTTTTGCTTAGATTTAAAAAAAAATAAAAATAAAGAGAAATAGACACTGTAAAAGGTCAAAAAACGTTAATTGTAACTGAAAAATAAGTGAGGATTTGCGAGGTGTGTGAGCCTCCTAGCTAATGTTAGCATGCTACTACCTCAGGGATTCTTGAGACAAGGGACAAAATGGGTTTTTAATTTCTAAAAATAAAAAGTAGATTTTTCCTAAATATATTTATATATCATAGTTGTCCCAGGTGTTGGCCTTTAGATGCTGTTGAAATACAATCTCCCAGATTTAACATTTTTAACCATTTTGTCATGTTTGCCGGACAAGCCTGGGATTTTGTCAACACCATAAGACACCAAGAAACATAAAAAAAATGTATTTTAAATAAACTCATAGCAGTATTTTGACTTTTGGAGGTTATTTTAAGTTGTGCTATTCTATCCATGTTTTTAAACAAATACATTTACTTTAAAATATTTATATGATCAAGCTGCCGATTATTATAACTAGGGAAATATACATTTACAAATGTATGTTTTATTCTCAAAAACAAACAATGAGAGTCAGAAATACAGGTATTACAAATGTATTTAGGAAATGCAGTGTTTTTATTGAGATAATCTGAGACCATGTAATAAAATGTCTTTTTAACAACAAAAATGCAGAGAAAACTCATCTTATGGAGTTGACGCACGAAACAGAAATTATGATATTCATGAAATGTTAAATACACAGAAGATATATTATTAAAATAGGAAGTAATGACACTACAATAGTAATGTATAAAATGTAATTAAATGGGCAAATGGTACATTTAACTCCATTTTTGTCAACACCATAAGGTAAGTCGTCAACACCATAAGACAAAATGTCTTATGGTGTTGACGTCTAATGGAGTCAAATGGAGTATTACGGTGTTGACGAAATCTTCTATTTTTCATCATAACATGTGATTTCTTTGCAGAAGCCATCTTGTTTTTCACTAGCTGCATGTGGCCTCAACAATAAAGTTAGATTAAACTTTTATTTCTTAATAAAATCACATAAACCTTGAATTTTATCGTCCACGGTGTTGACACTCTATGGTTGTGACATAGCTGGCTTTATAAAAGAAGATAATTCAGGAAAAAATTTGAAATATTTACTAGCCAGAGCAGTGGCCTCATGGCATGTCCACCAAACAGGAAGTGGAAAAGGGGTCCTTAGAGAGTGAGTTGGCCAATATAATGCCTGTTTTTTTGCATTTTTAGACAAATCTTATGGTGTTGACAGAAACTCCGGACACAATTTCAATCACGTAAAAAGTACATAAATATATTTTTTAAGTAGTAAATTTCTATACAGTTTGAATAATTACTTAAAATGCATGATCATAGTAGCTATTGTGTTTGTTTTATTTTATTTAAAACTATTATTTAAGTATTGTAAAGTCATGAATCTTCCTTTCGGACAAGGGTATTTTTAGGTTCAGGCAGCACACTAGGTGATGTAAAATAATAAAATATTTGTAAAAAACATTAATTAACGTTTTGTGGTATACATAAGTTCTTGTTTTATTGTTTGATCTAATTATTTCACATTTTTTAAACACATTTTAAGAATTACAATGAGTTTTATCTCACGGACATGTTTTGTCCCTCATCTCAAGAATTCCTGACCTACAATCTTAACAACTTGCTAGCGGTGTGATTGGTTTGTTGACCTGTCAATCTCACTATAACATCTATGTTGTCAACACAACTCCATGCGCCAGACTCCTCCGCCGTCATCCGTTGCATCGTGTCAGTCAGGAGTAATTGAAATGAAGATACATCTCACTAATGTGGGAGGATGTGTGCCATCGACACAATAACAGGGTAGCTATGCACTAGGCCAAGTATATTATAAACAATATTTTATGCAATTTATATAGTAGGGGGTCACTGCTCATCTCGCCATCAGTTTGGGGGTCCCTGGCCTGAAAAACGTTGATGACCCCTGTTATAGAGAGTGTGTGTGTGTGTGTGTTTTATAGTGTTTGTGTGTGTGTGTGAGTGTGTGTGTGAGAGAGAGTGTGTGTGTGTGTGTGTGTGTGTGTTATAGAGAGTGATGGGTGTGTTTTATAGAGAGAGAGTGTGTGTGTGTGTGTGTGTGTGTGTGTGTGTGTGTGTGTGAGAGACGGTCACATTCAAAATCACTGATAGCAACTCAGTATTTGGTTTTGTGATAGTCACCTTAGTTCCTCCAGTTTACAGATGGGATCCTCCAGAAGAGAAGAAAGATGCTTCAATCCTGAGTCTCCTGCTTTGCTCCCATTCAGCCACAGCTTTCTCATGTGTGAGGGGTTTGATCTTGGTGCTGATGCAAGAGAACTGAAGCCCTCTTCTGTAATACTGCAGTCTCTCAGGCTGTAGAGAGAAAAGGAAAACATTATAATAAAACATAATTGCGGAGATTTCAGTGTCCTTTTAATCTTTAGTTTTGCAGATGCTTTCACGTTCAGGACTAGGACTAGGACTAGGACTAGACTCCAGTTGAGTAGGCTGAGGCTGAGACTGAGAGACTGAGTCTGAGAAGGCTGTAGCGGAGGCTGTGCGTGTGTGTGTGTGTGTGTAATGAAGATGGAAAATCAGAGTGATAAGAAGTGTTTACTGCTGAATTAATAGTGACCCTTTACATGTGAAGAGCATGATAAGTCACTGTCACTGTCAAATTCACTGATAGCAACTCAGTATTTGGTCTTGTGATAGTCACCTTAGTTCCTCCAGTTTACAGATGGGATCCTCCAGAAGAGAAGAAAGATGCTTCAATCCTGAGTCTCCTGCTTTACTCCCATCCAGCCACAGCTTTCTCATGTGTGAGGGGTTTGATCTTAGTGCTAATGCAAGATAACTGAAGCCCTCTTCTGTAATACTGCAGTTATTCAGGCTGTAGAGAGAAAAGGAAAATATTATAAAACTTGAATCAAGAGATTTCAGTGTCCTTTTTATCTTTGATTTTGCAGATGCTTTCATGTTCAGGACTAGGACTAGGATTAGACACCAGTTGAGTAGACTGAGGCTGTATCTGAGACTGAGACTGAGCAGGCCGTAGCTGAGGCTGTGTGTGTGTGTGTGTGTGTGTGTGATATAGAGAGTGTGTGTTTGTGTGTTATAGAGAGTGTGTTTGTGTATAGAGTGTATCTCTGTGTGTGTTTTAGAGAGATATTATGTGTGTGTGTGTGTGTGTGTTATAGAGAGTGTGTGTGTGTGTGTTATAGCGCGTGTGTTTGTGTTATAGAGTGTGTGTGTGTTTGCGTTATACAGAGATAGTGTGTGTGTGTGTGTGTGTGTTATAGAGATTGTGTTTGTGTTATAGAGTGTGTGTGTGTGTGTGTGTGTGTGTGTTGTTAGATTCTAGTGTATTGTCTGTGAAGCTCTTAGTGTACTTTACCATCTGTACCCGGCACTCCTTCTATATGGAGGCCCCGAATTCCTGTAAGGTTAACAGGTCACCATAAGTGTACCACACCATATGGTCCTCACTGAGAAACAGCTCCAGTGTTGCTAAGATGGTCTGCTTAGGCCTCTCTGTGTACTCCTGTGAGTGTTCCCTGGAGGCGCCCATTCTATCAGGTCCCTGAGCTCAAGGGCAAGGGCATCGATGCGCTCATGAGACTGTTTACGTGTTCATATGTGTGTGTGTGATACTTTGTTATACATGTCATGCATTCTGTTTGAGTTACGTATTCCCGCCGGTTTAAAGGTTGTGCTGTACAGCACTTCCCTGAACAACACCACGGCAGAACCATCATCAGGAGCACGAGAGCAGCATCCACGCCTGAAGACGTCTCGGAGATCCATCCACGCAGCTGCGTGCACTGACGACTCTTAGGCTCTGCTCCACACTTAGAACTTAGGTTTAGCTGATGTACTTAGGTTTAGAGAGTGTGTGTGTGTTATAAAAACTGTGTGTGTTATAGAGAGTGTGTGTGTGTGTTATAGAGAGTGTGTTTGTGTTATGGAAAGTGTGTGTGTGTTATAGAGAGTGTGTGTGTGTGTGTGTGTTATAGAGATAGTGTGTGTGTGTTATAGAGAGTGTGTTTGTGTTATGGAGAGTGTGTGTGTATGTGTAATAGAGTGTGTGTGAGTTTGTGTGTGTGTTATATATAGAGAGAGAGTGTGTGTGTGTGTGTGTGTTATAGAGAGTGATGGGTGTTTGTTACAGAGAGTTGGTGTGTGTTAAAGAGTGTGTGTGTGTGTTATAGAGTGTTTGTGTTTTCAGTGTGTGTGTGTGTTATAGAGAGAGTGTGTGTGTGTGTTATAGAGAGTGTGTGTGTGTGTGTTATAGAGAGTATGTGTGTGTGTGTGTGTGTGTGTTATAGAGAGTGTGTGTGTGTGTGTTAGTTATAGAGAGATAATGTTTGTGTGTGTGTGTTATAGAGTGTGTGTGTGTGTTCTAGAGAGTGCGTGTGTGTTATAGAGAGAGAGTTTGTGTGTTATAGAGAGAGAGTTTGTGTGTTATAGAGAGTGTCTGTATGTTTTAGAGAGAGTGTGTGTGTGTGTAGTAGAGAGTGTGTGTGTGTTATAGAGAGTTTGTGTGTTTGTTATAGAGAGTGTGTGTGTATGTGTGTTATAGAGAGTGTGTGTGTGTGTGTGTGTGTTATAGAGTGTGTGTGTGTGTTACGAGAGTGTGTGTGTTATAGAGGTAGTGTGTGTGTGTGTTATAGAGAGTGTGTGTTTGTGTTATAGAGTGTGTGTGTGTGTGTGTGTTTGTTATAGAGAGAGAGTGTGTTTGTGTGTGTGTTATAGAGAGAGTGTGTGCATGTGTGTGTGTTATAGAGTGTGTATGTGTTATAGAGAGAGAGTGTGTTTGTGTGTATGTGTTATAGAGAGTTTGTGTGTGTGTGTTATAGAGTGGCGTGTGTGTGTTATAGAGTGGTGTGTGTGTGCTATAGAGAGTGTCTGTGTTTGTTATAGAGAGAGAGTTTATGTGTTATAGAGAGAGTTTGTGTGTGTGTTATAGAGAGTGTGTGTGTGTGTGTTATAGAGAGTGTGTGTATGTGTGTAGTAGAGAGTGTGTGTGTGTTATAGAGAGTGTGTGTATGTGTGTAGTAGAGAGTGTGTGTGTGTTATAGAGAGTGTGTGTGTTTGTTATAGAGAGTGTATGTGTGTGTTATAGAGAGTGTGTGTGTGTGTTTTAGAGTGTGTGTGTGTTACGATAGTGTGTGTGTTATAGAGTGTGTGTGTGTGTGTGTGTGTTATAGAGAGTGTGTGTGTGTGTGTGTTATAGAGAGAGAGAGTGTGTGTGTGTTATATAGAGAGAGTGTGTGTGTGTTATAGAGAGAGTGTGTGTGTGTGTGTGTGTGTGTGTGATAGAGTGCGTATGTGTTATAGAGAAAGAGCAATGTGTTATAGAGAGAGTGTGTGTGTTAAAGAGTGTGTGTGTGTGTGTTATAGAGAGAGTTTGTGTGTGTGTTATAGAGAGTGTGTGTGTGTGTGTGCTATATAGAGTGTGTGTGTGTGTGTTTTGTGTGTGTTTGAATTATGTGTCAATGTACACACACACAGACCTCAGAGACGTGTCACTGTCAAATTCACTGATATCAACTCAGTATTTGGTCTCGTGATACTCACCTTAGTATATTCAGTTTACAGATGGGATCCTCCAGAAGAGAAGAAAGATGCTTCACTCCTGAGTCTCCTGCTTTACTCCCATCCAGCCACAGCCCTCTCATGTGTGAGGGGTTTGATCTCAGTGCTGATGCAAGAGAACTGAAGCCCTCTTCTGTAATACTGCAGTCTCTCAGGCTGTAGAGAGAAAAGGGAAACATTATAATAAAACATAATTGCGGAGATTTCAGTGTCCTTTTTATCTTTAGTTTTGCAGATGCTTTCATGTTCAGGACTAGGACTAGGACTAGACTCCAGTTGAGTAGACTGAGGTTGAGACTGAGAGACTGAGTCTGAGAAGGCTGTATCAGAGGCTTTTTGTGTTATAGAGTGGTGTGTGTGTGCTATAGAGAGTGTCTGTGTTTGTTATAGAGAGAGAGTTTATGTGTTATAGAGAGAGTTTGTGTGTGTGTTATAGAGAGTGTGTGTGTGTGTGTTATAGAGAGTGTGTGTATGTGTGTAGTAGAGAGTGTGTGTGTGTTATAGAGAGTGTGTGTATGTGTGTAGTAGAGAGTGTGTGTGTGTTATAGAGAGTGTGTGTGTTTGTTATAGAGAGTGTATGTGTGTGTTATAGAGAGTGTGTGTGTGTGTTTTAGAGTGTGTGTGTGTTACGATAGTGTGTGTGTTATAGAGTGTGTGTGTGTGTGTGTGTGTTATAGAGAGTGTGTGTGTGTGTGTGTGTTATAGAGAGAGAGAGTGTGTGTGTGTTATATAGAGAGAGTGTGTGTGTGTTATAGAGAGAGTGTGTGTGTGTGTGTGTGTGTGTGTGTGATAGAGTGCGTATGTGTTATAGAGAAAGAGCAATGTGTTATAGAGAGAGTGTGTGTGTTAAAGAGTGTGTGTGTGTGTGTTATAGAGAGAGTTTGTGTGTGTGTTATAGAGAGTGTGTGTGTGTGTGTGCTATATAAAGTGTGTGTGTGTGTGTTTTGTGTGTGTTTGAATTATGTGTCAATGTACACACACACAGACCTCAGAGACGTGTCACTGTCAAATTCACTGATATCAACTCAGTATTTGGTCTCGTGATACTCACCTTAGTATATTCAGTTTACAGATGGGATCCTCCAGAAGAGAAGAAAGATGCTTCACTCCTGAGTCTCCTGCTTTACTCCCATCCAGCCACAGCCCTCTCATGTGTGAGGGGTTTGATCTCAGTGCTGATGCAAGAGAACTGAAGCCCTCTTCTGTAATACTGCAGTCTCTCAGGCTGTAGAGAGAAAAGGGAAACATTATAATAAAACATAATTGCGGAGATTTCAGTGTCCTTTTTATCTTTAGTTTTGCAGATGCTTTCATGTTCAGGACTAGGACTAGGACTAGACTCCAGTTGAGTAGACTGAGGTTGAGACTGAGACTGAGTCTGAGAAGGCTGTATCAGAAGCTTTTTGTGTGTGTGTGTGTGTGTGTGTGTGTGTGTGTGTGTGTGTGTGTGTGTGTGTGTGTGTGTGTGTGTGTGTGTGTGTGTGTGTGTGTTAAAAAATGAAAATCAGTGATAAGAAGTGTTTACTGCTGAATTAATAGTGACCCTTTACATGTGAAGAGCATGAGAAGTCACTGTCATTGTCAAATTCACTGATATCAACTCACTATTTGGTTTTGTGATACTCACCTTAGTTCCTCCAGTTTACAGATGGGATCCTCCAGAAAAGAAGAAAGATGCTTCACTCCTGAGTCTCCCACTTTACTCCCATCCAGCCACAGCTTTCTCATGTGTGAGGGGTTTGATCTCAGTGCTGATGCAAGAGAACTGAAGCCCTCTTCTGTAATACTGCAGTCATTCAGGCTGTAGAGAGAAAAGGAAAATATTATAAAACTTGAATCAAGAGATTTTAGTGTTTTTTTTATCTTTGATTTTGCAGATGCTTTCATGTTCAGGACTAGGACAAGGATTAGACTCCAGCTGAGTAGACTGAGGCTGTAGCTGAGATTGAGACTGAGCAGGCCGTAGCTGAGGCTGTGTGTGTGTGTGTGTGTGATAAAGAGAGTGTGTGTGTGTGTGTTATAGAGAGATAGTGTGTGTGTGTGTGTGTGTGTGTGTGTGTGTTATAGAGAGTGTGTTTGTGTTATAGAGTGTGTGTGTGTGTGTGTGTTGTTAGATTCTAGTGCATTGTCTGTGAAGCTCTTAGTGTACTTTACCATCTGTACCCGGCACTCCTTCTATATGGAGGCCCTGAATTCCTGTAGGCTGAGGCTGAGACTGAGAGACTGAGTCTGAGCAGGCTGTAGCGGAGGCTTTGTGTGTGTGGGTGTGTGTGTCTGTGTGTTTGTCTGTGTGTGTGTGTGTATGTGTGTGTTTGTGTGGGTGTGTGTGTGGGTGTGTGTGTGTGTGTGTGTGTGTGTGTGTGTGTGTGTGTGTGTGTGTGTGTGTGTAAAAAATGGAAAATCAGAGTCATAAGAAGTGTTTACTGCTGAATTAATAGTGACCCTTTACATGTGAAGAGCATGATAAGTCACTGTCACTGTCAAATTCACTGATAGCAACTCAGTATTAGGTTTTGTGATAGTCACCTAAGTTCCTCCAGTTTACAGATGGGATCCTCCAGAAGAGAAGAAAGATGCTTCACTCCTGAGTCTCCTGCTTTACTCCCATCCAGCCACAGCTTTCTCATGTGTGAGGGGTTTGATCTCAGTGCTGATGCAAGAGAACTGAAGCCCTCTTCTGTAATACTGCAGTCATTCAGGCTGTAGAGAGAAAAGGAAAATATTATAAAACTTGAATCAAGAGATTTCAGTGTCCTTTTTATCTTTGATTTTGCAGATGCTTTCATGTTCAGGACTAGGACTAGGATTAGACTTCAGTTGAGTAGACTGAGGCTGTAGCTGAGACTGAGAGACTGAGCGAGTGTGTGTATGTTTGTGTTATAGAGAGTGTGTGTGTGTGTTATAGAGAGTGTGTTTGTGTTATAGAGTGTATCTCTGTGTGTGTTTTAGAGAGATATTATGGGTGTGTGTGTGTGTTATAGAGAGTGTGTGTGTGTGTGTTATAGAGCGTGTGTTTGTGTTATAGAGTGTGTGTGTGTTTGTGTTATAGAGAGATAGTGTGTGTGTGTGTGTGTGTGTGTTATAGAGATTGTGTTTGTGTTATAGAGTGTGTGTGTGTGTGTGTGTGTGTGTGTATGTGTTGCTAGATTCTAGTGTATTGTCTGTGAAGCTCTTAGTGTACTTTATTATCTGTACCCGGCACTCCTTCTATATGGAGGCCCCGAATTCCTGTAAGGTTAATAGGTCACCATAAGTGTACCACACCATATGGTCCTCACTGAGAAACAGCTCCAGTGTTGATAAGATGGTCTGCTTTGGCCTCTCTGTGTACTCCTGTGAGCGTTCCCTGGAGGCGCCCATTCTATCAGGTCCCTGAGCTCAAGGGCAAGGGCATCGATGCGCTCATGAGACTGTTTACGTGTTCATATGTGTGTGTGTGATACTTTGTTATACATGTCATGCATTCTGTTTGAGTTACGTATTCCCGCCGGTTTAAAGGGTGTGCTGTACAGCACTTCCCTGAGCAACACCACGGCAGAACCATCATCAGGAGCACGAGAGCAGCATCCACGCCTGAAGACATCTCGGAGATCCATCCACGCAGCTGCGTGTGCCCAACGACTCTTAGGCTCTGCTCCACACTTAGAACTTAGGTTTAGCTTATGTACTTAGAGATCTGTACCTATTGCAATAAACCTTATCTGGCTCTGATCCGAACTGCCTCAAGCTGCCTTGATTGAGACTCCAACCTACAACTACACTGCCTTTTGTATTTAAGTCTAGTAGCCTATAGAAAAAGAATCTTACAGTGTTATAGAAAGATAGTGTTTGTGTGTGTGTGTGTGTGTGTGTGTGTGTGTGTTATAGAGAGAGTGCGTGTGTGTTAGAGAGAGAGTGTGTGTGTTATAGAGAGTGTGTATGTGTGTGTTATAGAGCGAGTGTGTGTGTGTGTTAGAGAGAGAGTGTGTGTGTTACAGAGAGTGTGTGTGAGTGTGTGTGTGTTATAGAGAGTGTGTGTTTGTGTGTGTGTTATAGAGAGTACGTGTGTGTTATAGAGTGTGTGTGTGTGTGTGTGTGTTTTCGAGAGATAGTGTGTTTGTGTGTTATAGAGAGAGTGTGTGTGTGTTATAGAGAGAGTGTGTGTGTGTTATAGAGAGAGTGTGTGTGTGTGTGTGTGTGTGTGTGTGTTATAGACAGAGTGTGTGTGTGTTACAGAGAGTGTGTATGTGTTATAGAGAGTGTGTGTGTGTGTGTGTGTGTTATAGAGATTGTGTTTGTGTTATAGAGTGTGTGTGTGTGTGTGTGTGTGTGTTGCTAGATTCTAGTGTATTGTCTGTGAAGCTCTTAGTGTACTTTATTATCTTTACCCGGCACTCCTTCTATATGGAGGCCCCGAATTCCTGTAAGGTTAATAGGTCACCATAAGTGTACCACACCATAAAAAAACCTTATCTGGCTCTGATCCGAACTGCCTCAAGCTGCCTTGATTGAGACTCCAACCTACAACTACACTGCCTTTTGTATTTAAGTCTAGTAGCTGTAAGATTCATGATCAAGCAGCTGCTGTGACCACCAGCAGAATACCCAAAATGGTTATCTTATCATGGTCACAAAGAGAAAGTCCCACACTGGATTTCCTCAGACACCTGGGGTCAGGAAGCAAACTGAGGTGTGAGTGACTGCAATTAATCATAGTATGGGAATGGGGGAGGCCATTGAGAACCATCTCAGACAGAGAAACCAGATTATCATATACCACAACAAAAGGTTGCTAGACCTGTTTGCATTACAAGCCTAGCTCATTTACATTAGAGGCCTAGGAGTGGTCTTAAAACAGTATATATATGCCTAGAATTGTGAATGCTTGTTATTCAGTGCTACCATGCTGAATCCGGAGTAAGGCTGCTTCGTCACTGCACATTACTGGAATAAAGATTGCTGCATCGGAAACAAAGAAACCTCCTTCATTTCTTACATAGCCTATAGAAAAAGAATCTTACAGTGTTATAGAAAGATAGTGTTTGTGTGTGTGTGTGTGTTATAGAGAGAGTGTGTGTGTGTTAGAGAGAGAGTGTGTGTGTTATAGAGAGTGTGTATGTGTGTGTTATAGAGAGAGTGTGTGTGTGTGTTAGAGAGAGAGTGTGTGTGAGTGTGTGTGTGTTATAGAGAGTGTGTGTTTGTGTGTGTGTTATAGAGAGTACGTGTGTGTTATAGAGTGTGTGTGTGTGTGTGTGTGTGTGTGTGTTTTCGAGAGATAGTGTGTTAGTGTGTTATAGAGAGAGTGTGTGTGTGTTATAGAGAGAGTGTGTGTGTGTGTGTGTGTGTGTGTGTGTTATGGAGAGATAGTGTGTGTGTGTGTTATAGACAGAGTGTGTGTGTGTTACAGAGAGTGTGTATGTGTTATAGAGAGTGTGTGTTATAGAGTGGTGTGTGTGTTTGTGTGTGTTATGGAGAGAGTGTGTGTGTGCTATAGAGTTTGTGTGTGTGTGTTATAGAGAGAGAGTTTGTGTGTTATAGAGAGTGTGTGTGTGTGTGTGTTATAGAGAGAGTGTGTGTGTGTGTGTGTGTAAGAGTGTGTGTGTGTGTGTGTTTGTGTTATAGAGAGTGTGTGTGTGTTATAGAGAGTGTGTGTGTTATAGAGTGTGTGTGTGTGTTACGAGAGTGTGTGTGTTATAGAGGTAGTGTGTGTGTGTGTTATAGAGAGTGTGTGTTTGTGTTATAGAGTGTGTGTGTGTGTGTTTGTTATAGAGAGAGAGTGTGTGTGTGTGTGTGTGTGTGTGTTATAGAGAGAGTGTGTGCGTGTGTGTGTGTTATAGAGTGTGTATGTGTTATAGAGAGTTTGTGTGTGTGTGTTATAGAGTGTGTGTGTGTGTTATAGAGTGGTGTGTGTGTGTTATAGAGAGAGTGTCTGTGTGCTATAGAGAGTGTCTGTGTTTGTTATAGAGAGAGAGTTTATGTGTTATAGAGAGAGTTTGTGTGTGTGTTATAGAGAGTGTGTGTATGTGTGTAGTAGAGAGTGTGTGTGTGTTATAGAGAGTGTGTGTGTTTGTTATAGAGAGTGTATGTGTGTGTTATAGAGAGTGTGTGTGTGTGTTGTAGAGTGTGTGTGTGTTACGATAGTGTGTGTGTTATAGAGAGTGTGTGTGTGTGTGTGTTATATAGAGAGAGAGTGTGTGTGTGTTATATAGAGAGAGTGTGTGTGTGTGTTATAGAGAGAGTGTGTGTGTGTGTGTGTGTGTGTGTAATAGAGTGCGTATGTGTTATAGAGAAAGAGTTTATGTGTTATAGAGTGGCGTGTGTGTGTGTTATAGAGTGGTGTGTGTGTGTTATAGAGACAGTGTCTGTGTGCTATAGAGAGTGTCTGTGTTTGTTATAGAGAGAGAGTTTATGTGTTATAGAGAGAGTTTGTGTGTGTGTTATAGAGAGTGTGTGTATGTGTGTAGTAGAGTGTGTGTGTGTGTTATAGAGAGTGTGTGTGTTTGTTATAGAGAGTGTATGTGTGTGTTATAGAGAGTGTGTGTGTGTGTTGTAGAGTGTGTGTGTGTTACGATAGTGTGTGTGTTATAGAGAGTGTGTGTGTGTGTGTGTTATAGAGAGAGAGAGTGTGTGTGTGTTATATAGAGAGAGTGTGTGTGTGTGTTATAGAGAGAGTGTGTGTGTGTGTGTGTGTGTGTGTGTGTAATAGAGTGCGTATGTGTTATAGAGAAAGAGTTTATGTGTTATAGAGAGAGTGTGTGTGTTAAAGAGTGTGTGTGTGTGTGTGTTATAGAGAGAGTTTGTGTGTGTGTTATAGAGAGTGTGTGAGTGTGTTATAGAGAGTGTGTGTGTGTGTGTTTTGTGTGTGTTTGAATTATGTGTCAATGTACACACACACTGACCTCAGAGACGTGTCACTGTCAAATTCACTGATATCAACTCAGTATTTGGTCTTGTGATACTCACATTAGTAACTCCAGTTTACAGTTGGGATCCTCCAGAAGAGAAGAAAGATGCTTCACTCCTGAGTCTCCTGCTTTACTCCCATTCAGCCCCAGCCCTCTCATGTGTGAGGGGTTTGATCTCAGTGCTGATGCAAGAAAACTGAAGCCATCTTCTGTAATACTGCAGGCATTCAGGCTGAAAAGAAAAAATGACAAATATTCTTTATTTCCATATATACATTTGTGACCCGGCACGCGAAAAGGGGGAACAAGTCGGCCGAGACGATTTCGAGAAAAACACAATTGAAGGTTTTTTTTTCAAAATGAGTGATCTTCGTTTTTTGGCAGAATGTGCAAGTTGAAGTCATGAAGAAGCCACTCCATGTTTCAGATACCAGTATTGGTAACCTTACAAGTATACATTTTGTCGTTGAAGTGGGTACAGTTTGGTTAAATTCAGCTTCGCTATCGTGGCGCTTGGGGGGCAGTGTCCATACAGTAGATTTCCCTTCGTTTAGTATCATTTTAAACTTTCCAGATGACTGTATTGCCCCCGCTCGTCAAGTGAAACGTGTCCAGAAACGGGCTCCTTTGTCTGGATAGCCAGAGCTAGCATAACTGCCATTCAAATCCAATGGTAATGCTACCTAGCTAGGTATGCTAACTGTCGGTATCCATCGTTAACTCGTTAATCGTTAACCATCATGTCACTGGCTTTAATTTGAGAATGGCATGTTATTAATACATTTAGTAGTACATTTAATATCAGTACACTTGATTCATTACTGCTGATGTGTTACTTATATGTTACTTATTAGCAGCTACCTAGCCACTATGTGTTCCAATGTGTTTTCAATGATAGCAACTCAGTATTTTGTCTTGTGATACTCACCCTAGTATCTCCAGTTTACAGTTGGGATCCTTCAGAAGAGAAGAAAGATGCTTCACTCCTGAGTCTCCTGGTTTACTCCCATCCAGCCTTAGGTCTCTCATGTGTGAGGGATTTGATCTCAGTGCTGATGCAAGAGAACTGAAGCCCTCTTCTGTAATACTGCAGTTTGAGAGGCTGTAGAGAGAAAAGAATAATATTATTATAAAAAATAAATGCAGAGATTTCAGTGTTCTTTTTATCTTAATGTAGCGCCCCTTTGCTGTCCTGGGAAATTAATAGTAGCTACCCTGAGTTCTTTAAACACAATTGTATCTCTAATTTGTATAAATGTGTGTTTACTTTGTCTTTACACTTTGGGTTTTTTGAATTTATAGTTTGAGTTTGGGATTTTTGAATTTATAGTTTTCGAGATATTTGTATTTTACCGTTTCCCATAGGAAACAATGGGTTATCGTCTCCCGTCCCGTCGGCACTTTGGGTAGTGACGTCACAATCAAACGCGTAGCGTTATTAAACTATCCTGCCTTCACTCAAAGTTCAGAATACCGTTGGATAGAGGAGGTGAGGTCCGCATTCAAATTCTTCTTGGTGAACAGATACAGACTTTTGCTCAGGTAATCTTAAGACAGTGATTGATTTGATCTATTCGTTTATTTTTAAGCTTCTTTATAATCTAAAGACAGTGATTGATTTCGTTTCGTTTATTTTTAAGCTTCTTTATATTAAGTTTCAAAGTTGATGCGTTTAATTGTGACGTCACTACCCATAGTGCCGACGGGACGGGAGACGATAACCCATTGTTTCCTACGGGAAACGGTAAAATACAAATATCTCGAAAACTATACATTCAAAAATCTTCAAAATCAAGGATGCACAGGTTCATGACATGCGTAAGCTACATGCGAAATCTCATAACTAACGTAACTATCGTCCGGGAGATACGCCCTAGACAGACACACAGAGATTCCTGGATTTATAGATAGATCCTGCCTTCACTCAAAGTTCAGAATACCGTTGGATAGAGGAGGTGAGGTCCACATTCAAATTCTTCTTGGTGAACAGATACAGACTTTTGCTCAGGTAATCTTAAGACAGTGATTGATTTTATCTATTCGTTTATTTTTAAGCTTCTTTATAATCTAAAGACAGTGATTGATTTCGTTTCGTTTATTTTTAAGCTTCTTTATATTAAGTTTCAAAGTTGATGCGTATGGGCCTCGCATGTAACCAACTCTCATTACCATGTTAAGTAGTATATTGTAGTTTGATGTATTTGTATAAGAGTTAGCTTTCTATTTAATGTTGATGGTAAGCCTAGACCAGTGACCATGCGTTCATGCATCTACTGACGCAATGAGAGGTTTTCAGATGTGTCCCGATGTATCTGTTGTAATTCGTGAGTAGACTTTGTTTTCTCATTATTGCAATATTATAAACCTCAGTCTGCATTTACCCTGGCTGGGAGAGGCTGTCATTCGGAAGATACTGTGTGTGATCGCCTTTGCGCTGTGTTCATTAAACCTGTCAGAGTGTATGAATAAACGGCTGGGTGCCAATCAAAATCACAACGCAAGAGTGGCCGCTACAAATGGTAGCTTATATTGATAAGCCTCGGAGGCTTTCAGATTGTACATTGCTTTCCCTTCTGTTGCTATGGAGTCCACGAAATACGCGCAATTCTCGCTGTAAGTTATGTCGGGCCACGTCGTCATGTTATCCTCCCAGTTCTGCACTGAACAACAGCTAGCCTACACCTACGTCTGCTAACACTACAGAATGCATAATTCCTACGGGCACTGCACTAGTAATAACAATTAAAAGATCAAGTGTTAATAGAGGGGTGATATTGATTTTCAGGGAACCATGTGGAATTGTTTTATTGTCTGAAGATGGTTTAGTGTGTCAGCACTTCAGTGAAAACAACATTGCTCAGAAAATGGCGCTTTTTCTTTGTTTCTTCGTCTAGAGCAAGTATGCAAAGTCTGTTTGATTTGCCAACTCTGCTTGCGGCAACACACTGATCAAGGTTATCATCTAACTTGGTAGGCTAACAATCTAAATGGTTGGATGAGTTCTGTATATAACTACGTTCTTAAGTGTATTTTCAAGGATTGTCAGTCACAAACTAATTCCAAGTGTCTGACTAAAACAGAGGCTAGATGGGTGGTTGCGTGCGTGTGTTTGGGGCATGGGTGAAAAAATGTGTGGTATGTGAGATTGACAGAGAGAAAGTGAGTGGAAAGCTCAGGTCTTTGGCCTAATCTACAATTGCCACATCTTGAATGATAGGCTAATTCTAATACATACAACATAGGCCTAGACACAAACACCTTCAAAATGGATCAGTGTAATTCTGCAATCAAAAGCTAAAAGCAGACTTGAAAAATCTGCAGCTGTAGCCTAAATGAAGTAATGCCATTAGGTGGGTTTACCCACCATCTGTCTACACTAAACTTAATTTGAGATGATGAAGATCTAGACAAATTAAGTTCTTGTTGACAATGCCCGTTTCAACAGCGTCTACTGAGCGGTCATTCAATAGCCCACAATGGCGTCTTAAGACATATCTACGAAGTACAATGACTGACCGGACTGTCATGAATATTGACAAAGACTTGGAAATCGACAGCGAAGATGTTCTAAAACAATTTGATGCAACTGACAGAAGGAGCAATAACTTAAATTAGAACCCATTCTTTACGCGCGCGTGTGTGAATGTGCGTGCAGGTTTTTTTTTTTTGTCTGCGTTGCCTACTTCAAAACTTTTTTCTGCAGACGCCCCTGCCTGTTAACATGCTATCAAACGGACATGCGAATGAGAACAACTATAACCATTTTAAGCAATCTACTTCTAAAATCTCTGTCGTAGCCCCTGCCTGTTGACATGCTATCAAACGGATATAATTCTAGCATCGAAAACAGGTAAGAGACATTTTTGTATGTAGGTAGGCTATTAGTGGCCTTCAGGTTTTAGGGGGGAGGGTTGAATGGGGGTCATTCCATTCCATAAAACATCGGTCCCTAACTTTCAAAGAATAGGTCCCTATGCAACTTTCAAAATGAATCAGTTCGAGGCACGTCAATAGGCTAGCTAATTCCACAGCAATTAACGTAAACAGGTTACATTTACTTACATATGAGCAGGCCTACTCCAGACGTCGAAGATTTGTGTGTGTTCCTCATGAAAATTTTACGCGACAAACCCCTGGGCGGCGCCCTCCACAAACGCATTTCACCTCTTTCTCTGAATTACTACACCACCCATAATGCCTCATTATCCATAGTGCATACGGGAAACGATAACCTATAGTGCCTACGGGAAAAGATAAAATACAAATATCTCGCGGACTATGAATTCAAAAATCTTCAAAATCAAGGATGCACAGGTTCATGACATGCGTAAGCTACATGCGAAATCTCATAACTAACGTAACTACCGTCAGGGAGATACGCCCTAGATGGACACACAGAGATTTCTGGATTTATAGATAGATAGTGTGTGTGTGTGTGTGTTATAGAGAGTGTGTTTGTGTTATAGAGTGTGTTTATGTTATAGAGAGTTTGTGTGAGTGTTATAGAGAGTGAGTGTGTGTATGTGTTATTGAGTGTGTGTGTTTTTGTGTTATAGAGAGATAGTGTGTGTGTGTGTGTAATAGAGAGTGTGTTTGTGTGTTATATAGAGTATGTCTGTGTGTGTTATAGAGTGGTGTGTGTGTTAAAGAGAGTGTGTGTGTGTGCTACAGAGTGTGTGTATGTGTTATAGAGAGTGTTTGTGTGTTATAGAGAGTGTGTCTGTGTGTGTTTTAAAGAGATTGTGTTTGTGTGTTATAAAGACAGTGTGTCTGTGTGTGTGTTATAGAGAGATAGTGTGTGTGTGTGTGTGTGTGTTATAGAGAGAGAGTGTGTGTTGTATAGAGTGTGTGTGTGTGTGTGTGTGTGTGTTATAGAGATAGTGTGTGTGTGTTATAGAGAGTGTGTTTGTGTTATAGAGTGTGTTTGTGTTTTAGAGAGTGTGTGTGAGTATGTGTTATTGAGTGTGTGTGTTTGTGTGTTATAGAGAGATAGTGTGCGTGTGTGTTATAGAGAGTGTGTGTGTGTGTTAAATAGAGTGTGTGTGTATGTGTTATAGAGTGGTGTGTGTGTGTTATAGAGTGGTGTGTGTGTTATAGAGAGTGTGTGTGTGTGCTATAGAGTGTGTGTATGTGTTATAGAGTGTGTGTGTGTGTGTGTGTGTTATAGAGAGTGTGTGTGTGTGTGTGTGTGTTATAAAGAGATTGTGTGTGTTTGTGTTATAAAGACAGCGGTCTGTGTGTGTGTTATAGAGTGTGTGTGTGTGTGTGTGTGTGTGTGTGTGTGTATGTGTGTTATAGAGAGTGTGTGTTTGTGTTATAGAGAGTGTTTGTGTGTTATAGAGAGAGAGTTTGTGTGTCATAGACAGTTTGTTTGTGTGTGTGTGTTATAAAGAGAATGTGTGTGTGTTATAGAGAGTGTGTGTGTGTGTGTGTTATAGAGCGTGTGTGTGTGTGTGTGTTATAGAGAGTGTGTGTGTGTTATAAAGAGTGTGTGTGTTATAGAGAGAGTGTGTATGTGTTATGATGATGATGCTTTCATGTTCAGGACTAGGACTAGACTCCAGGGGCCGGTATTTCAAAACTTGTAATCCAGAATGATCCGGATAAACAAATCCCCCTGTCTTCAGCCACGGATCAACCTGATCTATCCCGGTATTTCAAAACTTTGCTGGATTGGATCAGAGTGATCTTGATACTGGCAGATTGGGATGTCCAAATCCGTCCCGCCCCCTGGATCACAGACAGGAAACAGGAAATGGAGCGAACTTCTTACCAGGAAAAGGAGAAACTACCTCAACTTTTGTCTCTAAATTAAAGTATAATCTCGGCCAGTGTTGATGCGTCCTAAGACTAGATGAAAGGCAATTATTATATTGAGTTAACCAATAACTTAAAGCAGCACAAAGTTGAAAGAAGAGCTCGGCGATCTCAAGTAAAGCCGAGTTCGCGCTAATGCGAGCTAACTCTGCTCCATTGACTTCTGTGTTAAAGAGCTAACAAGTTGGTAAATAGGCTAGCGTCTGTATGTCGCGGTCCACAGTGCACATTTGAATGCATTTACTCGCAAGGCATTTTGTGTAGATTTTAAAATGTGTTGTACATATCTTTTTAGGAAACAGTTGTCAACAAAAGGGACAGCCCTAAAACCTTAATATTAGTTTTTCTTTACGGATGTTTGTGGAAAGAGAAGACAGGCAGTTAACACAGACCTTTTGAGCTTTGGCTATGAAAATTAATTGTGTGTGCTGAATGCATGTTAATAAATACATTTGACTGATTTTCAGTGGAAGCTTTTATCAGTGGGTATAATTTAACAAAAAACTGTTACTTAAATAAAGCATTCATATTTGAACTTTCCCTGTGTTTGCTGAAAAAGAAAGGAATTTGCAAATAAATAAACATTGATCAAAAAGCAGTAAAGTGCAGCTACTGTATCAAACAAAGAATTTTAGGAGCAGTTACACTTAGGCTGAATCCCATTTCACCCCCTACCCCTTCGTCTTTCCCCTTCCCCTCCGTTTTGCGCGTTCATGTGTAGGGGTAGTGCTATCCCAATTCACGTTAAGACAGAGGGGTAGGGGAAGGGGAAGCGCTTTCTACCCTCTTCCCTCAATGCATTGCGAACCCGTGATCATTAAAGAACAAACATCGCGCAAGTCCATTTAAAAAGTTCGGAAACAGCAGGGAAAGCATCACACTAATGAAAGTATTTTATTTGTAATTCATGATTTTAAAACTTGTTTGATGAAATGTTGCATTGTGTAAATAACAGCTGCAGATCTGGTGATACTCCATCCACACCTTTACTGGCCTGGCTGTGTGGCATGGAGCATTGCCCTGCTGGAAAAAACACTTCTCAGAGTTGGGGAACATTGTCAGAGCAAAAGGAAGCAAGTTTTTCTTCCGGGACAACGTTGTACTTTGCCTGGCTGAGGTTTGTAAAAGACCATAAGGATTGAACCAAAGCGGACTGGAGGGTCTCCTAGTTCGTCTTCTCTGATGAGTCCAATTTTCAGCTTTGCCCAACACATGGTCGTCTGATGGTAAGACGGAGACCTGGAGAGGCCTACAAGCCACAGAGTCTTGCACCTACTGTGAAATTGGAATAATTGTTTCTGACAGTTCAATTACCACTTCACTTCAATATGGCAATAGTCCAATGTCTCTGGTGACCACAAACCCAAACACTTCAATAAAACAAAATATCAAAACATTACAACCCTAATGCCGCCAGTTATATAGATAAATAATACTCTGTAGGGGAACCCAATGTGTTACCAGAGTCCTACGGTGCAGGCCTGACTCAAAGCTCAGGGTCGAAGACAGAAGCACATAAGCTACTTCATGCCAGTCGCGCTGGATAAAATCAAATAACGCAACAATGGCCGCCGCCTCTGGCTATAAATGTCTTCCAAGATCTTGGGCGACCAGAGTTATCCACTGTCTGGAGTTCTCTGCCCCTTGGTCTCTGTGTGGTTAATAACTTGGAAGTCTGGACGATGTGTATTCAAGGTTTCCGAAAATGCTAAACTTGTTCAAAGTCCTTGACTAATAAGCTAGCTCTAGCCGAGTTGGCCTTCTGTTTGAATCAGTGGCTCAGTCCGTCGAGTTATCCGCAATAACTTCACATACTACACTACTGTACAATGTTCTAAAAAGAGTCACTAGTCGTTCGTCTAACAAACATTTACAGTTGTACGCTGAACTGAGAGTATTACCCACTATAAAACTTTAGCTGTGCCATGGAGCAAATCCAAATAGATCTCCTTGCTTTAGCTGCAACTTCGTTCTCCTCTCTAGGCTAACGTTTCAATTACGTTCCAAAAAGCCAGAAATGTCTTTCTGAATTCAAATGTTTTTAGTCCAGTTTTAAAGGAGTCCAGCGTATGTGTTGCCCTTAGGTGGTCAGGGAAGCTGTTTCAAAAGCATTGTGCTGTCGAGCAAAAGGCCCGGTCGCCCATGTTGCAGAGCTTGGTGTAGGGGACACAGAGGAGCGACATGTTTGTAGATCTGAGGGTGCAGGTGAAGGTTTGGGGAGTACCTAGTTCTTGAATGTTGGGAGGTGCATGCCCATGTATGTATGGGTGAGTATTATGACTTTGTACTCAACCCGGAAAGAGACAGTGAAGTGAGTGTGATATCGGTGTTATGTGCTCATATTTCCGGAACAGCATCATCATCAGGATCCTGGCAGCGCTGTTTTGGATGTATTGCAGCTTCTGGATGTTCTTGCTAAAGTGAATTACAATAGTCCAGTCTTGAGGAGATAAAGGCATGGACGAGCTTCTCTGCATCTGACAGGGTTAAAGTGGGGTGGAGTTTGAAGATGTTTTTTAGATTATAAAAGGAGGTTGCACAGGTGTTTTATATGGTCATTCAAGGTCAGGTGACTGTAGAGTAGAGGGGGATGACCTGGCCGTCGAAGGTGAGATGAGTTACGGAGGATGACTAAACCTGGTGTGAAGTTCCAACAAGCTTCAGTTTGAGCAGTGAGACATGACATGGCTGCAGTGGGGCTTGGGGCAGTTTTGATGTAAAGCTGTGTGTCGTCAGCATAACAGTGGAAAGACATCCTATGTCTGCTTATGACACGACCGTGGCGGAGCATGTAAATAATGAAGAGAATGAACTTTTGAATTAACGATTTCTATTTGTACTATTTATTACTTCCTATTTATGAATCTATGAACTTTAAACATCTAGACTCATTTTCCATAGGGCTACATTTAGTCTTTCCAATGCTTTCACATTCAGGACTTGGACGAGGACTAGGCTCCAGTTGAGTAGACAGAGACAGAGACTGAGACTGAGAGTGAGACTGAGACTGAGACTGAGACTGAGACTGAGGCTGAAGCTGAGACAGAGATTGAGGTTGAGACATAGACAGAGGCATAGACAGAGAGAGAGACAGAGACAGAGACAGAGGCTGAGGCTGAGGTCTAAATAGAGGCTGAGACAGAGCAGGCCGTAGCTGAGGCAGAGACAGAGGCAGAGACAGAGACAGAGACGGAGACGGAGACGGAGACGGAGACGGAGACGGAGACGGAGACGGAGACGGAGACGGAGACGGAGACGGAGACGGAGACGGAGACAGAGACAGAGACAGAGACAGAGACAGGGACAGGGACAGGGACAGGGACAGGGACAGGGACAGGGACAGAGACAAGGACAGAGACAGAGATAGAGACAGAGACAGAGACAGAGATAGAGACAGGGACAGGGACAGGGACAGGGACAGGGACAGGGACAGGGACAGGGACAGGGACAGGGACAGAGACAAGGACAGAGACAGAGATAGAGACAGAGACAGGCCATAAATGAGATTGAGGCTGAGACTGGAGATCATTTACATTTACATTTAGTCATTTAGCAGACGCTTTTGTCCAAAGCGACGTACAAGGGAGAACAATCAAGCTAAGAGCATTAAAAAAACCTGGTGTAACCATAAATATTGCTTATAAAACGACATAGAAAGAATAAAAAAAGAAGTGCAGGCCTGTTGCTGCTTAAGTGCAGGTTGAGCCAAGGTGCCAGTTTAGGAAGAGAGGTGCTCTTTGAAGAGTTGGGTCTTCAAGAGTTTCTTAAAGGTAGGGAGGGACGCTCCTGCTCTGGTAGTGCTAGGCAGGTCGTTCCACCAACGTGGAACTACAACTGAGAATAGTCTGGATTGCCTTGCTTGCACTGGGGGCAGTGCCAGACGACGCTCACTGGATGAGCGCAGCGTCCTGGGTGTGACATTTGCCCTTACAAGAGCATTTAGGTAGGTGGGAGCAGACCCAGTAAGCACTTTGTAGGCAAGCATAAGTGACTTGAATTTGATGCGAGCAGCTACTGGCAGCCAGTGGAGCTCAGTGAGTAGCGGGGTGACATGTGCCCTCTTTGGTTGGTTGAACACCAGGCGCGCTGCTGCGTTCTGGATCATCTGTAGTGGTTTTACCACGCATCCCGGCAGGCCCGTTAGGAGGGCGTTGCAGTAGTCGAGGCGGGAACCCACCAAGGTTTGCACCAGGAGCTGGGTGGCATACTGGGTTAGGTACGGCCTGATTTTGCGGATGTTGTAAAGCGCAAAGCGGCATGACCTCGCGACAGAGGCAATGTGGGCTGTGAAGGTTAGTTGGTCGTCAATAATGACCCCGAGGTTTCTTGCTGTTTTGGATGGAGCCAGAGATAAAGAGTCAGTCTTGATGTTGATGTTGTGGTGGATGAACTGTTTGGCTGGGAAGACCATCAGTTCTGTTTTGGCCAGGTTCAGCTGAAGGTGGTGGTTTTTCATCCATGTGGATATATCAGCAAGACAGTCTGAGATCCGTGCCGAAACAGTGTTGTCCTCAGGAGGGAAGGACAGAACCAGTTGAGTATCATCGGCATAACAGTGGTAGGAAAAACCATGCGAGCGGATGATGGGGCCCAGCGAGGTGGTGTAGATGGCAAAGAGAAGTGGTCCCATTACAGACCCCTGGGGCACCCCAGTGGTGAGGTGGTGGGGTACAGATAGATGACCTTGCCATGACACCTTGAATGAGCGCCCAGAGAGGTACGATTCAAACCAGGAGTGCGCCTTGCCTGAGATGCCCATACTTGATAGTATGGACAGAAGAATGCGGTGGTTGACTGTATCAAACGCAGCTGATAGGTCAAGCAGGACAAGAACTGAGGATTGAGCTGCTGCTCTAGCTGTTTTTAAAGCCTCTGTCACAGATAGCAGGGCTGTTTCGGTGGAGTGACCGCTTTTGAATCCAGACTGGTTTGGATCGAGGAGATTGTTTGTTGACAGGAACTCTGTGACCTGTTTGGATGCTGCCCTCTCAAGTGTTTTAGATAGGAGAGTGAGAAGTGAGACCGGTCGGTAGTTTTCCACCTGAGTGGGATCGAGAGACGGCTTTTTGAGCAGCGGCGTCACCCGAGCCACCTTGAATGAAGAAGGAAATGTTGCAGAATTAAAATAGGCATTAATCACCTGTGTTATTGCCGGTAGGACGGCAGGGGAAATGGCTTGAAGGATGTTGGATGGGATAGGGTCCAGCGGGCATGTAGTTGGACGGCTACCTGCTAGAATTTTGGAGACCTCACTCTCAGTGAGGGGGGTGAAGGAGGGAAAAGATGAGTTATTGATGGTAGCGCCCTTAGGGGGGGAAGACAGTTGGTCGAATTGTTTCCCAATGGCTTCCACTTTCTCTGTGAAGAAGGAAGCAAAGTTATCGGCTGTGAGGTTAGTAGCTGGGGAGGAGGAGGAGGGTAGAGCAGAGTTTTGAAGGTGGAAAATAGTTTCCGAGCATCAGTTGCACTGTTGATTTTGTCATTGAAAAAAGTTTTCTTAGCAGCAGTGATGCTGGTTGAGAAGGAGGCCAGCAGTGTCTGGTAGCTTGCAAGATCGTCCTGTGCTGCAGATTTGTGCCACTTTCTCTCAGCCGCTCTGAGATTGGAGCGCTGCGTTCGGAGGGTATCACTCAGCCATGAATGAGACTGGGTAGCTCGCGCAGGTCTGGTAGAAAGTGGACACAAACTGTCCAAGCATGAGCTTAGAGTGGAGCAGAGAGATTCTGTGGCGTCATTGACACCTAGTGAGGAGAAGGTGGATAAAGGTGGAAGAGTAGAGGAAACCAGGGAGGAAAAGTGAGTGGGGGAGAGTTTGCGGAGGTTGCGCCGGAACGAGACCATAGGAGGAGGGACAGAGGGTTGCTCAATGAGTCGAACATCAAAGCGAATGAAGAAGTGGTCTGAGAGATGGAGAGGGGTTACAGTTAGGTTTTCCGTGGTGCAGTTCCGAGCAAGGATGAGGTCGAGCTCTTTCCCTGCTTTGTGAGTTGGGGGAGTGGGTACCTGTTGTAGGTCGAACGAGTGGACCAGGGTCCGGAAGTCAGCCGAGTTGGGGTTGTCTAGGTGGATGTTCATGTCGCCAAGGATGAGTATTGGACACTCATGGTCAGGGATGGCTGACAGCAGGGTGTCCAGCTCATGGACGAAATCGCCCAGTTGTCCTGGTGGCCGGTAGATAACAATCACATATGTTTTAACAGGAGCAGTTACCATAATTGCATGATATTCAAACGAGGCATACCTGTTTGAAGACAGCAGTGGAGTAAATTTCCAGTTTTCCGAGATCAACAGCCCCGTCCCACCTCCACGACCAGATGGCCGAGATGTATGGGAGAAGGCGTAGTTAGTGGAGAGTGCTGCCGGGACAGCAGTGTCTTCAGGTTTGATCCAAGTCTCAGTGAGAGCTAAGAGCCCTAGTGAGAGGTGGTTGGCGTAACCTGAAATGAAGTTGGCTTTGTTGCCTGCAGACTGGCAGTTCCACAGGCCAACAGAGAAGGAGGTTACAGCAGATGAGGTTTGTTGAAATGAGCGGAGGTTACCCAGGTTGCGCTGCCTTCTGGTGCGCTGGGATCTCTTGTGACAGCGAGTGACAACAGAGATACTGCTGTGACACATGACTAGAAAGACAAATTTTTGTATTGGTTTTGTATTGGAGATGAGGTCAACAGCTTCAACAACTTCTCCCGCCGTGCACAAATCACAGCAATTAATAAGACCACACCCTCACCACCTGCAGAGGGTGCACACTAACAAGACAGCACCCTCACCACCTGCAGAGGGTGCTCACTAATAAGACACCACCCTCACCACCTGCAGAGGGTGCACACTAATAAGACAGCACCCTCACCACCTGCAGAGGGCTATCCGTGCTGGAACCTATTCACCGCCGGATCACTGGGTGGGGTAACGTCTGTTTGTGGAGGCCGTAGCTACCCCATTACCTCTTTGTTGGAAGTCATTGATTGTTTTTCCTCCCTCCTCCCATCTGTCACTGACATGAAATGTGGGCTCCCTCTGGACCTGTCGACCAGGTGTCGTTACATGGGCCTTGGAGACATGTAGCTCAGTCATAATTAGCATGTCTAATGGTATATGGGCCATTCTACCGAATTTGTGTAATATGCAGTCCCTCAACAATAAAAACTATTTACAAAACAATTAGGCATTTAGGCATAGATATTTAATTAGAAAATGTTATGGTCTATATAAACCCAATGCATTACATGAGATAGTGATAAGCTAAATATATACAAAATCATCATTTATAGGGTACTTTCTATTGGGAAGTAGCTGTCCCCAACCCTGACATCTAAATTTCAATGCCTTTAAATAACACTTTTCAAATTTTTTTGATTTTTTTCAATGATTTAATTTCAAAGATCTTTGTGATTGGGTTGAAACAGAACTTGGAATATTTAGATTTATTGTGGGTTTAATTTTTAAATCAATTTACTATACTCAAAAAATCATGTCCCTAGTTTTCATGTCACTACCGAAACACAAGAGTTTTAGTACATTGGCTGAGCCTGTGTTTTAGCCACGACTCTGCATTTTTGACCATGCAGTGACACTGCATCTCTGTCCCTCATGGTTGAATGGTAAGTAGCTAAATCTCATAGTTTTTATATAAATGTGTTCCAAAGTCTGAAAATCGACGTGTAACCTTAAGAATTGTCACTACCGAAACGACTGTTTTCTTCAATTAAGTAAACCTTTTGGGGTTTCATGGAAAATCTTATGTTTTTATGTGTGTTCACCTCTTCAAAGATGTGTTTGCAAGCCGTGTGCTTGCTAGAATTCTTTATTTATGCTTAAAGTTAGAATTGTCACTACAGAAACAATCACTACCGAAACATATGGTAGTGATCAGATGATTTCGGTAGTGACAAAATGAAATGGTAAGTAGTTCAATCCCATCATTTTTAAATAAATGTGTTGTGTGGACTAAAGGGCAGCCCAGAGCACCTTTTGGATGATTTTGGGAGAGAAATGAACATCCATCCAACAGTGCAGTCACTACCGAAACAGTGCAGTCACTACCGAAACAGATAAATTGAACTTGAACATTTGGTAAAAAATTCATTTCTATGGATTTCATTGTGAAAACCTTCAAGAAATATTTGCAAAAATACTCTTCAGAGAAGGGAAGGAAACACAATCTGAACAGGTCAATAATAATACATTTTTACTATAGTAAATGTGATGTTTCGGTAGTGACAATTTTTGGAAGAGGAAAAACATTCCAACACATTCTGAAAATACAATATAAAACTTGACTGTTCTTTTACTAGATATGTGTACTTTAGATATGGTACAATATACATACGGACAAAGTTTTTGGAATGAACCATAAAAAAATTCAAAATATATCCGACATGACTTTGCATCAATTCGGTAGAATGGCCCATATATTCACTTGAGAAGGCAAATGTATCTCCATCGTGGTGGTATTTTTTTTGTGAAAAACATAGTAGCGATTTATAACAAAACGATATGCTTGTCTTAAACTATTATAAAACGATCCAATGAAATGAATACGTTTTTATTTTCTTTGGTATTATTGTCACATTCAGATTTGCAATGATTGCTGGATAACCTTTATATCACTACAATGCTATGACAACGCACTAATTGTTGGCCACGAGACGGTTGCCTTTGTCAAAAAGTGGTAACGTGAATGTGTCACTATGAAACAAAGCATGCACACTTCGGACAAAATTACCCCCCAAACTCTGAGAAAAGGGCCAGAAAAATAAACCCACTGTAATTATCATACCAATCAACATGCAGTTTTATAGTTACAGTATATCAGCCACACAGCAAGAGCATGCATACCTCAACATACAGTTGAAGGACTGCCTTTTAAACCATGAATATGTTGAAAAACACATACAGGAGCACACTTACTCATGATCCTCTCCCTGGACACCTTTAATGCACAATTATCAAGAAGACGATCTTAGAGAAATCGTTGTGTGTGTGGTAGTCGTTTATTGTATAATACCTCCTCCCGGCAATCCTCACATACAGCGAATGATGGCAACTAGACAATGGTTGATGGTGGAGCTGGACTAGTTTGCGTTATTAGCAGAGGACGTGCTTGTAGCAATTTTTTTTGGGCGACAACTACAACAACAGAACAGGAGACAGAGGCGCAGGTGGCATGTACGTTTACTAGATTTTCCGCTAAATCAAGCGTTAGCATATTCACAATAACACTCAAAAGTGTGCTGCTAATGCTAGCTAGCCTCGCTGCTAACAAGTACAACGTTATATGCTCTCACACGCCACCCTCATTGAGGCAAAAGTAATGTTTGCCTCAAATGTCTTTCACATGCCGTTTTATGTAAAGTAAGACATTCTAAATAGGTTCTACACAATACATTTCCTATTTAATGGATGCAAAGTAATGCTGCCAGCATTACTCCGTTGCAAATTACGTTAGATGTCAGTTCAAGCTGGTTGGAGAAGGCACTTTCAGCACCGAGCCACCAGCCAAGAGACCAACAGTGGTCGGGAGCAATGTACTTTTCAAATACGGTAGCCGTAATGCCGCAAGCGGTGAGGCTTTGTAGATTACCAAAGTGGACATTTGGACAGAAAACAGGAAATGTGAGGTCCTGACATGTGTGATTCTGGAAATGATGTAGTTTGGAAATGATGCCGTAAGCTGGCCAATCACAGCCAAGGGGGTATCCGACTCTCTCCGACTCTTTTACCCTTCCAACACGATGGAGCCCCGTAGAATGTAAAATCTCCGCGAGTTTTTGTCCTCCAAACATAAAACTAACACTCTGAGAAAGCTTGAATCTTGTAGTTTTCAAATATATGCAGTTCGAAACAAACAAATAAATGAGCACTTTGTAAGGAGAATACAGGTAAAGCCTTGCATATTTCTCTCTCAGAGTGTGAAAGCAACCGGTGATCGCCCACCCATTAGCAAATTAGGGCTATTCATATGATAAGATCATGGTAAATCGCCGATAGCTATTGGGTAATGACGTTGCAGTAAAACGTGAGTAAACAAGGCAGCATGTAAGGATGTTTACATTTGGACTGAAGAGATACATGATGGCGAACTTCTCTGCTGCCGAAGCCTTGCGCCAAATTCAAGAGGACCTAGTCAGCGAGGAGGAAACCAGATCCTCGGATGAGAGCGATGACGATATGGAAGATGAACACATGCACTTTGAGCCTTGCTTGACCCCGTTGAGGATATCCCTGTTGAGTAAGTTTTATTTGTTTATTTGTTCACCTAGCTCTTGTAATGAATGCTGTTGATTAACTTATAGGGAGTAAAATGCTCCTCTGAGTTGAACGAAATATTTTAGTATGCTACTGTTTGCATAGTGAATAAATTACTTTATGCTTCTAAGACTATTGTATGGTAGAATATAATTCTCAGAGTTGCGTTAATGATGTTAGGCTATATCAACGATTGTTGTTGACGTTTCGAGTTGGTTGTCTGTGCTGATATAAGTAAAACATACTTGGTGACTATATTGCAGCCATTGATGTAAAAATGCAAACGTGTCTTACTGTTATAGCGAGTAAAATGCACGTCGGTATGCTCTGAGTTGAATGGAATGTTTAGTATGCTACTATTTGCAGAGCGATTAAATCACTTTATGTCGCTAAGACTAATTGTATAGTAGAAAACATATTTAATTAACAGAGTTGGGTAAATGATAACAGGCTACACATAAAAACGATTGTTGTCTGTTCTGAGATTAGTAAAACATAGAACTACATGGTGACTATATTGCAGCAGATGATGTAAATTGCAATCGCTAAAAACGTGTCTTACTACTGTGGGTAGTCGTTAGTGTTATTATGACGCGTATGGTAGGTGTGAATCGAAACTAGGAGGTGTTTGTGATCGAAACTGGTGTCATTAGAGTGCTAAAGTGATATGTGTTACAATGCCCGAACATCAAATGAAAGAGCAACAGTTAATTTTATTTTACTTTATTACAGAAACTTGGAGAACATTGCACCTACACCGCCAAGGAAGAGAGCACGCTGTTAGCCTAACCCAGATCTGTCGTCATGGAAGTCAGAGGGTGACAATGACGCAACTCCATCAGCACTGAGGTTTTTTCCTGCAAGTATGCATGAGTGAGTATGCATGAGTGAGTAAACATGAGTGAGTATGCACGAGTGAGTAAACATGAGTGAGTATGCATGAGTGAGTATGCATGAGTGAGTAAACATGAGTGAGTACGCATGAGTGAGTACGCATGAGTGAGTAAACATGAGTGAGTAAACATGAGTGAGTATGCATGAGTAAGTATGCATGAGTGAGTATGCACGAGTGAGTATGCATGAGTGAGTATGCACGAGTGAGTAAACATGAGTGAGTATGCATGAGTGAGTAGAGCCCTGGTATGGAAGGTGTCTCTTAATATTCCTAGTTATACAGTTGAATGGAGAGGGACAGAGAGAGAAGAGGAAGCGTGCGCAGGTGTCAGTGAGAGTTGTCAGTGAATCACAGGTGCAAGCCAGTTTAATGAGCCTATTATGATGTCATAATGCCTCAAAGTTCTGCCATGCAAGTCTATGGAGAAAAAAGGTGATGGAAAAAGAGGAATAAAAAAGGAGTGGCAAGGAGTACCGCCACGAAAAGTCATAGCAGCTTGCACCGGATCGGGCCGGACGTTTTGGTGTTTGAACGGCGTCTCTATCTCAATCGGGCGAGGAGTAGTTAGCTGCAAGAAAAACTACTAGAATAAAAAAAATAGTAAAAAACGAAGAACAATAGTGTGCTTCCCTTCGGGCAAGCACACTAATAACCAGTTCCCACCCCGTTGCAGGCCTGTTTACGGTTCTTTTGTGCCCAATAAGGGCTACTCACGATATTCACGTTAGTGCTGCTTACACCGTTGATATCGCATCCAGTCTGTCCGTTTGCAATCCCACGTAGTTAGCCAGCAATCGTTCCTGGCAAACTGGTTGTCCCACGTAGCTAAATGGAACTGCTAACGTTCCTGGTAGCTAGCAGCACTATTCAGTGGCGTGGCTCCCACCTAGGCTGCCTCAAAGAAACCACGAGTGTCCCGGTACTCGGGTGCTATTTGAGCAGCACGTTCTCTTTCAAAATGACGGCGGTGCACCTTAATACCACCAGTACTCCTCTACTAGATTAGCTAGCACTAGCTTTCAGTAAACACTGCTGAGCAAGCTAGCTAGCGTCCACAAAAGAACATAAAATGCTGTGCCCTTTCGTTGGCTGAATGAAAACAATGAAAGCATTAGTTATACTAAACTAAAAATGTCTTCTTAAGTTCACTTTTATTCTTACTGTTACCTGGACGCAGTCGGTATCGTCTTAACTGTTCTCTCCACCTGTTTCGAGAGCTCTCTCCTCTCACGTCTTGTTTTTGGATCCCGCCTCTCAACCAATAGGGAGTCACTATTCGTGAGTGATGGACATAACCACCAACTACTGACCATTTCACATAACTAACATGTTAAAATGACTACACGCTACACTATTTTACTATTTTAACTTTGAATGTTTACAAAGTTCCAGTTATTTGCTAAACCATATCCTATTGTTTTATCAAAGGTTTTATAAGTAGCATCTGTACACTTTAGGTATATCATAATTAATAGTACAGCACTACAATAGCCTAAGGTTATACCAGGGCTGCATACAGTATACGAACACAAAAGCTACCACACACACGCCTTCTTTCATACACACTTCCCTAATTGATTAGTTAGAAACATTAAGTTAGCTGAAATATTGTCTATTTTTATAATTGATCATTGTCTGAATAAATTCATCCGCTACACTCCATAAATATCCAAGTGCTTTCTCAACTGGTAATTTGTCTATAGATCCCGTTCCCTGACCTCATGGGCTCTGTCCTCCTATGGAATTTGCGCCTGAACAGATTGGCTATTGCTCATCCATTTGGTCAGACAAAATCCTCCCTTTTGACACAGAGATGTAAGCTCCTTGACCATCATCAGCATAGAAGCTGCTCTCAATGGTGTTTATTACCTTGGGATGGAATGTGCTCTTGTTGTCTCTAGCTGTCTGTCTTAGTGCAAAGTTTGTACAACTTGGAGATGATACTGCTCCAAAAAGGTGCAACAACATGTGTATGGAATCAGATCAATGCCATAAATATTTTGTAATCTGTAATATAGATTTTGTATATGTAACATAGATTTAGTATCTGTGAAACCATCTACACTTTCAAAATGTATTTACAGATACAGATTTCAAATACGAAATGTATCTACACTTTCAAAAACTATCTACACTTTCAAAAACTATTTACACTTTCAAAAATTATCTTCACTTTCAAAATCTATTTGCAGATACGGATTTCAGTTACGCATTACGGATAGGGATACGGATTTCTGTTACGAATTACAAAATCTTTTTGGCACTGTCTTTACTGCCTTTCTAAATAGCCAATCAGCGCTTTTGGCAGATTTTCTAAAGCGCCAATCAACACATTGTATCCTCTACTGACTAGCCAATCAGCGCTAGCTTGCTGGCAACTGCTGCTGGCCCGCTCATTATTCAATAGTTATAATCTAAATCTGCCACCGCTCTGCCTAGGGAGAGATCTGGGGTCTCCCCCGCACGGTTTGAATACAATTCGGTGTACGAACACCGTGGGGGAAGTTAAACAAGCATGCCTTATGTCTGGCCCAAAGGGCTGATGAACACCTGTACTATTTAGTTAATCTTAGGCTCTGGCGATTCAGAGATCGCTTGGCTGCAGAACGCATTGTAACTAAGAAATTGGTCTCATATATCTCTTCCACTGAGACGCTAGAAAACTCGCTTCCACACAAAATACACAATAAAACGTTTTCAAGGACTTCAGAAAAGGGTTACAAATAGCCTACCCCAAAGTGCCATGAAAAGAAACGAAAATGACATTACAAGGTGGTTTTGAAATCAGGCTGGTCATTATCCAGCTGTTGAGGATGCACTTAATGGTATACCCCCACCATCACTTTGCATGTGTCTGGAGAACAAGACAATAGCAGTCTGTCTTCTAAATGTTCTCATCGTAATAATGGGTCATATGAATACTGTTCATTGTTAACTTCATTAAATGTGAATAGGAGATCGGTCACGAAAATGCTAACGTTAGCTTTCGTTAGCTACCAAAGCAGATCCTAATATCTTCCATACAACGACAGGTGTAACAAAGTGTGGAGTGAAAACCACTGACTATGATTGTGTCGTTTACAATGACTTTATTAACAACTCCAAATATAGGACTTCTTACTTGTGCCATTTCTCGGTCTCTGATCCATGACTGCTGCATACACCGTTTCACTCAACTTTCCCAGTTACCAGCAAGCTAGCGCCGTTGATTGGCTAGGCAGTACAGGATACAATGTGTTGATTGGCGCTTTAGAAAATCTGCCAAAAGCGCTAAAGACAGTGCCAAAAAGATTTTGTAATTCGTAACAGAAATCCGTAACTCGTACTTCAAATCCGTATCCGTCTCCGTATCCGTAATGCGTAACTGAAATCCGTAACTGAAATCCATATCTGCAGATAGATTTTGAAAGTGAAGATAATTTTTGTAAGTGTAGATAGTTTTTGAAAGTGTAGATACATTTCGTATTTGAAATCCGTATCTGTAAATAGATTTTGAAAGTGAAGATAGTTTTTGAAAGTGTAGATACATTTCGTATTTGAAATCCGTATCTGTAGATAGGTTTTGAAAGTGTAGATGGTTTCACAGATACAAAATCTATATTACAGATTACAAAATATTTATGGCATTGATCTGATTCCATACATGTGAGGCTCAACTTGGGGCTTCATAGCAGTAGGCCACCACAGAAGCCTCAAGAAGTAATCATCGGATTTGGACCTGAATATCTGTCATGACAGGATCTTATAAGAACACTATGCTGTATTGGTAATAGCATTGACACACCACACCAGTAGGGGATGCTATGCTGTTTAATAGTAGATGTTAAGAAATAACCAGTGTAGAACTGTAACCAAATGTGGTCGGTCGTCACTCAATATTTGTATTGCATACAGATGCTATATAAGTGAATAAGTACACTATAGATGACTAGGAAAGTCATTACAAACACTTGTCAAATCTGGACAGCTTGTCAAATCTGGACCTTGCCAAAGTTCAGAATTTAAAGACGGGCCATGAAAAGTTGCACCCCAATGGAAAACAACCCTTATGGAATCTTTCTTGAGGTGGTGTACACCGTGGTGTGGGACGTTCCAGACTTTGCCATCAGATCTTTTCAGCTCGTCCTGTGGCACCACCTCTCAGAGTTTTCTGCTCTAGTCATGAATCTGTTGTCTTCAAAGGAAATTTACATTTTCCCTTCTGAGCTTTCACCTAAGCCATGGTCGTACTGCTGCAACAACAGCTTCTCCAGGTTTGCAATAGAAATTATATTTTATCGTGACTTTAGGACATCCATTTAGAGGACGGTTGACAACCCAGCCAGATTTGGTTATAACTGCATGTGGCCCATCTCCTTCGCTGTTGACCACTTCCCATCGTTCAAAAGCCTTTGGAACATTGCTGCCTATCAACAACTCCAGATGGGCTTTGACTGTAAGAAAGTTCACCTCCCTAAGGTAAGGAAATCTAGAGAGATCATCATTGGTGGGAATGCTACTTGTGTCTACTGGCATGCTTTCCTAAGTGTATACCTCTGGTAATGCAATAAAGTAGTTCTCATCTACAGCAGAGATCTCTAACCCTGTGATGATGTCTGAGCCAACAAGCTTCTTCTGGGACCTAGTTCAGAGCTAGATATTGGCCAACTGTCACTTATGAACACCTCTGTATTCATTGCACATAGGAAGCACCATTAAGTCGTTCTAAAAACTTAACTAGACTGCCATCTTCCAAAAAGATAAGAATGTATGGAGAGAGATATGCAGGGGCGGAGTGGGACACAAAAATCCACCGGGACTATTCTGACTGCACCGGCCCACCACCGGCCCACAACGTGCCCAAAACTGGCCCAACCCATCCCCTCCACCTCCCATATATCAACTACACAAACAATTATTGTTAGATTTAGTGTTGATGTGTGGGTGACAGACGTGTATTTGTATATACATGTACATCTATGAAAATACGGTACAAATCGCGTCCCGTATTGGCTCAAATGTTATGCTAATTCGCAACAATGTGTCCTGTCAACTCACTCGCATCACTAGTTGACGGCTGGTTGAATAAATCCGTAATTCTTGTACATTTTGATGCACTCTCCTCCAGCATCCGCTTCTTTTTCAGTCTGGCTTTTTCGGCCCCTCCTTTCTCCTTTCTCTTATGTCCCTCCATCAGGTCTGCTTCACCTGCTCTCTCTCCCTGATAGCCGCTAATTTAACTCCCTACGTTGATAAAGGCAGAACGATATGCATTTCCCATGAGCCTCTGCTCGGCCATTGTAAATTAATTTATGAACAAAAACACAATTAAATCGCTGGGCAATTTATATTTGTGGTCATGAAAGTAGCGTCTGAATAAAAATAATGACATCAACATAGGAGGCTAAACAAAAATCAGTAGGCTAGATTAATGAAAGTGAGTTTAACACCCACCGTGAGTGAGATGAAGAGAGACAAAAAGTGCTATAAATAGTGGTTGGACCAATCCACTGTTTAACTCTTGGAGAAATTGGAGATTTTAACGCTACCAAGATTTGACAGACACGACAACTCAATGGGCTGCTCATACACTTGACACGGCTGCGAAGGCCGGCCTGCAGGCTGATTCATGTGAGTTCATTAGCCGACCGGCCCAGCGGGAAAAGTCCCGGTTCTCCCGATGGCCACTCCGCCCCTGGAGATATGTCTCAAAAGTATTCGTAAATGCAAGTACTATGATCCACAAATGTTCCACGATTTACAAATGTGTTTTGCGATCCACACAAACAAAATTCTTACTCGTGATTTGTAGTTGGCATTTACATAAATGTGCTCCATAAGAATGCAGCTTATGCATGTTCATTAAAAAGAATGTGACGGTCACGTGATGCTTTGCGAGTGAGCGGTCGCCTTTAATCGACCTCCCGTCTAACAGTTAAATATCTATCTTTTTGACCTATCAAACCATTACTTTCGAAGACATTTCGATATAACATTATGTCCGGAACAGATACCGCAACTTCTCAGCGACAAACAACGAGGAGCCGTCGTGCTGACACTAAAACAACCACTGCTAACTCAGGGATGGGTGAAGACGAACAGGAGGAAAACATGGCTAACGTCATTGCCGACATCGTGACATCTAAGATTAGCGCCCTCATGGACACTAAATTCGCCGAACTTCAGGCCAGTTTGAACACTCAAATAAGCCGCATAGACGACAACAGTAAGAGACTGAGTGAGGCTGAGAACCGTGTCTCAGAAAATGAAGATAGGACGAATTCCCTGGAGTCCAAAATTATCCTCCTAGAGAAAAAAGTTCATGACCTGACTACCCGGGCTGATGACATTGAAAACCGGAGTCGTAGAGACAACATTCGCATTATTGGACTGAAAGAGGGCACAGAGGGGAACCAGGCGGTTGAATTTTTTGAAAGATGGCTTTCTACTACGCTGGGGATACAGACCAAACGCGGGGTTATCAAGATCGACAGGGCACACAGGTCTCTTGGGGAACGCCGGCCAAAATATAACAGACCGGTTATCATCAAACTCCACAACTCCAGGGACAAACAAAGAATTCTCGCAGCGGCAAGAGAGAAGGGCGATATCATCCACGACAACAACAAGGTCCTGATTCGCCAGGACTTTTCTCAGTCGGTGAGGGAAGCACGACGTGAATTCAACTACATCTGCGAGGGGCTGCTGGAGAAGAAGATACGATTTCGGATGCAATACCCTGCCACGCTCTCCATCACAGTCCGCGGGAAAGAACACTCTTTCAAATCACCCACGGAGGCTGAAGAGTTCATAGGCAGGTGTGATTTCCCGACGACCACGAGAGATGGAATTGAAGAAACGGCTTGACGGCTGTGGTGAGATATAATTGTTATGGGAGTGCCTTCTTATAAGTTCATTGAACTTTCAAAAACATTGTGGCAGTCCTGAATGGCTGAGTATCTACATTCGTTCTAAGTAGACCCTTAATGGTTTGATTATGTGCACTACAATGACTGCTTTGACGGGAGGGGTGTGGAGGATTTTGCTTTGTTTTTTATCCTTCATAGGCAGAACAGTTGGGAAATGCTTCCTAATGTTGTTCTGGTCTTTCTAATGATTGGAGGCTTACCGTTTTGCTTCACTTGTCCCATTTTCTCTAAGATTGTCTTTTGTGTTGGGTGGGGCTTGTTCAATGTAGGGGCATGGCTCAGCATTTGGGGCTGGAGCCATATTGACAGCTTTAAGTATTGTGTTTTTTTTCTTATTTTCCCCCTTCTGTTTTACCCTCTTTATGTTTATGTCCTCAGTGTCTCACAGCGATTATCTAATATTTAAATATTCTTTTATCATGTTGTTGCATTTACAATTGATATTTAGTTATGAGTGACGTTAAAATAATCACACTCAATGTCAAAGGCATCAACAACGTTGTTAAGCGTCAGAAGATACTCTCCTTTTTTAAAAAAGAAAAATGTCAAATAGCCTTCGTCCAGGAAACCCACCTCTCAGAGTTAGAACATTTGAAATTACGAAGGAGCTGGGTGGGTCAGGTATTCTACTCCTCGTATAATTCCAAAAGTAGGGGGGTTGCTGTTCTCATACACCGCTCATTACCTTTTACCTTGGAAAAAAGCATATCTGACAAAGAGGGAAGGTATGTGCTCCTGTCTGGCTATCTATATGGTGACCTTATTGTTCTAGGATGTGTCTATGCTCCAAATAATTATGAAGCATCCTTCCTCCCAAAACTTCTTGCTGATTTGGCATCATTCTCCTCCCAAAATATGCTCATTGGTGGTGATTTAAATTGTGTGCTCAACTCAGAGTTGGACGTATCTTCTCCTCGCCTTACATCTTCTTCAAAGAGTAACAGTCTGCGTGAATTTCTAAAAGATTTGGATTTATATGATGCTTGGAGAATACTTCACCCCCTCGATAGGGATTACACATTTTTTTCATTCCCTCATCAGGTTCATTCCAGAATTGATTATTTCTTTTCCTCAAGACAATTATTGGCCAGAATAAAAGATTGCAAGATTGGTACTTAGTCTTTATCAGACCACTCACCTGTAGTCATAGTCATTTCCCCTCCATACAAAGACCCCTCCTGTTATCATTGGCGTCTGTCTCCGGTCATGCTTAACAGTCAACGCTTTATCGATTTCGTTACTGAGCAATTGCAGTTCTTTTTTGCCGAAAATAAAACCCCCGAGGTTAGCTCTTCAACCTTATGGGAAGCCTCAAAGGCCACCATACGTGGGGCCATTATATCCTATACCTCTGCACAGAAAAAGGAGGCCTTAAAGAGACAATTAGAACTAGAAGAGGCTTTGAGAGATATTGAAATTCAATTTAAGCGCACACCGAACAAATATCTAGCTAAAAAATTAGAAGCAGCTCGCTCGGCACTTAATCAAATATTAACCCAAAAAGCCGAAGCCCAAATATTTTTTGCTAAACATAGGCTTTTTGAGTCAGGCAACAAGCCAGGCCGTTTACTTGCCCGTCTGGCTCGTGGAAGGGTGGAACCTAATATTATTGCCTCTCTTCTAGATAAAAATGGAACTAGGCATTTTAAGTCAACTGAATTGAACAAACTCATGAGGTCATTTTATGAGGAGCTTTATAGCTCAGATTGCACTGCCTCATTGGAAAATAGACAACAATTTCTCGATAAGATACAATTCCCATCCCTATCAGAAGATCAAAAAAATATGTTATGTAGGCCTATTACTGAGGAGGAGGTATCAGACACTATCAAAACACTCCAAAGTGGGAAGGCACCGGGCCCGGACGGCCTTGGACCAGGCTATTATCAAACGTTTAGGAAAACACTAGTGGGCCCCCTTACAGACATGTATGTTGACAGTCTTGAGAAGGGTTGTCTTCCCCCGACTCTAAACTTAGCACACATTTCTGTTCTTCTGAAGAAGGGCAAACCAAATGATACATGTGGCTCTTACAGACCCATTAGCCTTATATCAGTTGACAGTAAACTGCTTTCAAAGCTCTTGGCAAAACGGCTCGAGGACTTGCTTCCAATTCTTATAAATCCGGATCAAACAGGTTTCATACATGGCCGCTACTCTTTAGGCAATGTTAGGAGACTTTTAAATATTATTCATTCCTCATTCCAAAATAAACAGAAAACACTAGCTATATCATTAGATGCCGACAAGGCGTTCGATCGTGTCGAATGGCCTTACTTGTTTGACATTATGGAAAGATTTGGCCTTGGTGGAAATTTCTTAAAATGGACCCAAACTATATATCAGGCACCCAGAGCCATCGTCATAACCAATGGTCGCCGCTCTGAACCTTTTCCAGTGGCTAGGGGTGTCCGACAAGGGTGCCCTCTTAGCCCTCTTCTTTTTGCCTTGGCCCTAGAGCCACTTGCTGAGGTCATACGGTTACATACTGAAATAAAAGGAGTATATTTGGGAGACATAGAACACAAAATTGCTCTTTATGCAGACGACATTCTTCTGTTTGTTTCATCTCCGGCGTTATCCATCCCTGCAATTATGAATACTTTTAATGAGTTCAGTTTCGTGTCAGGTTATAAAATTAACTTTAATAAGTCTGAAGCTATGCCACTAGGTCACATGGCCAAATCTGATGTACCAAACAATTTTCCTTTTAAATGGTCAAATTTTGGTTTCACATATCTTGGGATTAGAATCTCACCGACTCTGTTGGATCTCTGGAAGCTTAATTTTGCACCTATACTTTGTGCAGTCAAAAAAGACCTAGAACGGTGGCATAACCTTCCTATATCTCTGTTTGGACGTATTAGTCTCATCAAAATGAATGTACTCCCCCGGTTACTTTATCCTTTGCAGATGCTCCCTTTGTACTTAACAAAAAAGACTAATAGGGATTTGGAGAGGGCAGTGTCCAAGTTTATTTGGCAGGGTAAAAAACCTAGGTTACGTCTTAAGGTACTTCAACTTTCTACAGATATGGGTGGGCGTGCATTACCCAATTTAATTTTCTATAACTGGGCATGTCATGCTCGCCACCTTTGGTCCTGGTTACATGCCTTTATAGATGGGGAGTCTTGTGTTGACTCCTGGGCTTGTTGTCCATTTTCTCCTTGGAGTCTGGTTATGTGTAATCCAAACAATATTAACCCAGAGGTTAAACACAACCCTATAATTTATAATAGCATTAAAGTTTGGCGTGATATTTCAAAACACTTGGGGATACATGGGAAATCTTTACTGGCACCCATCACTCAGAATCCTGATTTTCCTCCAGGTATCAACTCCTCTGTGTTCATATCATGGCAAGATAAGCAAATCATTTTCCTTGGCCATTTATTTAAAGACAATATTCTTATGTCCTTTCAGGAACTACAGGATGCTTTTGATATTCCTAGATCCAATTTCTTTGGCTACTTGCAAATAAGACATTTCCTTTTTTCCTTGCCTAACTTTCCTCCTACCATTTCTCTCTTTCATAATCCAGAAAACTTCCTTCTTAACCGTAAAAATCTTAAACAGTTCATTTCGGGTTTTTATTCCCTACTGCTTTCTTGTGGCACATTTGAGCTACCCAACATCTCTCAAAAATGGGAGGGTGATTTAGGGACCAAATTTATTGAAGATGACTGGCTGGAGGCCATTGCTTCCATCAGGTCAGCGGCTACCAGTAATAGACTAAGGGAAACTCAGTTTAAAATACTGCACAGGTTACACATTACTCCGGTCATATTACACAAAATAGACCGCTCAATTTCCCCCCTCTGCACCAAGTGCAACTCTGAAAGAGGGACCTATTTTCACTATTTCTGGGATTGTAAATATACGTCAAGATTCTGGACCCAAGTGGCCAAAATAATTAGTGAAGTTATTGAAGTTAAGGTTAAAAAAGACCCTAGCGTCTTTCTGGTTGGGTTACCCTCTAAGGTACTACAGCTCCCAGCACCAAGATACACATTACTTGAGAAACTCCTCATTTCTGCACGCAAATGCATATTGCTGAACTGGATTAAAGAACACCCACCTACAGTCACACAATGGTACAAAGAAATCTTCAGTATTTTGCCACATGAAAGATTGATGGCTTTGGCCAAGGGGAAAGAAGGTATGTTTAACAAAATTTGGTCCCCCTTCATAAACTATCTTCCAGAAGATCTGAGTTCTCTTCTCTTAAGAGGGGAGTTGAGTGAGTTCTGGTCACAGACCAGGCCTAGATCTCCCTCATAACCCGATCACAAGTTGCCTGTATGTGTTTATGATAACAATGTGCTCCTGTGTTGTTGCTGTGGACACACCCCCTTTTCTTTTCTTTTCTTTTTCTTTCTCGTATTATTTATCTTTATGTCTATTTATTTGTGATCTGTTTCTTGTTGTTGATTTTGTATTTCATTTCATTACTCTGTTTTATTTAATGTGCTTTGTATTTTCTGTTTGGGGGGGTGGGGGGAATGGGGATGTTTTGTGTGATAAAAAAACAATAAACAGTATGTTATAAAAAAAAAAAAGAATGTGACATCATCCACTTACATTAGTGTCTGCAGTCTGCAGTGGGAATCCTCCAGTAAAGCACACAGCTGAGTCACTCCCAAGGCTCCTAGCATGAGCTCACTCAGATCCAGCTCAGTCATGAGTAAGGGGTTTGAACCCACAGCTGAAGCCACAGCAGCACAGGCTTCCTCAGCAGCACTCCCCTTCAGGAACCTATACAAATAGAAACACAAAACATCATCACTGGTGCTTAAATAAAAAATCACACAAAAGCATTAAAACTTCTACCAAGGCAGCCTTTTACAGAAATGAAAAAAGCAAACTGATCAGTCACAGTGATATTCTCATGGGAAAGGACGCACTGCTTCCCACTAGTATAGTCTATTAATTCAATAATTGGCCTGCTGAAGTAGCTTGAAATCTTGCGGCTCAGTTTTCACTACAAGAGCTGAGTTCATCCTGTCACTTTCAATATAATGTTCATCTATGGTTATTAGTGATGCCCCTTAATCAACAGCTTAACATATGAGGTGTGGCTATTGTATAGAGACTAATGCTTTAAGAAAATTATAATGAAGACTGTTTATAGTCATAGAACTTGTATATATTTGAAATAAAAGTCTCATTATGACTTTTTATTAATTTGAAAACTCTATAATGTTTATCTATGGTAATTAATTATGCCCCTAGGTCAACAGCTTAAAATATGAGTTGCAGTCCTAAAACTCGTATACACAGTCTCATTATTTTTGTATGTATTTGAAACTCTTTGTCATATTCAAGGGTCGGTAATGGGACCACTTCTTTTTGCATTCTACACTACCTCGCTTGGCCCTATCATCCGCTCGCATGGTTTTTCCTACCACTGTTATGCCGATGATACTCAACTGGTGCTGTCTTTCCCTCCTGAGGACAACACTGTTCCAGCACGGATCTCGGACTGTCTTGCTGATATATCCACATGGATGAAAAACCACCACCTTCAGCTGAACCTGGCCAAAACAGAACTGATGGTCTTCCCAGCCAAACAGTTCATCCACCACAACATCAATATCAACACTGACTCTTTATCTCTTGCTCCATCCAAAACAGCAAGAAACCTCGGGGTCATTATTGATGACCAACTAACCTTCACAGCCCACATCGCCTCTGTTGCCAGGTCATGCCGCTTTACGCTATACAACATCCGCAATATCAGGCCGTACCTAACCCAGTATGCCACCCAGCTACTGGTGCAAACCTTGGCGAGTTCCCGCCTTGACTACTGCAACGCCCTCCTAATGGGCCTGCCGGCTTGCATGGTAAAACCACTACAGATGATCCAGAATGCGGCAGCGTGTCTGGTGTTCAACCAACCAAAGAGAGCACATGTCACCCCGCTACTCATTGAGCTCCACTGGCTGCCGGTAGCTGCTCGCATCAAGTTCAAGACACTTATGCTTGCCTACAAAGTGCTTACTGGTTCTGCTCCCACGTACCTAAATGCTCTTGTAAGGGCAAATGTTACACCCAGGACGCTGTGCTCATCCAGTGAGCGTCGCCTGGCACTGCCGCCTGTGCAAGCACGGCAATCCAGACTATTCTCAGTTGTAGTTCCACGTTGGTGGAACGACCTGCCTAGCACTACCAGAGCAGGGGCGTCCCTCTCTACCTTCAAGAAGCTCTTGAAGACCCAACTCTTCAGAGAGCACCTCCCTTCCTAACTGGCACCTTGGCTTAACTTGCACTTAAGCAGTGACAGTCCCACACTTCCTTTTCTTTTTCCTTCTATGTTGTTTTCTATTTCTTGAAAAAAATAAAAAAAAAAGTATTTATTGTTACATCAGGTTTTATTGCTCTTGGCTTGATTGTTCTCTCCCTTGTATGTCGCTTTGGACAAAAGCGTCTGCTAAATGACTAAATGTAATATTATTGGTCTTGATATACATTTACCTGAGATTTTTCAGTTTACATTGCGGGTCCTCCTTTAGGTCTAAAAGAGGTTTGACTCCTGATTCCCCTGGATCATTTCCTCTGAGATCCAGCTCTCTGAGATGATTGGGATTTATCCTCAAGGCTGAAGCCAGACTAGCATAGCCCTCCTCTGTGATACTGCAGTCTGAGAGTCTACAGTGATAATATAGTCATAATTCAGTCAAGGCAAACACAACAAGACATTTGCAGTTTATTTGAAGTATATAAAGTCAAAGATTATTTTTGTAGATTATTGAGGGGATCACTAGTTGACAGAGCATTTTAAAGGTTGAAAATAATGAACATTGAGGTGGTATTTCCACCCAGAATGCAGTACTAAATGTATGGTGCTATAGTCAAGGTGTGTTTATGGTCTGAGCCGCCTGGACTCAGATGGGTGAACTCAGGAATGTCACCAGAATAACTTTTTAATTAAAAGGGCAAAATAAAACAAAACCAAGATACAGAGTGTTTAATACAGGAAAAGACAAGCTGTGGGTTACAAACAAAACTGTGTATTATGTGAATGACTAGTGACCCTTGTGAAGAGCACGATAAGTCACTGTCAGTCAAATTCAATAATATCGACTCAGTATTTGGTCTTGTGATACTCACTCTAGTTTCTCCAGTTTACAGTTGGGATCCTCCAGAAGAGAAGAAAGATGCTTCACTCCTGAGTCTCCTGCTTTATTCCCATTCAGCCTTAGGTCTCTCATGTGTGAGGCGTTTGATCTCAGTGCTGATGCAAGAGAACTGAAACCCTCTTCTGTAATACTGCAGTCTGACAGGCTGTAGAGAAAAAAGGGAGATATTATAATAAAAAATAAATGCAGAGATTTCAGTGTATTTTTATCTTCATGTAGCGCCCCTTTGCTGTCCTGGCAATAGATAGCAGCTAGCCTGAGTTCTTTCAATAAAGTGTTGTCTTTAACTAGTGTAAATGTGTGTTTACTTTGTCTTTACACTATGGGTGTTCATTACTATATAGCAAGACTATGATGACTTATAGACAATAACTCACCTATAAATGTATAGTTTTTTACTTAACTTACTGTATTTTCATCACACAATACACCAAGATAAGTGTTCACCTTTTCAAACAAGAGTTATGGCTATTTAATACACTTCAGGCTAATGCAAATAACCATTCAAATGCAACACAGTGTGACGGTCGTGGTGCGACCGCACATTAACTCACACTTCTCCCCCTCTTTGCAACCACTAGCGCACCCAAACTGACATGGTTTGCACACACACGCACACACAAACACTCATACCACTGATTGCAATTGGATCCACCTGATGGAAATTGCTTATTGTCTAGACTGGCAGAACAAATGGTACAACAAATGATATGTGGTTGGTTTTTACAAACCTTGAGACATTATTTATTACAAAGCTATCTCTTTGTTTTATGATGGTGAGGAAAGGCTATGTTTGTGTCTCGGGGTCTGTGTTGGCATTTTGTATTGATTGATTGATTTTTGTCCTCTACCCCATTTAGAGGCTGAGTAGTTCTTCCGGGTATTTTGAACCCCATTAAAACATTCTATTTGAACCCTCACTCTGTCTCTGAGCTTTTCGGGCCAAACCCACATTTTCAACGGCAACCGAGGCACGGTCCGTCACACACAGATAAACAATTTACTTAGAAAAATATATTTACATATGCACAAAAGTATTAACTTAAAAAAGAATTGTTCTTGACAGTTCAATTACCACTTCACTTCAATGTGGTAATAGTTCAATGCCACTAGTGACCACAAACCTGAGCTGCCAACTCTCCCGTTTTCCGATCCATCTTCCACCGCCCTCCCGTTTTGTCATTTCTCCCGGTAAGCTCCCGTATTTTTTGAGGTACAAATGTATTTTTGTAATAATCAAATCAAAATGTCTGTCAATGTTCTTAAGTTGACAGATCATGTTTGAAACGCAATCATGAGAGGCAACGCAAGCGTCAGCAAATTAAATTGCCTTCAATGCAAAGACGACAACACAGGCTTTAGCCTATCAGATCACGTATATGGACACTTCTCAAAATCCCGAAGCTCAAAACAAAAAAGAAAGATGGCGGACCAAACTCCGTAGATGGTCGTATTTGTACCTAAAAGTTGTTTGTTTGACTTTGTTTTGCTTATATTTTTTGAAAGTTACCGAGAAATAGACACTGTAAAATGTGAAGACCCCATTATTGTAACTGAAAAAAACGTCTGAGAGGATTTCCAAGGTGTCTGAGCAACCTATCATTTACTTTGAATGGGGATCCATCATCCTTGACGGATCAACGCATTCCTAGGCAAGTTTTTCTTCCGGGACAACGTTGTACTTTGACCGGTTGAGCTTTGTAAAAGACCATAAGGATTGAACCAAAGCGGACTGGAGGGTCTTCTAATTTCATCTTTCGTCCAATTTTCAGCTTTGCCCAACACATGGTCGTCTGATGGTTAGACGGAGACCTGGAGAGGCCTACAAGCCACAGAGTCTTGCACCTACTGTGAAATTGGACTCATCAGAGAAGACGAACTTAGAAGACCCTCCAGTCCGCTTTGGTTCAATCCTTATGGTCTTTTACAAACCTCAGCCAGGCAAAGTACAACGTTGTCCCGGAAGAAAAACTTGCTTCCTTTTGCTCTGACAATGTTCCCCAACTCTGAGAAGTGTTTTTTCCAGCAGGGCAATGCTCCATGCCACACAGCCAGGCCAGTAAAGGTGTGGATGGAGTACCACCAGATCAGGACCTTGTCATGGCCAGCCCAATTTCGAGACCTGAATCCCATAAAAAACCTCTGAAATGTGATCCAAGAGGAAGATGGATGGTCACAAGCCATGAAAACAGATCACAACAAAAAACAAATTAAATTACTACTTGTAATTTAGTACCACAACATCAAATGTGTTTCCTGTTTGCCGAGTGGATGCATGTACGGCCCCGGCAAACAGATCACAACAAAAAACAAAATGCTCAATGCCAGAAAAACTAAACATATCTAAGTACCGCAATATGCAACAGGCAAACCGACACACAGGTGACATGTCCCTGGTTGGTGAAATTATTCATCTGTGTGTTTGTTTGTGCTGATTCCCGACTGACAGACCTGCAGACTGATTCGTTATTTCCTGTTTGTTAGATGGATCAGGAGGAGCCTCCTGGGCCTGATCACTCCCCTCCTCCTCCTGCGGCAATGTGCCGAAATGCACCCTCAGCAAACAATCTACGTTATTCATTCTTATCCATTCATTAAAAAACTCTTTCAAAATTGTGTATAATCTACCGATAGCGAACTCTTCTGTAAGTCTCCTGTAACTCCTGATCTCACTCTCACTGTATGTTTTTTTTTTTGCTTAGTCTCGGGGTAGAGTTCTCGCGGGTTTCCCATTATCCCAGTCTACATTACGTAGAATACGTAGATTACGCAGTTAACGTCTAGGGGCAAATTTGAAATTGCCCCTAGCCTCAATGTTAACTTTGGCCGCTGTGGTTCGCGCTCATTGGTGTTTCTATGGTAACTGTGGGGCAGCGTGGGTCTTTGCCCCTCCGGAAACAGGAAACGGAAATATAGACATAACGTTCATTCATGCCTATGGCAAGCACACAGGCAGTAGAACACACGAATCAAATTACTCCAAAACAAGAATATAATGCTTGTGAGTCAAGTTTATTCACACAAATATGTACGCTACTTTGCATATAAAAATATATATATAGTTTGCCACGAAGTAGGAATGGATTGAGCCTTCTGCTCAACAGCGCCATCTCGTGGGTCTGGTGGGGCACTGCCCCACCTGCCCCCTAATGTAGAAACGCCACTGCATATTACACAGGTCTAACATACTCACTAACATTAATAACAGTTCAACTAAACTTCGTTTAGAGTAGCCAGACATACAGCTAACATCTCCACATATTAACTAACACTAACATATTAGCTGCTTACTAAACTAACGTCTTTACAGTACAGAATTCTCGCGTACATTTATACAACAGGAAAAAAAAACAGACTTACGGTTAGTCAGTGACGCACAAACATGTCTGGCCTTTCTAACATACAACGACACAGTCTGTAACATGCAGTCCTCAAACACAATGGATATTAGCCTGTTAGCAGAGGGAAAACGTATGCTAGACCTCATGGCATATGACAAACAAGATACATGCATTAAATATCACATCGTATCACATGTTGCAGTTCACAATCTTTTGAGTATATACACCGTTATGTCATCATTATACCATAGCTTTGTGGGTTTACCACTTATAAATACGTTTAGTATAGCACACGTACCTCTTTTCAGATCAGCAGCAATTTCAAACTGAAGTCTTAAAGGAGATGCCAGTTTAACCACATTGCTTAAAGGGGAAATACAAGGTCAGCGCGTTTAAATAACAAGATTAAGTACGTGAAATTGCATTGCCCCTTTAAAAAACATGGTTAAATTTGCATCTCCTTTAAGACTTCAGTTTGAAATTGCTGCTGATCTGAAAAGAGGTACCTGTGCTATATGTACTATAAAGACGTTAGTTTAGTAAGCAGCTAATATGTTAGTGTTAGTTAATATGTGGGGATGTTAGCTGTATGTCTGGCTACTCTAAACGAAGTTTAGTTGAACTGTTATTAATGTTAGTGAGTATGTTAGACCTGTGTAATATGTATAAGCTTTCTTGTATTATTATTTGTAACATAAGTGAGTTTTCTATTCCTGCCATAAGGTTGCACGTTTATGGCATTATAGTTGTAATTGTAGGTTAATAAAACCAATTTAAATGACCAGTAGATGGCAGTATAATGACATAGTAATCACCACTATTTACTGTTATTACCTCCGCCAAGGAGGTTATGTTTTCGCCCCTGTATGTTTGTTTGTCAGCAGGATTACGCAGAAACGCATGGACCGATTTCCATCAAACTTTGTGGGGAGATTGGGTAATAAAATGGCAATAATTGATTACATTTTCAGATGTCAAGATCAAAGGTCAAGGTCACAAGGCAGAGGTTTGCATTCTCTGAATGCTCCCATTCTTTTTTGCCTATTTGCTCTGTGTCTGAGCTATGTATATATTAAGCCTTTATGTTAACGTTATTTATGCATACTAATGTATAATTTGTACTTTATTTCCTTTTGATAGACCACAAACACAAACACAAATACAAAGATCATTGAATTCACTGAATATGCCTGAGTCCTGTGTATTGCTGTGATGCCTACAATAGCTACATAAACCCCCTAAAGACTGCATTCCGACTCCAGAGGTGTTCTTACAGACACACCAGGGTGACACCACCATATCTGCATCAGAACCTACAGTTCTTTACTCACACAGTTTAGTCATTTTTACATTGTACGTTAATGTGTTCAGTGTAAGGAGCTCCACTTTGCTGGAACAAGACATCAGAACTTCAGTGCGTGGCCATTTCTTGCCCAGCAAACAGACTCACACAGAACGCAACGCAGGACTTGTTACAATGGTGCCATGATCCGGATAAAATGATTGCCTTTTTGGCTCTGGTCACCGGCTCAATTTCTTTCCAAATGTTTTATTGATGTCTGCGTAAAGCTTTTATGTCTAAATATAAGCATTACTTGAACTCAACAGTTTCTTTATTTTAAGTGATGATTTTCAACTTGTGTGAAATATTTAGTTTTTAAATAAATATTTGTACGTTTTCATCACTTTGGCATTTCTTTCCCTTTTCTTAAAATAATACTACTTTTACTTGTGTCTCTTTGGTATCTGCTAGCTTTTGCCACTCATTAATAAATGCCTTGTAAAGCATAGCAAGTCTTCACTTTAGATGGGCTCACACATTGTAGTCAACTAATCAGTAGTAACGCATGAGCAGGGTTTTTCCTGCATAGAGAAAATGTTGGCGCGCGCCTAAGCCGTTTTCCCGAACGCCTATGAAAAATCCCGAGCGCCTAAAGGCAAAAAAAAAAATCAGATCCCGCCTCCTACCCCCTCAGCCAATCATTGAACAGAGGCTTCTCCAAGTTTGCCAGACGTTAGTCACTTTAATTTGATTTTTTTTGGTATAAAGCAGCTAGCAAGCAGTTGCCTACATTATCTTAAAAAAACAATACTTTGATAGTAGGCTTTAAGTTTTATTTAAGCAGTGTGTGCGTGAACCTATATATCCTATGTGTGATGGTAAGACTAATATTAATGCCATATATACAATAACTGATATATGAGAGCTATCCAAAGACTGGTGGCTGCCGATTTAGCAGACAACCTACCTTACTCTGTACGTTTAGATGCTTTACAGGTAGCTGTAAGCCATTAGATGCCTGGGAAATATTTAGTATCTGGGCCATTCTACCGAATTGGTGCAAAGTCAAGTCGGAAATATTTTGATTTTTTTTATGTTTTATTCCCAAAACTTTGTCCGTATGTATATTGTACCATATCTAAAGTACACTTATCTAGTAAAAGAACAGTCAATTTTTATATTGTATTTTCAGAATGTGTTGGAATGTTTTTCCTCTTCCAAAAATTGTCACTACCGAAACATCACATTTACTATAGTAAAAAAGTATTATTATTGACCTGTTCAGATTGTGTTTCCTTCCCTTCTCTGAAGAGTATTTTTACAAATATTTCTTGAAGGTTTTTACAATGAAATCCATAAAAATGTTTTTTTTACCAAATTTTCAAGTTCAATTTATACAATTCATCAAAATCTAAGTGCAATATTTCTTTGTACAATGCAAAATACTGATCATATTGATTCCAGAGTTGTTCATTGATGAAATTGAACATACATTAATCCAATCAGTATCATAACAATTTAGTTGATTACTCAATATACTTAATTTTTTACAAAACATCCTGTGTTTCGGTAGTGCTGCACTGTTTCGGTAGTGACATCCAGTGTTTCGGTAGTGACTGCACTGTTGGATGGATGTTCATTTCTCTCCCAAAATCTTCCAAAAGGTGCTCTGGGCCGCCCTTTAGTCCACACAACACATTTATTTAAATATTATGGGATTGAACTACTTACCATTTCATTTTGTCACTACTGAAATCATCAGGTCACTACCATATGTTTCGGTAGTGACTGTTTCGGTAGTGACAATTCTAGCTAACTTTAAGCATAAATAAAGAATTCTAACAAGCACACGGCATGCAAACACATCTTTGAAGAGGTGAACACACATACAAATATAAGATTTTCCATGAAACCCCAAAAGGTTTACTTAATTGAAAAAAACATGCGTTTCGGTAGTGACAATTCTTAAGGTTACACGTCGATTTTCAGACTTTGGAACACATTTATATAAAAACTATGGGATTTAGCTACTTACCATTCAACCATGAGGGTCAGAGATGCAGTGTCACTGCATGGTCAAAAATGCAGAGTCGTGGCTAAAACACAGGCTCAGCCAATGGACTAAAACTCTTGTGTTTCGGTAGTGACATGAAAACTAGGGACATGATTTTTTGAGTATAGAAAATTGATTTAAAAATTAAACCCACAATAAATCTAAATATTCCAAGTTCTGTTTCAACCCAATCATAAAGATATTTGAAATGAAATCATTGAAAAAAATCTAAAAAAATTGAAAAGTGTTATTTAAAGGCATTGAAATTTAGATGTCAGGGTTGGGGACAGCTACTTCCCAATAGAAAGTACCCTATAAATGATGATTTTGTATATATTTAGCTTATCACTATCTCATGTAATGCATTGGGTTTATATAGACCATAACATTTTCTAATTAAATATCTATGCCTAAATACCTAATTGTTTTGTAAATAGTTTTTATTGTTGAGGGACTGCATATTACACGAATTCGGTAGAATGGCCCATCTATAAATAACAGCTCACCTTTATCTTTTTAACCAGATTTGTAAACAGGTCGCGATCAACAGGCTCAATAGGTACAATAGGCTACCTTGGTTTAAAATCGAATTACGGTAGAGTCATGCTAGCATTGCGCTAAATAATGAGGCAGCTAACATTAATAAGTGGTGTTTACATAAAGTCACTTATTGTATATGTAAGGGATAATGTATAGAACGCAGGTCATTGTCGGGAAAATAAGCCCCGACAGGGCGAACAGCACCCCGACGCGAAGCTGTTAGTTGTTTTAAGCAGATTTGTGAGCAATTCATCACGAATGCAATGCACGTCAGCGAATATGTTCTGAATAGTATGTTTCAAGTAGGCTACAGCCGAACTCTCGTTCTGTTTTGATCAATAGTAATCGAGTTGATCAATCTATACGCAACTGTGAGGTGCGCGAATGGACAGAGCCAATCACTAAATTACTCAACCTGCGGATGCATCAGTCGGCGGTTTCAATATTCATGGCTTTCAATGTATTAAAATATCTGCTATGTTGAGAACTTACACAGGTGTAGGCTATTACTTGATTTGTCTACGCGTTTAAACGAGTACCAGTAGAACGCGGGGCCTGGGGAAGGCAGACAACAGCATTGGTTTTGAAAGCTCAACTCGTTTGTGTTGCATCTCGAATATAATAATATTAATATTATTATTGATAAACCGGTGCGGTTGAAAACTGTTGTTCCACTGCGAGGGCCAGCCCGACGTACACGAATACACCTGTACAAATGCACATTAAATGTCCACTCAAAATACTGTCAAAAGTTTGATTATTGATTTCCAACGCAGCCTCCATTGGTGAAAATAATGGTATGTAGGTTTGTATAATAAACATGAATAGTAATAATAGATAAACTTGACTTTCATAATTCGTGTGTTCCATTTATGACCACTGGTTAGTTCTATTGATAATCAGTAGTTTGCGGGGTAAACCTTGATGTTGAATCTTTGAACCATACATGAGAGCACCATGGGGCTTGGACTATTGTCAATATATTAGGCTATCTATTTTAATTTAAAGTGGAAGCAAAATGATAGCCTCCATTATTTATGAAAGGAAAAAAAAAAAAAAAAAACATTGATTTCTGCTGATTTTTGAGCCATTTTGACCCAGGAAAAACCCTGATGAGTTCATCATGAAGTGTTGTTAAGTGCTTGTTAAAGATGCAGTAACACTAACTATCCGTAGGCATATTTCTTAAGGCATGTCCAAATAGAATAATACATTTTTGTGTCCAGGTTCTGTTTAAAACTCATTTAGAAATGCTTTGCAAAGCATAGCAAGTCCTCACTTTAGATGGGCTCACACCATGTAGTCAACTAATCAGTAGTAACGCATGAGTTCATCATGAATTGAAGTGTTGTTAAGTGCTTGTTAAAGATGCATTAACACTAATTATCTGTAGGCATATTTCTGAAGGCATGTCCAAATAGAATAATACATGTTTGTGTCCAGGTGATGTTTGCAACTCATTTTTAAATGCTTTGTAAAGCATAGAAAGTGCTCACTTTAGATGGGCTCACATAATATACTTTACTAACCAGCAGTAACTCCTGAATTAATCATGGATAACCTAATTGGTAAGTATTTGTAACATATGTATCAACACCCCAGCTATGAGTTGAGGCCTATTTCTAAATCATAACATTTTATTTAAGGCATGAACAAATGTAGGTCTAGATAGTCTGTTAATCATCAACTTCCAGATTTTAACCGGCCTTATACATTCCTAAGTACCTAGATAATAATGGTAAAATGACTTAACGTAATTTTGGGCAATATCGCTTACTATGAACAAGCCATTAATGAGTGTGAATACAAATGCTTTATTGATGAGAATTAACATAGGAGCTATGCTTTACAAATGATGAATAAAGCATTTAGTAATACATTTATAAATGGTTGTTTTGGTATTAATTAAATATAATTGATGTATTTACAAGCATTTTTTTTTAAAGGCTTATTTATTATGAACAAACCATTTGTAACTGTGTGAAGAAATGCTTTACTAATGATACGTTATGTATGAACAATAAATAACTAATGGTGAACAAACCATTATTTAGTAGTTTTTTAGAAGGCTTATTTACTATGAACAAACCATTTGTAATTGTGTGAAGAAATGCTTTACTAATGATACGTTATATATGAACAATAAATAACTAATGGTGAACAAACCATTATTTAATAGTTTTTTAGATGGCTTATTTACTATTAACAAACCATTTATAAATGTGTGAAGAAATGCTTTACTAATGATACGTTATGTATGAACAATAAATAACTAATGGTGAACAAACCATTACCTAATAGGTAACAAATGCTTAATAAATGATGAATTGTGTGTAGTTATTATAAAGTGTTACCGACAATCTTTATGATATTGACATTTACTTCACCATATTAGCACATTTGCATCATTATTTGATACTTTGGGCGTTAAAAAGAGCGCTAAAACTAGCGTAGCCCTTTATATGTTGGTGCCACCAACCAAAACGTACTGAAACGTGTATGAATGATTCTATCCTCTACCAGTCTTACTACCATGGAAAATAAAAGCCAGGCGGCAATTTGCCCCGCCGATCACCGTAAACATGTGAGATAATTCGACAAGAGATATTGAAAGACAGCTAACTCACTGCTTCGTCAAATAAGACAGATCAACTATATACATATATCTGGAAACCACTTACAGATTCTGATTAGCTAAGTTTGCGTCTGGATGGAAAGATGTTATCTTTCCCCATCCCACCAAGCCATTTTTTGAGGAGGATTTCTAGCATAACCTGCGATCTACCGTGGAAAATAGAAGCCAGGCGATTTTCTATCAGTTCTCACCACACAACGACGTTCGAAACTCGTGAAAGCAAATTGTGAGCCTCCAACTCTAAAAACGAAAGGCAAATCAAGAATTGTGATAACCCCAGACCAAAGCCCTAAAGACAGAATATCAATTAAATTATTATCAAGTAAATCAATTTGTTCATGTCCATGAGAAATCGTCAAATCACACCAGAGTAAACTACGTTGTCCCACAAGGCTCTGTCCTTGGACCACTGCTTTTTTCCCTTTATATGCTACCCTTAGGTGCTGTCATAAGAAAACATGGCATTAACTTCCATTGCTATGCTGACGACACCCAACTCTACCTATCAATGAGACCTGATGAAATTGTACATCTACCCAAGATAGAAGCTTGCCTCCATGATGTAAAATCTTGGATGACTAACAACTTTCTGCTCCTCAACTCTGATAAAACTGAGGTTATGCTTGTAGGTCCCGATCAACTGAGAACTACACTATCTACCCATCTACCCACACTCAATGGCTTCCCAACACCCAACACTATCATCAAAAACCTTGGCGTAACTATCAACCAAGACCTCCTACTTGACTCACACATAAAACAGATCTCAAAGACATAATTTTTTCATTTACGCAATATTGCCAAAATTAGAAAGGTCCTATCCCTCCAAGATGCAGAAAAACGAATCCATGCATTTATTACTTCCCGCCTCGATTGTAAGGTAATGTAATGCTCTCCTGTCCAGATGTAGCATTAACACAATAAAGAGCCTTCAACTTATACAGAACGCTGCTGCTCGTACACTCACCAGAACTAAAAAATATGAACACATCTCACCGGTACTCGCCTCGTTGCATTGGCTCCCCGTCAAAAGTAGAATCGATTTCAAAGTACTCCTGCTAACATATAAAGCCCTAAACGACCTGGCTCCAAACTACCTCAAGGAATTAGTCGTCCCCTATTGCCCTTCAAGGCTGCTCCATTCCCAGAGTGCAGGCCTCCTGGTAATTCCAAGAATTTCAAAAACCACAATAGGAGGCAGAGCCTTCAGCTACCGAGCACCCCTCCTCTGGAACAACCTCCCTGCCTCCATCCGAGATGCAGACACTGTCCCTATATTCAAATCAAAGCTTAAGACATTCCTCTTTAGTGCATCTTATAGCCAAAAGTAATTGCGTCAACAAACCCATCACCTGCTGCGCTAGCCAAAAGTGTGTCCTGTTTGCTGAGTGGATGCATGTACGGCCCCGGCATAACAGCTCATACTTCAATGTAACGAATTATACAGCCAAAAGTAACTGCGTCAACAAACCCATCACCTGCTGCGCTAGCTAAAAGTGTATCCTGTTTGCTGAGTGGATGCATGTACGGCCCCGGCATAACAGCTTATACTTCGATGTAACGAACAATACAGCCAAGACATTTCTCTCTAGTGCATCCTATAGCCAAAAGTAATTGCGTCAACAAACCCATCACCTGCTCCGCTAGCCAAAAGTGTATCCTGTTTGCTGAGTGGATGCATGTACGGCCCCGGCATAACAGCTTATACTTCAATGTAACGAACAATACTGCCTCTCGGTTTGTCCACACCATCATCTCACCATCTCAAACATTGCCGAGTGGATGCATGTACGGCCCCGGCATAAATAAATAAAACTTAAGAAGAACAATAGTGTGTTTGCAAGCACACTAACAATATATGCCAGCATTACTAAATATATCTTCTCCCTTTCTCTCTCTCTCTCCTTCCATATCATATTGCTTTTGCCTATAACAACACTGATGAAATAGCCATATTGCCTACTGTTAAATCTACTGCCCAAATGCATCTCCCTATCTGTCTCTGAAATTGTTGTCTACTAACATAAATGTTCTCTCTCCCCTATAGCATGTTCCAATCGCTGATGGAAGTGGAACTATCGCTCCTCACCCCCACCACTCTGCACGTAGTCTCTCTACCTGGTCTACCTGGAGAAACCCTCGGCCAATCGCACCCACCGCCACTGCATTGCTGTACACCTACTCTACCCAATACCCTATGCTAGCATTTATATACAATATACATTATTGCCTCCACCTAAATGTTTCTCTGTCCCTACATCCCTTACCCCTGTAACAGTAACCCTATTGGCACAGTAATCTGGTCTTGCCTGTATCATGTATTTACTACCAGATGTATGTATACATATGTCCAGTGACCAAATGCTGGCTGTGTATAACCCCTGTTGCTTCCTTTCCCCTTCTGCCACACAACCCTTCCCCTTCCCCCCTTCCCCCCGTCCCACCTTCCTGTCTCCACCCGGCCGACCTTGCAGATGGGTCCCCCCTTATGTGCCGTGGTTCTGCTTAAGGTTTATTCCTGCCCAACAGGGAGTTTTTCCTTGCCCCTGTTCCCGTTGTGCATGCACTAAGGGGGTTCAGGCTCTGGGCTCTGTTAAGCGCCTAGAGGCAATTGTATTGTTATGGCGCTATACAAATAAAATGTAATTGAATTGAATTGAATTGAATTGAATTAAATTAATAATTTCGTTTTTATGGGGCAATAGCTCTAAATGGGATACGTTTTTGTCAGTTGAAAGCTGACCAATAGGCAGAATCTCATTACATCTCATCACAAGATGTTTTAATTCAAATCCTTGTCGTTTTCAACCAATGGCTGCAGCAGGGTGTGTGAGGCTAGACTGCTGACAGTCAATATGCTAATAAGAGCCTTTCGCACCTCTGTCAGCAGGAGGTGAGAAGTATGCTAAATGCTCCGTTCATATGCGGCAGACGGATATTTCGGGGGAATGTCCGCGATCAATGCTGATCATTCGCGGCTGTATCACAGCGTGTACGGGCCCGATAATCTTAGTTTTCGTGCAGTGATATACAACAATAGTTAGTTGGTGTAGTAATAATGTTGATTTATTGTTCAACATTATTGTCACTATGTTCATTGTGAACACAAACATAATAATAAATACAAAAATAGTTTTTTGTTACAGTTTTTCTCCATTGCTTTGGGTAATTTCACGAAACAAAAATGACATTCTCGAAACAACACGTGCAAACCTCCAAACCACTGGGCACTTGTTCACAACAGATTGGAATTTCTCATTCCTTTAATCACATTACAATTGTATTTGCACATCCTTGTAAATGACAAGTACAATTGCCTACAGTTTGCACAAATTTCAAATTATGTAGTACATCTTTGAAAATGGTTAGGTTCAATTGCCTTCCGTTAGCCCAATTACCAATTGAATACTTCTTGCTGGTCTAAACGGACTGTTGTTTCTCAGTCAAGTCGCTGTTCTCTGCAAAACATGTTATGTTGGCATAATTTCCTTGTGTACATCACCTGCAAACTAGTTCACCACTGTCAAAATCTTTTACCATGAAAAACATCCAGCTATACCTTATACTGTAATATGGATCTCTTGGATCATCAGCTTAAGGTGCTCACATGCTTGTCCGATCGTGCTCTCCGATCTCACGAGGCACGCCCTTAAACGCCCTCCTTGAAGTGGGACCATACCTTTGAGCACCTCGGAGAGCCATCCGAGGGTGTCGGATGGCCTCTGGAGCACCGCTTGAATTTTCTCACTATCCGATCCGACTATCCGATCCGAGCTGTCCGACACCCCTGGCTAAAATTACGTTTCCTGTTTCGTTCCCTATGACAGCACCTCCGTTTTTAAAAAATCTCTGAGAGATCGCTGGGAACCTGGGGCTGGAGGTCCAGGAGTGCATTAGGAGTTGGAGGAAGATCAGGGACAAGTTTGTAAAAATGAAAAAAACTATGAAGGGCACCAGCGGCGATGCAGGAGGAAAACCGACATCTCCCTTCTTCCTTGCTCTATCGTGGCTCTCGCCGCATATAAAGCATAGGGAGACGTCGTCTAATTACAGCAATAATAAAAACATTTCTTGGTTTTCGAACAGCCTCTTTGTGTTTGAGTTAGCAGAGCATGCAGTGTAAATTATTAAATTGTAAAATAACCTGAATTGTAGACGTAAAAAAGCAGAACTGTTTGTGTGGTATAATAATAGAAAATATTCGGCAATAACCGCGAGCTTGGTCATTGTCGTTAGTAATTCATTTCACAACAACAGCCTCTGATCATTAACTGAAAATACACGGATAAAAACAAACGATTTCTTATTTTATAGTTTGTTGTTGATGATGTAATGGCCTTGTAACATCATAATAAACCGTTGGTAATCTCCACAGCCCCTCGTAGAACCATGCAGGTAGAGGTGAGTCGTACAATCATCAGATTAGAAAGGGCGTGTCTCTAGTGAAGTCGTACGAGGTGAATTGGATAACCATGCAAATGCCTTTACAGTAATGTTCAGGTGCAACTAGAACTTTACTAATCAAGAGGGAGATTCACACATCCGATCACCAATCACACAGTAAGTTTAGTTAGCTGACAGGTCCTATCCAGGAGTATAAATGCTTCCATCAAATATCTAGAGCTTGACCAAGTTCAGTACAATTTATGAACATGGAAGCACCTGGCCAAGGAAACAACCAAGGGCAACTGCCTGTTTGAGGAAGCGGAGGAAAAAGAAGAGGAGCAACGGTGGATGTCCCAGGCCAGTGCGGGGGCAACATCACCATGTGTGATGCCATTTCAGAGAATGGTGTAGTCACCCACATTCCCAGTCTTGGCCCATACAATACCCAGAAGCTCCAGGTTGTGTTGTTAGTGTAGGCTATACATCATTTTAGTTTTGATATTCTTATTGTATGACAGTATATTGTGCTGAACACATTTTCTGTTACTGTAACCACAATGTATGGCAATAACTGTAACAATTTCCATGGCAGTATGAGTGCGTTATGAGTGCTACCTTGTAGGCTACGCTAGAATTATTCTTTTTTCTGTTTGATACACAAAGTATTCTGGAAAGAAAACATCTACTGCAGCAAACATTCAGGGCCCTATTTTAACTATCAGAAACGCAAGTAGGACAGCGCCAAGCGCAAGTAGCTGTGTGGGCGGCTCTATGGCGCATTTGCTATTTTAACGGCAGAAAAAACACACTTGCGCCCGGCGCAAATGTCAAATGGGTTGGTCCAAAGGAGGTTACTCAGCCATAGGTGTGGTTTGGGCGTAATATGCAATAAACCAATCAGAGCGTCATCTCACATTCCCTTTAACCCTTCAGGGACAGAGGCCTGTTTGACTTTTTTAGGAAGTCTAACATGCCTTGATGTTTTTGTATATTTCCCCTAGCTATAAGTATTGATGCACAAGTGGCTTATATGATTATGTTATAGAGGACATCAGCAATAACAACATTAGAGTAAAAGGAATGTAGTACAATCAAATTGTATTTAAATCAAATGTTAAATCACCCTTACAAATACCTTTATTCAGAGGTGCTCAGAATTTGTTCAAAAAAACATTGTAAAGATTTCGAGCTAAGACCTTTGAACTCTGAAACTTGTAAACATAGGTGTTGGCTATACATATGTGAGTTTAGCATTCAGAAACTGTGTGTGGTTTTACTACTACATATTTATAATAGCAGAGTAACCTGTTTCTCTCCCAAATGTGTCTCCCTACAAATGCATATTGATGAGTTACAATGGCCATTGCATAATGGCCCTGGAATGTCTTTGTGGTTCACTTCCCCCAAAGGTTTTCACGCCACACCATGGCCCAATGGAGATCACTGAATCACCATTACTTATCATATGAATGGCTGTCATTTGCTAATGGGTGGGTCCTAAGGAGCAGAAAACTCACTGACAGACTGAAAAGTGCATCAGCTCAGCTATATTCTTCTTACAAAGTACTTATTTATATTTTATTTTCGAACTTTATATATTTTAAAAGAAAAGGGTCCAAGGTTCACGTGGGTTGTCTTTATATGTCTGTACGACAAAAACTTGCGGAGTTTTGACAATGTGAAAAAAATATCCCACCGGTGGGTCCCTGTCCCAGAATGGTTAAGAGAAAGGACCGCATATTCCATAGCGGCTTGTTATTATAATGGCGGAACTACCTGGAGGAAGACCGTGAGGCCACCAGAACGTGTGTTACCAGAAAAAATCACGGCAATATTTTCCCATGCTTGTTAGGAGAAATGTTTCTACTTTTCATTTCTCGTTTGTATTTTTTCAGTTACTAGCATTCGTTTTTTTGGTGGCAACATATTTGAAATCCCCAGCATGTCGGACTAGACCTGACGTAACTGCATGTAAAGCCGAACTTATTTCAGACTGTGATAGGGACAGTGTGCGTCTGTCCCCAGCTCATCTGCCAGGAGATGGCAGACATCAGAACTGCCATTACAATTAACCTGAATCATTTGGGTCAATGTGTACGCTAGATGTATGCCTATTTTTAAAATATCTTGGATATGGATATCACAATGATTTCCTCATGTGGTAAATACTTTATTTTCCTTGTAATTATATATGGCTTGCCAAAAAATTGGTGTAAATCTCTCGTGTAGAATAGAGAAGTAAAGTGTAGCCTACTGTGCGGCCAAGCACGCGTCCTTAAAATAGCGTCTGAATACGCGCCACAGACTCTACACAATGCGCCTCTGACATTAGACTAGGTTTTTTCTGGTCTATGGCGCGGTCTACGGCACGTTTTGAAACTGCAAAATACCACTTGTGCCTGAGAAACGCCTTCTCTGTTCCGCCCTGCCAATGTCGGCGCAAGTTCATTTCAACGCGCGCCTCTGGAGGGAAAATCCCGCTGTGCGCCGGGTGCAAGTTAGGAATGATACATGCGTCGGTGACAATGTCAATTGCGCTGGGTGCAAGATAGGGCCCTCAGTGTCAAAGGACTGAGCCAAGATTGAAATGTGCACTTGAGGGATATTTCTATGGTCCACTGCCATACTGACAAAACATCTAATTGTTTTGACCTGCAGAGTTTAAACAATGCCAAAGGGACTTTTCATTTTGGGGGTACTGACTATTTGTATGAGAAAAGGAATTTGTTTTGACTGATGAGTTGTCTGTTTTGGGAGAGATATGACCTTTTGCAGGTGTGCCTTAGTGTTTTGCTAAACCATCTAGGTCATTTTGGCAAATGTATTTAAAGCCCTGAGAATGTGCTTTTTTTTCGAGAGATGAGCCACAGCAATTGAGAAGGAACCTTTCATTTTTGGGGCAATGACTGTTCATATGAGAAAATGATTTGGTTTTGAAGCTTGGGTAAACTGTTTTGGGTGAGATTTGGCCTTTTGAAGGTGATCTATGTAGTTTTGCTGAACCATATAGGCTATTTAGCCAAATGCACTAAGATTTTTGAGAATGTCATTTCTGTTCTGTGAAATAACCCAAAGCAATGGAGAAAAACTGTAATAAATACAGTTATTGTGTATTTATTTATATACTGAAAGCTACATAATATACAATACATATGTTGTCTATAAACACTATATGCAATATGCACAACATCCCTCAAAACTAATATTTGCCTCACCACCTGCAGAGGGTGCACACTAATAAGACAGCACCCTCACCACCTGCAGAGGGTGCACACTAATAAGACAGCACTCTCACAACCTGCAGAGGGTGCACACTAATAAGACAGCACTCTCACCACCTGCAGAGGGTGCACACTAATAAGACAGCACTCTCACCACCCTCAGAAGGTGCACACCTGCCAAAACAACTTTACAAAAATGTATAGGTCATGAAATTGTAAGGTCTGTGCTCTGTCCCTGTCTTGTTTCCCTATGTATCCCTTGTGTTCTCATGTGTTTCTTCATTTGTGTTTGTTTACCCTTGTCTCCTCGTGTCTGTCTCCTCACGCCCTCCCCTTGTTATTCTGCTTGTGCTGTTTATTAGTTTGTCTCCCTTTTGTGTCATGTGATCTTTGTTCCTTGTCTAGTCTTTGTGCTTCCTTGTTCCCACCATGTGCTTTTCACCATGTGCTTCCCTGTGTTTGTTTATGTATACCATGTGCCCTCGTTGCTGTCATTGTCTCCCCCGCCTTGATTGTTCTCACCTGTTCCTCGTTATCTGTTCCTGGTAATTCCCTTGTTTAGTCCACCTGTGTCTCATTGTCTGCCCCGCCTTGATTGTCTTCACCTGTCCCTTGTTATTTGTTGTGTGTGTATATATATATACTCCATATGTTCTTGTCTCTCATTGCTGGATCGTCATAAATGTTGCGTGTTTGTATCTCTGTGCTCTTCTGTGAGTTTCCCCGTGTTTCTCTGTGTTCCCCCGTGAAGTTTTCTCATGTTGCCAACCCTGGACTGTATTTCGACTTCTCTTTTGGATTTGTTTGCCTGCTTGTTGGACTGTCTAACCGTGTACCGAACCCTGAACAGTAAAACCATTATTCTAACCATTATTCTAAATCTACTGCATTTGTCTGAGTCGTGCATTTGAGTTCACACACCACCCGCAATCCGCAACAAAAATGCAGAATAAGCTTAAATGTGGCTCCTACAGTGTGTGTTTGTCTAAGTGTGTGGGTTTGTAAATGTGTGGTGTGTGTATGTGTGTTGTGACGCTCCTGTAAGAGTGCATGAATTCCTCTTTCCCCCTTTGACGCCCAATGCAGCGAATTAACAGCCCCGGGTTCTTTAAAAAAAGTGAAGAGGTAGAGAGGGAGACAACGCCAGTACCGTCCTGCTAACCAGCGAAGTGTGGCAAAGGAGGTCCGGAGAGGGACGGTAGGCTATTGTTTTGGGTTTGTGTTGCTGGCGACAGCCCGCACTCCGTGCCCCGGTGCAAATACATTGAGGTTTCGCCAAGCGGCAAAACAGCGGCGGAAGAGTCAGTCCATAGTGGCCTCACCGTAAAGCTCTCTGATCTTGGAAGGCACTCGGCCCCGGGAATATCCTACTAGTTTTGCCGAGCAGCAAACAAAGACGTTTACTGACTGACTCCAGACTCGTCAAACTTCCCAAATTTGATTTTGAATTACTAACGACTATTTTTGATTTGTTTTGTGAACGGGAATTGTTTATGGGCCATTTTACCGAATTGGTGCAAAGTCAGGTCGGAAATATTCTGAATGTTTTATTCCCAAAACTTTGTCCGTATGTATATTGTACCATATCTTAAGTACACATATCTAGTAAAAGAACAGTCAATTTTTATATTGTATTTTCAGAATGTGTTAAAATGTGTTTCCTCTTCCAAAACTTGTCACTACCGAAACATCACATTTACTATAGTAAAAAAGCATTATTATTCACCTGTTCAGATTGTGTTTCCTTCCCTTCTCTGAAGAGAGTATTTTTACAAATATTTCTTGAAGGTTTTCACAATGAAATCCATAAAAATTAAATTTTTACCAATTTTTCAAGTTAAATTTATGGTGTTGCACTGTTTCGGTAGTGACTGCACTGTTTCGGTAGTGACTGCACTGTTGGATGGATGTTCATTTCTCTCCCAAAATCTTCCAAAAGGTGCTCTGGGCCGCCCTTTAGTCCACACAACACATTTATTTAAAAATGATGGGATTGAACTACTTACCATTTCATTTTGTCACTACCGAAATCATCAGGTCACCACCATATGTTTCGGTAGTGACTGTTTCGGTAGTGACAATTCTAGCTAACTTTAAGCATAAATAAATAATTCTAGCAAACACACGGCTTGCAAACAAATCTTTGAAGAGGTGTACACACATACAAACATAAGATTTTGCATGAAACCCCAAAAGGTTTACTTAAGGCGAGACACAGCAGGCAAAAACATCGTTTTTTCAGCAGTGGTCAATTTTGAGATTTTGAGCTAGTTCACTCCCTAAACATGTAATCTTTCATACTAGCATAAAGAAAATATCCTAATTATACATTAATGTGTATATTTATTCACATTTTGTCTGTTCGCGGCGTCAGCATTCTCATAGGTTTCCAGGAAAGTTAGCAGACTAACGTAACGTGCAGTATGTCGGCTTTCTGATGCTTGACATGTTTGGTACCGTTGGAAAGCGCTATAGCTCTCACACAACGTTATCTAATCCAAATAAGGACATTTCCTTTCCAGCAGTAACCAATGATGTTAGCAAAAACGGGGGTTTAAACATAAGGACGCAATTTTATTGGTTTGCGGTGGTTTCTGATAACGTGATTCGCTCAGACGCATCACGTGGTATGGCTTGACACTTCCTGAATCTTTAAATGCGATTTTCTCAAAATGAGTTTTTTGTCATTCTCCGGTAGATACTTCTCAGCCTATGTAGCACCTATGTACACCAAACTTTCCAGTTATACACTTAGCAGTCTTCTGAAGATATTTACAGAAGGATTTGTTAATTAATCATTCCTGGCCTGATTTATGTGACATTTTGATCAAAAAAAGTTGGCGAAAATCGTTTTTTTTAAGGCTATAGACAGTATATTTTGATTTTCTAGGTAATGAAAGCAGATATCCTGAAATCCCTCTGTAAATTTGTTTGCATCTTGTATGTTAACAAAATGAAAATAAAAAAAATCACCTGGCTTTATCGTATGTCCAGATATATCTACCGGAAATATATGCAAATTTGAGCATATTTAATTAGATAAGGCCTAATTTGCATAATCAAACATAGTAATTACAGAAACTTGTAATACATTTTTTGTTCATACATGTGTGAGTAATCAACTGAGGAAGTTTCATGGTGATATCTATTATGTAAAAAAAATACCCTATTAACCTGTAGTGTCTCGCCTTAATTGAAGAAAACATGGGTTTTGGTAGTGACAATTCTTAAGGTTACACGTCGATTTTCAGACTTTGGAACACATTTATATAAAAACTATGGGATTTAGCTACTTACCATTCAACCATGAGGGACAGGGATGCAGTGTCACTGCATGGTCAAAAATGCAGGGTCGTGGCTAAAACACAGGCTCAGCCAATGGACTAAAACTCTTGTGTCTCGGTAGTGACATGAAAGTGAAAGTGAAAGTCCTCTCTATGGCAGAGGTGGTGTAGACACACACACACTCTGAAATTCACCTCTGCATTTAACCCATCCAGGGAAGTGACACACACACATAGTGAAGTGAGGTTGCACACTAACCCGGAGCAGTGAGCTGCCATTGGCGGCGCCCGGGGAGCAGTGATCAGGGTTAGGTGCCTTGCTCAAGGGCACTTCAGCCGTGGATGTGGTGGGCATGGGAGAGCACTTCCCCCGCCCACATTTTTCCTACTGGTCGGGGATCGAACCGGCCACCCTAGTGTGGCAAAGGAGGTCTGGAGAGGGACGGTAGGCTATTGTTTTGGGTTTGTGTTGCTGGCGACAGCCCGCACTCCGTGCCCCGGTGCAAATACATTGAGGTTTCGCCAAGCGGCAAAACAGCGGCGGAAGAGTCAGTCCATAGTGGCCTCACCGTAAAGCTCTCTGATCTTGGAAGGCACTCGGCCCCGGGAATATCCTACTAGTTTTGCCGAGCAGCAAACAAAGACGTTTACTGACTGACTCCAGACTCGTCAAACTTCCCAAATTTGATTTTGAATTACTAACGACTATTTTTGATTTGTTTTGTGAACGGGAATTGTTTATGGGCCATTTTACCGAATTGGTGCAAAGTCAGGTCGGAAATATTCTGAATGTTTTATTCCCAAAACTTTGTCCGTATGTATATTGTACCATATCTTAAGTACACATATCTAGTAAAAGAACAGTCAATTTTTATATTGTATTTTCAGAATGTGTTAAAATGTGTTTCCTCTTCCAAAACTTGTCACTACCGAAACATCACATTTACTATAGTAAAAAAGCATTATTATTCACCTGTTCAGATTGTGTTTCCTTCCCTTCTCTGAAGAGAGTATTTTTACAAATATTTCTTGAAGGTTTTCACAATGAAATCCATAAAAATTAAATTTTTACCAATTTTTCAAGTTAAATTTATGGTGTTGCACTGTTTCGGTAGTGACTGCACTGTTTCGGTAGTGACTGCACTGTTGGATGGATGTTCATTTCTCTCCCAAAATCTTCCAAAAGGTGCTCTGGGCCGTCCTTTAGTCCACACAACACATTTATTTAAAAATGATGGGATTGAACTACTTACCATTTCATTTTGTCACTACCGAAATCATCAGGTCACCACCATATGTTTCGGTAGTGACTGTTTCGGTAGTGACAATTCTAGCTAACTTTAAGCATAAATAAATAATTCAAGCAAACACACGGCTTGCAAACAAATCTTTGAAGAGGTGTACACACATACAAACATAAGATTTTGCATGAAACCCCAAAAGGTTTACTTAATTGAAGAAAACATGGGTTTTGGTAGTGACAATTCTTAAGGTTACACGTCGATTTTCAGACTTTGGAACACATTTATATAAAAACTATGGGATTTAGCTACTTACAATTCAACCATGAGGGACAGGGATGCAGTGTCACTGCATGGTCAAAAATGCAGGGTCGTGGCTAAAACACAGGCTCAGCCAATGGACTAAAACTCTTGTGTCTCGGTAGTGACATGAAAGTGAAAGTGAAAGTCCTCTCTATGGCAGAGGTGGTGTAGACACACACACACGTGGATGTGGTGGGTATGGGAGAGCACTTCCCCCGCCCACATTTTTCCTACTGGTCGGGGATCGAACCGGCCACCCTATGGTTTCCGGCCTGAAACCCTAACCAGTAGGCCACGGCTGCCAAAAACTAGGGACATGAATTTTTGAGTATAGTTTATTTATTTAAAAATTAAACCCACAATACATCTAAATATTCCAAGTTCTGTTTAAACCCAATCATAAAGATCTTTGAAATTAGATAATTGAAAAAAATCAAAACAAATTGAAAAGTGTTATTTACAGGCATTGAAATTTAGATGTCAGTGTTGGGGACAGCTACTTCCCAATAGAAAGTACACTATAAATTTAGATTTTGTATATATTTAGCTTATCACTATCTCATGTAATGCATTGGGTTTATATAGACCATAACATTTTCTTAGTAAATATCTATGCCTAAATACCTAATTGTTTTGTAAATAGATTTTATTGTTGAGGGACTGCATATTACACAAATTCGGTAGAATGGCCCTTATATGGGCCCGAGTTTTGTTGCATTTTGAATGGGGAATGTTTGTATGAGCCAGGGGGCTGGGTTTTGTTCCATTTTTGAACAGGAATTATCATATCGGACCACCTGAACTGTGACCATTTGGTCTTTATCACCCTCACCTGGCGGCAATCGAGTACAAACACCCACCCACACACTCACTTTTTCATAGACTCTGGTTTCATCTAAGAAAACTTTCTGTAACACCAAAAGTTTAACCCTAGTTAAAACCGTTATAGCGTGTGTGTGTGTGTGTGTGTGTGTGTGTGTGTGTGTGTGTGTGTATGTGTATATGTGTTAAAAATGGAATATCAGAGTGATAAGAAGTGTTTACTGTTGAATTAATAGTGGCCCTTTACACATGAAGAGAATGACAGTTCACCATCACTGCCAAATTCACTGATAGCAGTATTTGGTCTTGCGATACTCACTTTAGTATCTCCAGTTTACAGATGGGAACCTCCAGAAGAGAAGAAAGATGCTTCACTCCTGAGTCTCCTGGTTTATTCCCATAAAGCAACAGCTCTCTCATGTGTGAGGGGTTTGATCTCAGTGCTGATTCAAGAGAACTGAAGCCCTCTTCTGTAATACTGCAGTTTGACAGGCTGTAGAGAAAAAAGGGAAACATAGTCTATATCCTTTAAGACAAAAAAAATTGATAATAAAAAGAATATTATATATATATATACACTATATACATAAATATATATACATGGATATATATATATATATATGGACTGTAAACAACCGCAAGTGAACGGTGGAGCTGCTGTGTTTCTGGTTAAAAAACACTATATCATTTACATTTCTCAACCGATTTTGTTGAGTCGTTTGTATATTCAAGGGTTTATGATCTTTGAGTACCAAACAAAGTTACTTAGAATCTCGATAGTTAAGCTAAAATCGCCATAGACATATACAGCCGCGGAAAAAATTAAGAGACCACTTCAAAATTATCAGTTTCTCTGGTTTTACTATTTATTGGTATGTGTTAAAGTAAAATGTACATTTTTGTTTTATTCTATAACCTACTGGCAACATTCCTACCAAATTTCAAATAAAAATATTGTCATTTAGATAATTTATTTGCAGAAAAATGACAATTGGTCAAAATAGCAAAAAAGATGCAGTGTCTTCAGATCTCGAATAATGCAAAGAAAACAAGCTCGTATTCATTTTTAAACTACACAATACTAATGCTTTAACTTAGGAAGAGTTCAGAAATCAATATTTGGTGGAATAACCTTGATTTAAAATCACAACTTTCATGTGTCTTGGCATGCTCTCCACCAGTCTTTCACATTGCCGTTGGGTGACTTTATGCTACTCCTGGCGCAAGAATTCAAGCAGCTCGGCTTCTTTTCATGGCTTGTGACCATCCATCTTCCTCTTGATCACATTTCAGAGGTTTTTTTATGGGATTCAGGTCTCGAAATTGGGCTGGCCATGACAGGGCCCTGATCTGGTGATACTCCATCCACACCTTTACTGGCCTGGCTGTGTGGCATGGAGCATTGCCCTGCTGGAAAAAACACTTCTCAGAGTTGGGGAACATTGTCAGAGCAAAAGGAAGCAAGTTTTTCTTCCGGGACAACGTTGTACTTTGCCTGGCTGAGGTTTGTAAAAGACCATAAGGATTGAACCAAAGCGGACTGGAGGGTCTCCTAGTTCGTCTTCTCTGATGAGTCCAATTTCACAGTAGGTGCAAGACTCTGTGGCTTGTAGGCCTCTCCAGGTCTCCGTCTAACCATCAGACGACCATGTGTTGGGCAAAGCTGAAAATTGGACTTATGGTCTTTTACAAACCTCAGCCAGGCAAAGTACAACGTTGTCCCGGAAGAAAAACTTGCTTCCTTTTGCTCTGACAATGTTTTGAAGTGGTCTCTTAATTTTTTCCGCGGCTGTATATATATATACATGTTATAATCGCTGCTAGACGCTCACTTTTCTGGTGCTCCCACAGCTCATTCACTTTGAAATACTAAAAAGATATCTCCATTCTAAAATATCACCTAAATGCAAAACACACAGTTGATACCAACAAATAATTTAACGAAACAGACAGTGGAGCGAGGCTTCAGCAGATTACGTACAGAACAGTAACTGCCAGCAGTGAACTTTTTGGTGCTTCACCACACTCTGGCAGTGGCAATAAGCTTTAATTTTGTGTTTGTTTTAATAACATTGTTTAAGTTGAGATTTACACAAAGTTTATTTAACTGCTACTATATAAAAATACTGATGGCACTTTAGCTCGTATGGCAGTACATTTTAAATAACAGTATTAAGTTCTAGGAATTGACAAACTGCACTGAAAGTGTTTTCTGGTTTCTCACTCTATCAGGGACATTTGGTACTGAACATAGAATGGTTTTGCTGCTCCCTGATAAGAGTAAAATGTTTCTGCTGTTATCTCAAAAATTGCCTGTTTTAATGATATAATTGTGGCTCAGGATTTTGAGGCCAGTTTTTTTCTTTTTCATAACGAACAGGATAACATTAATGCCCTGGCAGTGGCAATGAGCTTTCATTTTATATTTGCTTTGATAATATTGTTTAAGTTGAGATTTGCACTGAGGGCCTGATTTACTAACAGGATTGCGCCCATTTCAGGTGTAAAATAGCGGGTGTAAACATAAAACGGTATTTACAAAGGAGGCGCATTTGAGTAGAAGCGCATATTACCGCTGTGTGGGTGTGAGCCACAAAGAGGTGGGAGGGTTTAAGGAAACGTGGGTGTGTGCCGCAAAGAGAGGCGTTAAGCGCGCCTAATTATGTATTCCGTGATATTTACTAAAACTGCCTGGCGAGCGTGCGTTAGAGAATGGATACCCGACCCTAATAAATGGCGGGGGGACAGGGGGACGAATTTACGTTACAGGCCTTTTGCTGTAGAGATAATGAATACCTATCCATCCAGGTGACATCTCCTGTAGTGTTTCATGATGTGGTACCTCTCATTGCAAGTCACAACACAAAGACTTGCTTGTGTCAAACGAAGTACTTTCCTTTCCGCCCCTCGACACCGTAGCAGTGCAGATCCTACACTGTGCCTTACTCCTGTCGTTATCATTTATCTTAAAATGAGCCCAAATCGCCGTTAAGGCAGCACAACGGATTTGCTAATAATTGCTAACGGCTACATTTAGCGAAATCTGTTGACATATAGCCTACCTACTTTGACATTATGTCAAACTTTCCTAACACAGTCAAACATGAAGCAAGTGCAACACACAAGACGGCAAATAAGCTACTTACTAGTAGGGCAGAGAGTGGTAGGTCAGGTAGGACAACAAATCACATTTTGTGTCCGCATAGCGCGACCAGTTTGATGTAATCAAATACTGTTAAGTGTTACCGCAGTGTTGGGAAAGTTCAATTTCTACATGAACTAGTTCAGTTCATAGTTCACAATTTTTTTAAATGAACTAGTTCAGTTCAAAGTTCATAATTCAAAATGTTTAACTTAATTCATAGCTACAAAAAAATTAACTAGTTCAGTTATTTTTTTCAATATGTTGCAAGCTATATTTTTTTTCTAGAAGCTCTATCTGTCTGCAATACCGCTCTCGGCCTCTATGCAACTTTGGCGCTCTCACACCTGCCAAGCATAGACAGTAGAGGAGACAACGCACAGGCGTTCAGACGCAACACTGGGTATCGGTTTTTGGTATCAGCAATTCAAAACGAGTATGAGTATTTTAACAAAGTATTGACCCGATACCCGATACCCGATACCGGTATCGGTGCATCCCTAGCAGCAGTTATTAGAACAAGGTGAAGACACAGACAAGACAACATGCAGAAATATTTTTTCAACACGAATAAGACTTTTTCAGTTAAGGGAACCAGAAATCATTAGACGGTACAGGTTAACCAGCCACGCAATACTACAATAAATGAACCTGATCAGAGACGACATCGAACCCTCCACCCGGCGATCTCATTCCATTCCATCAGTTGTTAAACTCCTGGCAACATTGCAAATATTGGCCTCCGGATCATGTCAAACAGTTATAGCATCAGCAGTAGGGATATATCAGCCTTCACTCAGCCAAATATTCACCCAGGTACTCAACGCATTGCTACGGCGCACTGGTCAGTATACACATTTCCCCATTACGATAGCTGAAATTAGAGACATCAAACAGGATTTTTTTCAAATTGCAAACTTTCCGAACGTAATTGGAGTCATTGATTACACCCACATCCAAACAGCCCCACCTTCAATCCACGAACACATTTACCGAAACAGAAAGCACACATATTCAATGAATATCCAGGTCATATGTGATGCCAACATGACCATTACTAACGTGGTAGCCAAATACCCTGGATCTGTTCATGACAGTGTTATCTTCCGGGGTAGTGCTATAGAGCAACGGGGATTTTGGAGAGGCCTGGCAGTTTTATCTTCCGGAGTAGTGCCATCTATCCAATATTGAGCAACGGGGATTTTGGAGAGGCCTGGCTACTTGGTAAATGTATTTGTTTCAGTGGGAATATATTGTAGTGAACCCATGTCCCTTGTAGAAATGATTAGTCTCGCCATGCACACATCTATATTGTTATATTAGACAGTTTATGTATTAATTCCACCCAATAGCATATTCTTTATAATCGTGTTCTTTTAAACCTCTCGCTGTAGGTGATGGCGGGTATCCCAAACAGCCATGGATAATGACACCTATACCCAACCCAGTATCGGCAACAGAACAACAATATAACCGCGCGCACATTGAATCAGGGGCAGTGAATGAGTGAACGTTTGGTGTCCAGAAAAGCCGGATGCGGCAGTGTATTCCTTCCTTGTATCTCCTCTTCGCTGAACCTTCATTTTCTCTTCCTCGAATCACCCATGGTGGCAGTAACAAGCAGGCAATTTCTCCCGTCCTTTAGCGGCGCGCTAATTAACACTAAAGGGCGGAGTAAGGCGCTGATTTGCTCAACGTGGATCCCTTTTTGATAAATACCACGGAAAATGCGGAAAAACACATTGCCATAATTTGCGCTTTGGCAAAGGCGCAGATTAAGCTGTGGTCGCAATGTTAGTAAATCAGGCCCTGAATATTTTATTTAACTGCAACTGTATTAAAATGCTGTCGTAAAAGTGTTTGCACAATATGGCACTTTCGTTCATATGGCAGAATATTTAAAATAAAAGTGCGCTATACACTACTTTTGAATTCTTTATTGGATTTTAATTATACAAATGTGATTGATCGTGATTAATCAGGGAAATCATAGTAATAAGAATTAGCTGAATTAATAGAATCCTTATACATGTGAAGAGCATGATAATTCAGCATCACTGTCAAATTCACTGATAGCAACTCAGTATTTGGTCATGTATATACAGTTTCTATAATGTGTGTGTGTATTTGTAAGTTTGCATGTATGAGTGTGTGTTTGAGAGCGGGTGTGTGTGTGTGTGTACAAAAGATGGAAAATCAGAGTGATAAGAAAGTTTACTGCTGAATTAATATCATCCCTTGCATGTGAAGAGCATGATTGGTCAGTGTCACTGTCAAATTCACTGATAGCAACTCAGTATTTGGTCTTGTGATACTCACTCTAGTTTCTCCAGTTTACAGTTGGGATCCTCCAGAAGACAAGAAAGATGCTTTACTCCTGAATTTCCTGTTTTACTCCCAGTCAGCCACAGCTCTCTCATGTGTGAGGGGTTTGATCTCAGTGCTGATGCAAGATAACTGAATCCCTCTTTTGTAATACTACAGTTTGACAGGCTGTAGAGAGGAAAGGAATATAAAATGAATATCCTTTTAGATACAAATTGGTATGAGAATAAAATATATATACAGTGGAGAAAATAAGTATTTGAACCCCTGGCGATTTCACAAGTTTGGCCACTTGCAAAGAAATGTGTGATCTATGATTGTAATGGTAGGTGTGTATTAACAGTGAGAAACAGAATATCAACACAAAAATCCAGAAAAATGCATTTTATAACATTTATGACTTTATTTGCATTTGATGCAAAAAATAAGTATTTGAACCCCTAGCAAAACTGACTGACAAAAATAACTTAGTACTTGGTGGAATAACCCTTGTTGGCAAGCACAGACGTCAGACATTTCTTGTAGTTGGTCACCAGGTTTACACACATCTCAGGAGGGATTTTGGTCCACTCCTCTTTGCAGATCCTCTCCAAATCTTTAAGGTTGCGTTTTCAATGGGAGGGAATGAGGGAATGAGGTTCAAGCCCAATATTCCACGTTACATGGCCCCATCCATAGTCCCCTTGATGCGGTGAAGTCGTCCTGTTCCCTTGGCAGAGAAACAGCCCCAAAGCCTAATGTTTCCACCTCCATGCTTGATGATGGGTATGATGTACTGTTGGGGTCATATTCAGCATTCCCCCCCCCCCCCGTCAAACACGGCAAGTCGAGTTGATGCCAAAGAGCTTGATTTTGGTATCATCTGACCACATTCTGTCTCCCAATCCTCCTTAGAATCATTCAAGTGTGCAATGGCAAACTTCAGGTGGCCCTGTACATGCGCTTCCTTGAGCAGTGGGACCTTGAGAGTGCTGCAGTACTAAAAATGACGGCGTGGTGTGTTGCCAATGGTTTTCTTGGTGACTGTGGTCCCAGTAGCCTTGAGATCATTCACAAGCTCCCCCTGTGTAGTTCTGGGGTTATTCTGCACCTTTCGAATGATCACTGATACCGCCAGGGGATATCTTGCATGGAGCCCCAGACCTAGAGCGATTAACATTTGTATGGTCTTGCTACCATTTACGAATAATCGCACCAATAGTTGTCTGCTTCTCACCAAGCTGCTTGCCAATGGTTTTGTAGCCCATTCCAGCCTTGTGCAGTTCTACAATCTTATCCCTGACGTCCTTGGAAAACTCTTCGGTCTGGCCCATGGTGGTGAGGTTGAAGGTGTGAAGTATGATTCTTTGGACAGGTTTCTTTTATAAACGTCACCAGTTGAGGTCAGGTGTACCTTGTTAGACCTAATGAGGACTACCCCGCAAACAGGGAACGTCCCCAGGACGTTAACAGGACATTCGCAAGGTCCCCAATCGTCCCCAATTGGTCCCCGCCACAACGTTCGCTAGAGCACGTTACCAGAACGTTTTTGACGTTCGTAGCAAGTCTACGTTTGGTCCTTCTGTGACGTTCGCATGAGTCTTAAATCGGGCTTTTAGGGAACGTTATAATTTGGTCACTCAGCACAGGTCCCCGGGACGTCCTTTAAAAACGTCCCCGTAACCTTTACCTGCAGGTCCTCTTGCTTGACGTTCGCATGAGCCTTAAAACAGACTTTTAGGGAACGTTATAATTTGGTCTCTCAGCATACGTCCCCAGGACGTCCTTTAAAAACGCCCCCGTTACCTTTACCTGTGGTCCTCTGCGTGACGTTCGCATGAGCCTTAAAACGGACTTATAGGGAACCTCATAAATTGGTCTCTCAGCATACGTTCCCAGGACGTCCTTCAAAAACGTCCCCGTTACCTTTACCTCTGGTCTTCTGCGTGACGTTCGCATGAGCCTTAAAACGGACTTATAGGGAACCTTATAATTTGGTCTCTCAGCATACGTCCCCAGGACGTCCTTCAAAAACTTCCCCGTTACCTTTACCTGTGGTCCTCTGCGGGACTTTCGCATTCGGTCCTTCCAAAATGTCCCCTTGACGTCCTCTGATGGTCCTCTCTGAACGAGAGGTTCCGCTAGAGAAAAATGTTTTTCATTTGCCCGACATTTTAATGATAAGCCGGCCAAATATCTATTTCTGCTTCTAAATTAGCCTATTGAAGAAAACTGACGGCCTGCGTAGCTTAAATAATAACATAATCAGGTAGTTTAGAATGCATCATGTTTATTTTCCTACGTTTAAAATGGGAAACAAAAACATTAATATCTGATGCGCGTCAATAAGTGGCAACCTGCTGTGGCGTTAAAATGAGCGCCGCAACATGGTCATTGATCTGTTCAATGAGAGCAGAGATTCTAAAATTATTCGACCCTCTTGTGAATCCTTTGCGTCGCCTTTTCGCAGTGCTAACAGAACATTTTACTGTGACTATCAATATCCTCGCACCTTAGAACTTGTCACTCCATAACGACATTCGCCCGACATTTCGGACTTTTCTCTGGTGAAGCTGTTCGAACATCTAGGGCTTCAGGTATTAAGTGTTTGGAAAGTTCAATTTCTACATGAACTAGTTCAGTTCATTGTTCATAATTCAAAATTTTGAACTAAGTTCACAGCTCCAATTTTCAATATGCTGCGAGTGCGAGCTATAATTTTACCAAATCTCTGTCTGCAATAGCCTACCGCTCTCGGCTCCGGCGCGCTCACGTACGGGCATAGACAGTATAATGCAACATATGTGAGTTGTTAAATAACTTTCTAACGGCAGATTAGCCTGTTCCTTTAAAACATAATAAGGGCAGTGCACGTTTGCTTTATAGGCCTAAATATTAGGATTGTTGTCAAATCCAGATTGTGTTTGCGAGACGGGATGTTTAAGAAATTCCAATCAGACAATTTGACCGGTGAGCTTTCTGTTGCAGCATCTTTGAAGGCCTGTGGAAAGCTCAATGTAAACGCTAGAGACTTGATAGTAAGTAAGTAACTAAGACTTTATTTATATAGCACATTTCGTACAGGAGTTTTAATTCAAAGTGCTTTACATAAAATCAATAAGAGCAAGCAACAGGAGCAATAAAATAATGGTCAACATCGTATCAGAACCTGATGTTCCGATAGGCTTAAAATATTAAAATCATAATAAAAGTAATAAAACCCTTCTGCCTGGTATTTAGCGCAGTTGAAACCATAGTGCTGCTCCATAGATTCCGCCCTACCCTGTTAAATATTTTCCCTAGCTATGTTTCCCTGCCCAAAGGCCACCCTTCCTTCTATACCCTTCCTTCAGAGGCCTCTTCGTCTTCTTCCATCGAACGCACTTCAGGGCTCCGGGAGAGACACTAGCTCTCTTTTACAGGATAGATAGACCATCCTATGTAGGCTATGCATTGTATTGGAATCATGCAGACATTAAATGTATAGCACAGATCAGTAGAGAAGCATTCATATTTATTTTATTTCATCATTCTTAGTTTGGCTAGTTATTCTGCCTCCCTGCCCGCACTTCCGTGACTTGCCATGGATGTTAATTAAAAAAGGAATCATTACGGAACACCCTCAATGCGTAGTGACTGAGATCGATACAGTATGCTTTTCCTCAAACCCTCGGAAAAAATTACTAAGTTTGTTGGTTGTCTCACACTGTGATACACGTGTTGTACAAGTGACAAAATAGTAATCAGACAGGTAGTACAGTAGGTAGCGAAGTCGTTTAGTAATAGGAAGGATAACGGTTCAATTCCCATGCCTCGCAATCAAGTTTGTAAGCGTGTTTGTGTCTATGTGTGTGTCTATGTATATCATATGAAATGTGCTATATAAATAAACTTGAACTTGTGTGTGTGTGCGCCATGTAAGCAAAATGACGGCTCCACGATCTATTATTATTTTATTTTTTTCATTTAGCTCAGCAAAAACACCGTGCCTGCTACGTCCGCAGTAAGTCCTTGAATAACGTCCCCAGGACGTCTAAAACAAGGTTTCCAGAAGTCACCACAATGCCCTCAGGATGTTCTTGCAACTTCCTGCAGAACGTCCCCAGGACCTATAGAAACACGTTTTCCAGACGTCACCGCAATGTCCTAGGGACGTTCTTGCAACGTCCTGCAGAACGTCCCCAGGACCTATAGAAAACGTTTCCCAATTGTCACCGCAACGTCCTCGGGACGGTCTTGGAACGTCGTGCAAAACGTCCTAAAGTTGTCAAGGGAACCATACACATTTACGTTTTTAGAACGTTCAGAGAGACCATTACAGGACGTCATTTTGCTTACAGGGTAATCTGTTTGCTTCTTGGGCACATAACTGGTCATTGCGAGCCAGAATTCTTGCTGTTTGCTTGGGGGTTCAAATACTTATTTTTTGCATCAAATGCAAATAAAGTCATAAATGATATAAAATGCAGTTTTCTGATTTTTTTTTTTTATATTCTGTTAATCACTGTTAAAATACACCTACCAAAACAAGTCTATATCACACATTTCTCAAGTGGCCAAACTTGCAAAATCGGTAGGTTCAAATATTTATTTTCCCCACTGTATATATTAGGAATGTGAAACGATTAAAATTTTTTATCAAATTAAACACAGGTTTCTGTGGATTAATCATGATTAATCACATATTTTTCTCTGCATATTTTTGTGAGAAAAAGATGTGACAAAAGACTATAAAAAAACTAAAATAATGGTGCTGCAAATGCTGCAAAGCAATAATCTTTGCTATTCCATATTGGACATTACAGTTTTTATACATTGCTTTGGGCAATTTCATGAAACAGAAATTACATTCTCAAAACAACACGTGCAAACCTCCAAACCACTGGGCACTGGTTCACAACAGATTGGAATTTCTCATTCCTTTAATCACATTGCAATTGTTTTAGAAACTCCTTGCAAATGATGAGTACAATTGCCTACAGTTTGCACACATTTCAAATGATTTAGCACATCTGTGCAAATGGTTAGGTACAATTGCCTTCAGTTAGCCCAATTACCAATTGAATACATCTTGCTGGTCTAAACTGACTGTTGCTTCTCAGTCAAGTGGTTGTTCTCTGCAAAACATGTTGGCATAATTTCCTTGAGTACATTATCACCTGCAAAATAGTTCACACTACGGTCAAAATCTTTCAGGCACATAATACCATGAAAAACATCATGGTATTGTGACATCAACCACATTAATATGGCTCTGCTTTTCAATGATTGTAATCATAATATAAGATCTCTATTACAGTTTTTATCCATTGCTTTGGGCAATTTATCGAAACCGAAATTACATTCTCAAAGCTCTTAGGTATATGGTTCAGCACAACTACATAGATCACCTTCAAAAGGTCATATCTCACCCAAAACAGTTAAGTCAAGCTTCAAAACCAAATCATTTTCTCATAATAGTCAATGCCCCCAAAATGAAAAGTTCCTTCCCGAAAAGAAAAGGACATTCTCCAAGCTTTAAATATATTTGTCAAAATAACCTAGATGGTTTATCAAAACAATATGGCACACCTGCAAAAGGTCATATCTCTCTCAAAACAGACAACTCATCAATTAAAACTAATTCCTTTTCTCATACTAATAGTCAGTGCCCCCAAAATGAAAAGTCCCTTTGGCATTGTTTAAACTCTGCAGGTCAAAACGTTTAGATGTTTTGTCAGTATGGCAGTGGACCATAGAAATATCCCTCAAGTGCACATTTCAATCTTGGCTCAGTCCTTTGACACTGAATGTTTCCTGTTTTCTCTCCAGAATACTTTGTGTATCAAACAGAAAAAAGAATAATTCAAGCGTAGCCTACAAGGTAGCACTCATACTGCACTCATACTACCATGGAAACTGTTACAGTTATTGCCATACATCGTGGTAACAGTATCAGAAAATGCGTACAGCACAATATACTGTCATACAATAAGCACATTAAAACTAAAATGATGTATAGCCTACACTAACAACACAACCTGGAGCTTATGGGTATTGTATGGGCCAAGGCTGGGAATGTGGGTGACTACACTATTCTCTAAAATGGCATCACACATGGTGATGTTGCCCCCGCGCTGGCCTGGGACATCCGCCGTTGCTCCTCTTTTTCTTCCTCCTCTTCCTCTAACAGGCAGTTGCCCTTGGTTGTTTCCCTGGTCAGGTGCTTCCATGTTCATAAATTGTACTGAACTTGGTCAAGCTCTAGATATGGAAGCATTGATGGAAGCATTTATACTCCTGGATAGGACCTGTCAGCTAACTAAACTTACTGTGTGATTGGTGATCGCATGTGTGAATCTTCCCCTTGATTAGTAAAGTTCTAGTTGCACCTGAAAATGAAGCTGATGATCCAAGAGATCCATATTACAGGATATACCATGATGTTTTTCATGGTGTTATGTGCCTGAAAGATTTTGACAGTAGAGTGAACTATTTTGCAGGTGATGATGTACTCAATGAAATTATGCCAACATGTTTTGCAGAGAACAACCACTTGACTGAGAAGCAACAGTCAGTTTAGACCAGCAAGATGTATTCAATTGGTAATTGGGCTAACTGAAGGCAATTGTACCTAACCATTTGCACAGATGTGCTAAATCATTTGAAATGTGTGCAAACTGTAGGCAATTGTACTTTTCATTTGCAAGGAGTTTCTAAAACAATTGCAATTTGATTAAAGGAATGAGAAATGCCAATCGGTTTTGAACAAGTGCCCAGTGGTTTGGAGGTTTGCACGTGTTGTTTTGAGAATGTAATTTCTGTTTCGTGAAATTGCCCAAAGCAATGGATAAAAACTGTAATGTGTTTGATTGTTTCCCTATGAGAGTAGCAGATTGTAGAGCAAGAAAGGCTAGGGCAGAGGATAGGTTTTTCTCACGTCACTCACCTTCTCAATCACTCCCTTTCCCTGTCTGTCCTATTGCTGCGCTATGCGCGATCACATGTATTCTTTTTAAATGGGAACGCGGAAACCCGAGAGAGGGGATGAATGGAGGTAGTGGCTTCCAATGGCGAAACCTTCCCGATGTCCTCGTGAACTACCGCAAAGACCGGAATATACAGCCGCGGAAAAAATTAAGAGACCACTTCAAAATTATCAGTTTCTCTGGTTTTACTATTTATTGGTATGTGTTAAAGTAAAATGTACATTTTTGTTTTATTCTTTAACCTACTGGCAACATTCCTACCAAATTTCAAATAAAAATTTCAAAGCGGACTGGAGGGTCTCCTAGTTCGTCTTCTCTGATGAGTCCAATTTCACAGTAGGTGCAAGACTCTGTGGCTTGTAGGCCTCTCCAGGTCTCCGTCTAACCATCAGACGACCATGTGTTGGGCAAAGCTGAAAATTGGACTCATCAGAGAAGACCAACTAGGAGACCCTCCAGTCCGCTTTGGTTCAATCCTTATGGTCTTTTACAAACCTCAGCCAGGCAAAGTACAACGTTGTCCCGGAAGAAAAACTTGCTTCCTTTTGCTCTGACAATGTTCCCCAACTCTGAGAAGTGTTTTTTCCAGCAGGGCAATGCTCCATGCCACACAGCCAGGCCAGTAAAGGTGTGGATGGAGTACCACCAGATCAGGACCCTGTCATGGCCAGCCGAATTTCGAGACCTGAATCCCATAAAAAACCTCTGAAATGTGATCAAGAGGAAGATGGATGGTCACAAGCCATGAAAAGAAGCCGAGCTGCTTGAATTCTTGCGCCAGGAGTAGCATAAAGTCACCCAACGGCAATGAGAAAGACTGGTGGAGAGCATGCCAAGACACATGAAAGTTGTGATTTTAAATCAAGGTTATTCCACCAAATATTGATTTCTGAACTCTTCCTAAGTTAAAGCATTAGTATTGTGTAGTTTAAAAATGAATATGAGCTTGTTTTCTTGGCATTATTCGAGATCTGAAGACACTGCATCTTTTTTGCTATTTTGACCAATTGTCATTTTTCTGCAAATAAATGATCTAAATGACAATATTTGTATTTGAAATTTGGTCGGAATGTTGCCAGTAGGTTATAGAATAAAACAAAAATGTACATTTTACTTTAACACATAACAATAAATAGTAAAACCAGAGAAACTGATAATTTTGAAGTGGTCTCTTAATTTTTTCCGCGGCTGTATATTGCAGTGACAATCTAAAACGGATTAAGCCTTATACAGCCCGCCCTATTTAAGGATTGTATACGACGAGCGATCCCTTTTTTCCTTTTTTTGCGCTGGTGGCATTTGTAAGGAAGGATTATCTTTTTGCTTCTTGGACAATTGCCATGGAATATACTTTTGACAGGGACAGTGAATGCACGTCGGAGCTCGTGGAGCATTGTTCCCTTATATTATTTTGTGTGGATAAACTGACGCGTTTATTTTTGCGCACCTTGCTTTCTCATGTGGACTAGATATTAACTCTGTGGCCTGTGGACTCTTGAGTATTTGTTGTTATTCCCTATCCCCTAATCACTCACAAGAAACTTTAAATAAATAGAACATTCACGTTATTTTCTGTTTTGCGTGGCTTTTACGAACCCTGGTTTTTGTTGACGAAACTCGAGCGTCTTGCCGAGATTTGTTACAGTATATCCTGTTATATGGATCTCTTGGATCATCAGCTTACAGTTATTTTCAGGTGCAACTAGAACTTTACTAACCAAGGGGGAGATTCACACATCACACAGTAAGTTTATTTAGCTGACAGGTCCTATCCAGGAGTATAAATGCTTCCATCAAATATCTAGAGCTTGACCAAGTTCAGTACAATTTATGAACATGGAAGCACCTGGCCAGGGAAACAACCAAGGGCAACTGCCTGTTAGAGGAAGAGGAGAAAGAAAAAGAGGAGCGACAGCCGATGTCCCAGGCCAGCACGGGGGCAACATCACCATATGTGATGCCATTTTAGAGAATAGTGTAGTCTCCCACATTCCCAGTCTTGGCCCATACAATACCCAGAAGCTCCAGGTTGTGTTGTTAGTGTAGGCTGTACATCATTTTAGTTTTGATGTGCTTATTGTATGACAGTATATTGTGCTGTACGCATTTTCTGTTACTGTAACCACCATGTATGGCAATAACTGTAACAATTTCCATGGCAGTATGAGTGCAGTATGAGTGCTACCTTGTAGGCAACGCTTGAATTATTTTTTTTTCTGTTTGATACACAAAATATTCTGGAAAGAAAACATCTACTGCAGTAAACATTCAGTGTCAAAGGACTGAGCCAAGATTGAAATGTGCACTTGAGGGATATTTCTATGTTCCACTGCCATACTGGCAAAACATCTAAACGTTTTGACCTGCAGTGCTTAAACAATGCCAAAGGGACTTTTCATTTTGGGGGCACTGACTATTAGTATGAGAAAAGGAGTTAATTTTAATTGATGAGTTCTCTGTTTTGGGAGAGATATGACCTTTTGCAGGTGTGCCATAGTGTTTTGATAAACCATCTAGGTTATTTTGGCAAATATATTTACAGTTTTTCTCTATCGTTTTGGCGAATTTTCCCATTCACTGTTTACGCTTTCAAAACAGCTCACACACAGCCCGTAACAGAAGCTGAAATGACCAAAACACTGTATAATGTTTGCAGAATGACACTACCTTCTCAAAAACTTATCACACACCCATCAAAACCAAACATTTCCTTCAAAACCTACAATTTGGGCTCAATTGAAAATGCATGTTTTTTCATTTATTTAACAATGGATAGCAAAACTCAAAATACTTCTTTCAATATCAACCTCTAAAACCATCACTTCAACTTTTGTGCAACACCCTCACAGTATTGACCATTTTACCACTGACAACGTAATACAATTTTGGATTTGTAATGAGCACTCTTACTTAGGGAATATACTGTCACAAAGTATTTGAAATCTGAAAATTTGTATACAGAAAAATATTGTAGTTCTATTTTTGTATTGCTGAATACTGTAAAAGGTTTTGTAAACAAGGTCCTGTCAACACCATTGATTTACTTTTGTTCTACTGTGTACAAAATGGCAAAGATTGTGACAAAAAAAGATTTATTGCAGTAATTTCATCAAGTAAGACATCAAAATGACAGGCTGCAATATGCAAAACAAAGTCAAATATCAAACAAAAAGTTCCATAAAGCAAATGAAAAGCCTGTAAATATTACATTTTTATGGATTGTCTAGGCGGGCCTCACGATCAGGCCACATGTTCTCATCCACGTCACAATTGATGTTTTCCATGGCAATGCATCGGGGGAAAAAACGTCTTGAATGCCGAATCCATCCCTGGCAGCTCTCTGCGCCAATTCCCAAGCATGCTGCATTCATTGCATCTATCAATGAAAGTTGGTCTTGAGGCCTGTGGTCGTAAACCTTCCACCTCCAGCAGGAAAAAAACTCCTCGATCGGGTTTAGCATCGGGGAGTATGCTGGGAGGAACAGAATCATCATCCTTGGGTGGGCAGTGAACCAGTCATTGACGACTCTTGAATGATGGAAGGCTACGTTGTCCCAAACTATTACAAAGCGGGACAGGCCTCGCTCGTGTGGCAGCACCACCCTTTCATGCAAGGCCTCGAGGAATGTAATTAGGCGTTCACTATTGTAAGGGCCTATGCAGGGAATATGGCACAGGACTCCATTTATGGAAATGGCTGCACATATTGTTATGTTGGCACCCCTCTGCCCTGGCACGGTTATGGTTGCCCTGTGACCAATGACGTTACGGCCACGTCTCCTTATTTTGGTGAGGTTAAATCCTGCCTCATCCACATAAATGAAGACGTAATGGGTTACGTCTGCTTCCAGATCCATTACACTCTACATTCAAAAAGACATTCAGAGTAAATTACATGTACAAAAGGTACTGTTCTCTACAGTAATTGAATGTTATGCAGCAACACAAATCCAAATGCAGTGACAGATCCATACCTGTACATACTGCGCGCGCGCTGCCTTTACATCGTCCCTATTCCTTTGGAATGGTACCAGGTATAGCTGCTTTGTTGCCACCAGATTGCGTTTCAGGACACGGTCAATCGTTGATAAACTGACCGTGTTGATATTGATGAATACCCCCTGGTCAGCTAAAGGCTCAAATACACATACGCGTCTTTTTTCAGGCGTAGACGCTTCAGTAACGCCTTGGCAAAGTGCGGCGGCCAAAAGAGAAGCGGTGCGCTTCCCTGCCTTGCGTTGGAAAGTTGTGAATAGTTTATGAAAGTTGTGAAAAGTTTTAATACTTTTAAGCGCACCTAAAAAACGCTTCAAAGACGCAACGCGTGGTGGAGAAGGGGCGCACACGGTAAACGCGCCGTGCCATAGGAATCAATGCATTTGCTCGCGTCCCGTTAAAAAAAACCGCTTATGTGTATTTGAGCCCTTAGACCGCTTCCTTTATCTCTCGCAACCTGATGGCATTGTTACCAACTACCATTTGCACAATAGCAGCCTCCTGTTCTGCCGTAAATATTTTGCCCCTGCCACCAGAGTGGGCCAGTGTGTTGATTCTGTAAAAATAGTAAATAGGCCTACATGTATATAGTAATCAGAATTCTACAGTGGTGGGTAGTAACGCGTTACAAGGAACGCAAATGAGTAAAAAAGTACATTTTTCGGGTAACAAGTACTAGAATTCTACTCTTTACTCAGTTACATTTCCATTGTGCTTTCATTAAAATGAGTATTGTGATAAAAGTACACATATCTTTGTTTACTGGAATACAAGCATACACGGCAACCGGAGGGTAAAAACGGAGAGGTCAGTTAGCTATGCGTTATCGATGCGCCCTCCACAGTGTAAGTGAATGAGACACCATAGACTCCATTACCCACAATTCCCTTATCACATTTCAATTCTTATCAACACCAGTGACATCGCAATTGGTCACATCAAAGTCATAAAAAGGGTGACGCATTTTGCCCTTTAAAACAGTGATTACCCCCCAAATCTTTCTCTCTGGTGGTGGTCTCACACACGTGAACATCATTCAATTAAGAGATACCCTCTCTCTCTGCAGAACAAAGGACAACGCACGACAGTCGTATTGAACTTTTGGCCGAAGTTAAGAAAATACTTTGACGCGTCTAGTTGCAACCAAGTTACCGGTAGTATATTACTGCAGCCCAGCAGTGTTCTGAGTAGGATAAGGCGACCGGCTTCCCTTATTCGTTTCTCCAAGTCGACAGAACTTTACATCCTTCTAAATCATCGGACCTCCATCAAGGCCTCCGCGAATTCGCCTGACGAGGTGCAGAAAGGACAGACGGACATCCAGTGAACCTACGTGACGCGTTGTTCCAAGGATTCCGCGAAAACACCGTTGAATGCTTAGCAAGAGCGTTCTTCACGTAAGGCTGACATCTGGGCAGAGATTAGTCTTATATGTGTGTTAATATATGTGTGAAAGTATTGTTGTTTTATTTCATTCATGATTTAAATGCTTACTTTGTAATTCACAGTGCATGGTTTGTAACCGTGCTATATCTTGCGTTTGTTTTACTTTCGCTAACTTGTTAGAAACGTGCATGCACGTTCTCTCTCTCTCTCTCTCTCTCTCTCTCTCTCTAACTACCTCAATCACCGTCTAAACATATACACGTCATATCGCGAGTTAAGTGTTGTTGAATATCTTGTTTTGAATTAAGGCAGCTTGGATTTAGTCCTTAAGACAAGAATCCTTGCCCCCAACTAAGAAAACAAATGAGTTTAGGTCTCGGACCCGCAGCCTTATCTCCTGAATTTAGGGCTAGCGCACTCTTCACTTCACTCAAACAGACTTTATTATCTGTGCGCTCGCATAGCCTCACTCCCCCTCTCTCCACTTAGCGCGTAACTGCGCATACCTGCGCGCGCACGCACGCACACACACACACACACACACACACACACACACACACACACACACACACACACACACACACACACACACACACACACGGACGAGCAGGCCCTCATGCCCCCTCCTCTGAAATCCCAACTCCATCCTTTGTGCCTTGTTTCATTGTTATACTCAGTTGTTTATGTGATTAGTATTAGCCATTAATTACTGTCTGTTACCTTTAATAAATTGTTTATTTAGACTTAAACAATTGTCTTGTCTGTTGTTGTTCCAATATTCCACTGAAAGCCATTTTCCGCCAATCAAGAATTCCAATTGCCTTCACTTCTCTGGTTGTTCCATGAAGTGTTATAGACTTTGTAGTGATATTGTAGTACGATAGTATTGTGGTACCATACTTAGACTGTAGCATAGTGGTACAACTAGAGCTTTCCATTATTTTAGTAATTTAATTATAAAATATTAAATACTAAATTTAATGATTATTAAATTTTATGAGACTGATTTAATTAAACTAATGTAACAACCACGGTTTCACCTACATAATATGGTGCAGCCCGTGTGAGGATTGGTATTGTTGGCTTCAGTAATATTGTTGCAATAACAAATAAGAATCCAACCCCCTGAGTAACTCCAGGACCTTACCAGGTCCATTGAAACTTCTAAGGCATATATCAAATGTGGTTTTGAAGAATTTTAAGTGTCGTGTACTAACTGTTTAATACATACTAATTATCTAACAGTCCCTGTTCCAGCCACACTGTAAGTATAATTAGTGGGAGTCCATACTTGTGATACCAGCAACCCATTGGACACACAAGTACCATTTGTTACCATAGCAACCTGTACAATCAGTTGTAATAGTTGTAACAAGAGAGTAACTAGCATTTTAGAACTGTAAAAACAACACGAGTGTAAGTCACAGGTTCGAGTACCTGTGCATCTCCTTGTTTTGTTGTTAAGCATAACATTGTTGTAGTTTGCGATGTGACTACTTGCATTAGCTTGCATTAAAAGGGTTAAATTAAGCATCAGTGATCACGTCACTAGCTTGCCAGGCGTAGTTCCGTGCCCCAGTCTAGGCAGACAGGATGTGCCCGACAACCCCACACACGCCAGGAGCTGAGAGTAACCTCCCTCCTGTGGAGTCAGCCCAACTTTTAAAATTTGTGGCAGACCTCCTCAAAACCTCCCCTGAGGAGAGGGAGGCACTTGAACAGATGAACCTAGATGAGTGTCAGTCCAAGATAGGCGACTTAATCAGGCATGTTCATAATCCCTACCGTAAAGTCTCCACCAATCAAGGAGTGGTAGGTAGATTGTTCCTGTTTCATCACCAGAGCACCCGCCTGGAGATAGAGATTCTCCGCAAGGAGAACATGAAACTGTATTCTAGTTGTGACAAACTAGACACACGCAACGATGAACTGCATGAGGAGCTCCAACTCACTATTGAGACCCTTGTAAATTGCGTTAACATGCTCGACACTGAATGGCCCAGAGTAGCTGTTTATGACCATGCCCCGAAGAAAAGCCGCGAAACAAGCGCCAAGGCCCAAGCAATGCTTAAAGCATCCCCCAGAGAGACAGAGGCAGAAGTAGAGCCAGTAACTAGGAGAGGAGTAGAGTCAGAAGCAGATACCTCAGATTGCCTGCACACCTCACTCTTCCTAGACAAACCTGAGTGCCATGCTGTAGCCCCCTCTCACAACCCAGGTGGAGCCAGGTCATGCCCACCAGCACCTGAAAGGCTCATAAAGCCTCAGGCTGCCAAGAAGGAGAGAAAGAGGAAAAGGCACGCAGTAGCTAAACCTACTTACCGTGAAGCCTCTTCCTCGTCCTCGTACTTTTTCTCTGATAGCTACGATGAGAGCAGCTCTCCCCTAAGGAACTCTTCATCTGATAGCTCAGAGAGTGACCGCCCCAGGTCAAGGAAAACACGGAGAGGTAGTTCCCCCACTGAGACATTGGCCACCACTAGCGCCATCCAAATCAGGCAGAGAAGGACAGAACCCCCACGTGAATATCATGCGCGTTTAAGACACGCGTTCTTCCAAGGCAGTAGCGCCCCAGGCCTGGAAGAGCATAGGGCCTTCAGGTCCCTATTCATACACAACCTCCACCCTTGTGTGCGCACGCATGTTGCACTGATGTGCCAACAGGGTAAACCCAAAATGCGGCAGATTAGGAAAAAAGCACAAAGGATATGGGAAACAGTTGTGTGCCCGGTTGACCAGCCGGATGAGGACCCTAGAGTGCTCAACGTACAATCCACAGCTGGTGATCCGTTAGATTCGGAAGGCTGGGAAGTGCCGGTGGAGTGGCCAACCCAGAGAGGTGCCACCCAAAACCGCTTTCCACAAAACCACCACCAGGGTGGGTGGAAGAGCTGGCAAGGCAATCATTATCAGATGTTCAATGGTCAACCTAGAAATGACATGAACAAACGAAATGGTCAATGCCGGAAACAGCCCCACCAAGGGAAGGGTAACCGCCAGCAGGGCCGTTACCCTCACAATATTAACAGAAATCACTTCCCTCAAAGGCCCCATGATCGGTTCAACCACGGACCTCAGTATGGTAATAGGGATATGGAAACAGAGTCAGGACAATCTGAATCAGGGAGTCAGAATTGGTCAGACACTGATTCTCTTAAAGAGGTCCTGATAGTTTAAATAGTGATCCCTTGTCCCCCGCCAAGGGTTTACCTTGTGAGAAGGGGGCAGAAACCCAAAGAAGGCGTAAACACCCACCAAGGACCTGAACCCCTCTGGTGGTTAGACCTAACACACATAGGGCGTCTTTCTCACAGTTTTTGGGTGTTGGCTCCTCTCATTGACTGCCCTCACGAGCAGCTCATCTTTCCAAACCCTGCTTATCTAGCAGGAGGCCAACAGGTTAAGTGTGACAGGATCGGTTGCCACTAGGAGCAGCTTAGCCCTCCTGAGATCCATGTCCCTACCATGGCTGATATTCAACATTCATATGTTGAATCCAATGTGGAGGTAATACACCCACAGAGGTTGCTTTTATGGAAACCACATGAGACACTGCGAAACATACAGGTCTGCAGTGCCGGCCCACCAGAAAGATATGGTTATCTATGCTCTCGCTGTCCATCCACGAGTTCAGTTTCATCAGAAGATGACATAGACTCCTCACTATGTGAGCCATATCCTGGGTCGAAAATGAAATCCAGCGACAGCTAAAAAAGGCTGATGCCCTAACTGGATATTCAAAGAAAGCTCTGCTAGCTTTGTTACCCTTTGAGTCGTCTCCACGCCAAAGGGGGGTGGATAGACACTAACACTCTAATTCCACTCACTAACCTTGCATGCCACGCTAACCCCATAGGCATTGCATACACGCTACACAAACAAATACAACAGCACAAGTAAAACTTAACACCACAGTAAATATTCTCAAGAGTTTTCAGCACAGCGGTGTTCAGACCTCCCTAACACCAAAAGCTTCCACTAACTTTCTCAAGGAATAGGCTTGTTAACCCTCTATGCTAACACCCCTTCCTTCCTTTCCATGAATATTTTAAGTCTGTTTTAAGTTTGGAGTGTTTGAATGTTGTTTGAATGTTTGTTGCTAGAACTAAGGTATAGAAATGCCATCTGCCCAGATGTTCAAAAGCCTTTATGATGCCCAGATGTCAAAAGCCTTTTTACGAACGATTTGTGTCAGCAGGAATAAGAGACATTAATGGACTATGGATTTATGGACTACACAGCTTTCTGTTGCTCTCATGGACTACGAAGCAATCCCAGCCCTGAGACCAAAAGGGGGGATGTAAGTGAATGAGACACCATAGACTCCATTACCCACAATTCCCTTATCACATTTCAATTCTTATCAACACCGGTGACATCGCAATTGGTCACATCAAAGTCATAAAAAGGGTGACGCATTTTGCCCTTTAAAACAGTGATTACCCCCCAAATCTTTCTCTCTGGCGGTGGTCTCACACACGTGAACATCATTCAATTAAGAGATACCCTCTCTCTCTGCAGAACAAAGGACAACGCACGACAGTCGTATTGAACTTTTGGCCGAAGTTAAGAAAATACTTTGACGCGTCTAGTTGCAACCAAGTTACCGGTAGTATATTACTGCAGCCCAGCAGTGTTCTGAGTAGGATAAGGCGACCGGCTTCCCTTATTCGTTTCTCCAAGTCGACAGAACTTTACATCCTTCTAAATCATCGGACCTCCATCAAGGCCTCCGCGAATTCGCCTGACGAGGTGCAGAAAGGACAGACGGACATCCAGTGAACCTACGTGACGCGTTGTTCCAAGGATTCCGCGAAAACACCGTTGAATGCTTAGCAAGAGCGTTCTTCACGTAAGGCTGACATCTGGGCAGAGATTAGTCTTATATGTGTGTTAATATATGTGTGAAAGTATTGTTGTTTTATTTCATTCATGATTTAAATGCTTACTTTGTAATTCACAGTGCATGGTTTGTAACCGTGCTATATCTTGCGTTTGCTTTACTTCCGCTAACTTGTTAGAAACGTGCATGCACGTTCTCTCTCTCTCTCTCTCTCTCTCTCTCTAACTACCTCAATCACCGTCTAAACATATACACGTCATATCGCGAGTTAAGTGTTGTTGAATATCTTGTTTTGAATTAAGGCAGCTTGGATTTAGTCCTTAAGACAAGAATCCCTTTGTTCAGGCATTCTTTACCCAGAAAAGGTGCCCTGCCCCCAACTAAGAAAACAAATGAGTTTAGGTCTCGGACCCGCAGCCTTATCTCCTGAATTTAGGGCTAGCGCACTCTTCACTTCACTCAAACAGACTTTATTATCTGTGCGCTCGCATAGCCTCACTCCCCCTCTCTCCACTTAGCGCGTAACTGCGCATACCTGCGCGCGCACGCACGCACACACACACACACACACACACACACACACACACACACGGACGAGCAGGCTCTCATGCCCCCTCCTCTGAAATCCCAACTCCATCCTTTGTGCCTTGTTTCATTGTTATACTCAGTTGTTTATGTGATTAGTATTAGCCATTAATTACTGTCTGTTACCTTTAATAAATTGTTTATTTAGACTTAAACAATTGTCTTGTCTGTTGTTGTTCCAATATTCCACTGAAAGCCATTTTCCGCCAACCAAGTACTCCAATTGCCTTCACTTCTCTGGTTGTTCCATGAAGTGTTATAGACTTTGTAGTGATATTGTAGTACGATAGTATTGTGATACCATACTTAGACTGTAGCATAGTGGTACAACTAGAGCTTTCCATTATTTTAGTAATTTAATTATAAAATATTAAATACTAAATTTAATGATTATTAAATTTTATGAGACTGATTTAATTAAACTAATGTAACAACCCCGGTTTCACCTACAACAGGTTGCAACATTGTTGTCATTTCATAGCCGCGCAGGAGACAACTTCAGGTCGACCGTTACGACTATAACTTTCATCGCCGCCACTGGATGAGAAGATGGACGAAGCTAGCGTTACTACTGGTCCTCCTGACAGTCCTGGGGCAGCCCCCACTCCAATGTAATAATATTTTTTGCAACTCACCCTCAGCATCATGTTTATTTACTTGGCTAGCTTGCAAATGGCAGCTAAGTTATACTGTCAGAATTGCTAGCACGAATAAGTCAAACATTTGTAGAATGGCAGGTGATTCATGGCATCTTTTTTCTTTAACCGGGATGAGCTTGTAAATAACAAAGCTTTTGCAGTCAGAAAGAGAGAGAGAGGGCATTTCCCTCCATGAGAAAGAATGAGATCTCCTACATGGTCAATATTTTTAATGGCCTACTGTTATTTTCTATGAGATCTATGAGATGTCTAATGAAAAAAAAACATACATGATACAATGAAGCAACTTGTGAAGAAATGTGTCGAGTGCATTTCTTTCTGACTTACTCACGTTATGTTTTTCATTGATCAAAACACTCCAACACGAAAAAGTAACTTGTAATTTGAGTAACTTTTAAACAGAGTACTTTTTTACTCTTACTCGAGTACGTTTTCCAATTGGAATATTTACTTTTACTCAAGTCGATTTTGAAGGAGGTAATTGTACTTTTACTTGAGTACCAATTTTCAGTACTCTATCCACCACTGGAATTCTACTGTGTATTTTGAAAGTCAGTAACTCTATTGTAGATTTATTTGACATGTAGTACAGTACTGCATTGTATTGTGGCAACACACTTTACAAAAGTATATAAATGGTTGTTGCCAAGAGTGGAAATACAGTGAAACACAGTTCAGTAAATTGACTGTAAAGACAGGCAAAGTGACCTATTTTCATTGCGGAATGTACGCACAATGGATGCCACAGTATGGCGGCTCAGGTTTGGCTGAACTCTTTCCCCAGCCTCTCTCATTGAAAGACCATGATTGACGACATGGTCAATTATGGTTGCCCTAATTTCATTTGAGCATCGTCTAGAAACATGTCTTCTGACAGGGGCCCCTCTACCTCGACCACGACCACGACCACGACCACGACCTCTTCCTTGTCCTTGTCCTTGTCCTTGTCCTTGTCCTTGTCCTTGTCCTTGTCCCCGTCCTCGTCCTCGTCCTTGATCCATGGTTTCTTTCAACTTCAATCTATTGACCTCTTTTATAGGTTGAGAACAACTTGATTTGTTGTGCACAGAGAGTTTACACAGGTGCTGACTATATTTAGAATTGAGAGGGAAGTTTCAATTGGCTGCTACTAAGTGTCTTCAATGTGTTGACATGGTTATTCAATTAGGTTTTGTGTCTTTCTCTGAGAAGTGTTTAAACTGTTTTGAAAAGTGTGTTGAAACTCAAAGAAATTTGCGTGAAAGCAATGAGAAATGGTTAACCCATTTGCCAGGGAAGACTCTTGCTGTGCAAAGAAGATGTGAGCATTAGATGAAGTTGACCCATGATTCGCTAAATGCCTGAAAACGATAAAGCTTGGAGAATGTCCTTTTATTTTCGGGAAGGAACTTTTCATTTTGGGGGCACTGACTATTTTTATGAGAAAATTATTTGGTTTTCAAGCTTGACTTAACTGTTTTGGGTGAGATATGACCTTTTGAAGGTGATCTACTGTATGTCGTGCTGAACCATATAGGCTATTTTGCCAAATGCACCAAGAGCTTTGAGAATGTAATTTCGGTTTCGTGAAATTGCCCAAAGCAATGGATAAAAACTGTAATACATCTAAAATGATGATCCTTAATGATATGGCTTTGAATCAAATCACCGGTTATGGCTCTCAGGTTGTGCCTTATGCATACTGTTGTGTTCTGTAATACTGTTCTAGATTGTGCTACCACTAGGAGGCACTTTTCCGCAATCAATGCTAGCTAATATACATACATAGAGCAGAAGAAGAGTGAACCTCAATGCTACTAGTCACGCACTTTCATACTGCTGACAGTTCTCAGTAAAGAGTATTAATATCATCCTGCTTGTCGTTATATTCTGAAGCTTCACTACACCACACATACCTTGGGATACCCAGGAGCAGGTTTCCCGTTCAAAATATGCTACAAATATTAAAATAAAAAAAGTTCAAAATGGCCTTTTGGGATGTTTTGTTCAAGATTGATACAGTGTATTAAGCTCCTTGCAACTTGAAGGCGTTTCCTATCGCTAGCTAGCTGGGATAGCTAAGTGTACAACCTTACAGACGGTAACATTAACATTTTGACAGTAACATTTTATTTTAACATTAACACATTTGTTGGAGAGACTAGTTATATAATTTGATAGAACTGGAAATACTGCTATCCTGTTCACTTTGGATGTGTTCTCTGTCTCTCACTAAGGTCTAAATGCACTCTCACTAAGGTCTAAATGCAAATGACATGTGACCCCCTCTTCCCCCTCTTCCTGCTAGAACCCTTTGTAACTTGGGATCACCCCATCCCCCCATAGGTGAACCCCTCACTGTACCCCCCCCCCCCCCCTCTCACCTAAAGGGTGTGGCCCTCCCCCCCTCCCTTTGTAATGTAACCTGAACTGTATAAATGCCAACACATTTCTGCACTCAAGTTAGGCCTTTCTCGAAGCAGCAGCTGAGAGGGGCCTCCACACTGAATTAAACCTCCAGAAACATGATTCGTCCTCCGGTCCCTTCTTCAACTTTAGCGTGCTTGTTAATATTCTAACAGATGGTCCTTCGAAATGCCGGGAGTATTAACTCTAAAAAACAGCAAAAGAATACGAGCCAACGCTTCAAACACTGCGAACGAGACGGTTAAGCGAGCGAATAACGCTCATTCTATGTGCAGAACTGTTTAAGAGTTGGGACAGTAGAGAAAGCTTACGGTCTGCGAGAAAGGCTTTTATTGTACTTGCTGTCTGTTACTAGATTGGTCAATTGGTCATGGTATCTCTTAGGCACTAATATCCGGCACTATGGCGAATTATGTAAGGGATGGACGCCTAGTCCTAAAGGATAAAAGGCTGGTTAAATTATATAACATTTATATAAAGTCTCGGGATACCAACGTTGTAGACTAACGTTGGGTCTGAGAGAATCACACGTCGGTGGTCCAAGCTTGTAAGTCTACCATCGGGGTGCTCTTGTGGGGGTAGCTAGGTGGACCTGTTCGGATGTGTTTTTAAGAGAGCTCTATTTACAACTCTGCACATAGAAAAAAAAAGTCCCGTTCGCTACAATTGACTTATACTATTCATTTTAAGGACCAGGACGAGTCGGTTTCAGTTGGTTTGTTTCAGCGTGCTATATGTTTGTCTGTCCCATGTTTCATGTTCATTGTGTAAGCCTAGGTGCATCAATCTGTGTTGTCTTTTGTTGTTAAAAGGGCAACTTTGACCATCAGCAGCGACTGCGCATACTCAAATAGCACTATCTGGCCCATTGTCTAAATGTATCAAACTTTTGCCAGTAAGCAGGAGTGAAGTCCTTTAACAAAGCCTTCATCCTTGCTGTGTATGTTTAAGGTACATGGGAATGAGATGCCTTTTCGGAAAAACATACGTAAATGTATAGACACATTAGCTGGGCCCACAATAGGTTGGAATGCCCCTTTTAAATAAAAACAAATGAGCTCGCTGTTCAAGTGATCTGTTGCTGTCTGAAAGTCAAATCACGCCAGTGAATGTTAAGGAGGCAGACATCTGCTAACTCTCTGTGTTGTGTGATGCATACATATTGCAACCAGGTTATTAACTTCCTTTGTCTTTGTTTCCCCGCGAGTCAGTCAACGCGTGTCCTGATTGAACAACTGCGCGTGCGTGTGTGTGTGGGCTGGCAAGCCGATGAATGAATGGACTTACACGACTCAATGCCACTCACTGACTGAGTGAGAATATAGCATTACATACTTTTGACCACTTTTGACTGTTTTGTTTATATGGCTTTTGACTGCTTTGTTTATTGTCTGGTATATGACTTTTGACTGTTTTGTTTATTGTCTGGTATGATTTAAGTCTGACAATGCCTTGCTTTAACTTGTATTTACTTTTCAAAGGTGATAGCTTCTAAGCTATCATATAGGGGATTTGAAGGCTTGTTGTGACTTATCTGCACTATTTTATGTTGTCTTTAGTTTGTCCCACCCGTATTCCTTTTTATTTTATTTTGTCAAAGTCTTGTGCTATTTTGTTTCCTGTATTTCCTTTTATTTTATTTTGTCAAAGTCTTGTGCTATTTAGTTTGGTCCAACCTTCCATTTTATTTTACCATGCCGTGTGCCTTCACTCGTTAAGTAGTCTCGCATTTCCTTTTTACCAAACACAAATGCAAATGCTAGAATGTTCTCCAAACATCTCATGCTATTGTTGGTTTCTCATGTGAGACTTGATAAGTACCCGAAGCCAAGAATTTCAGGACCCTGAGATCACCCAATTCACTTCAATTCCGAGGAGAAGATTACCCCTCCCCTGCCCATCTGCAGCCATCACCCCACCTTATCTAACACCTCCCTGTGTCCCGGGCATTTTTGGGCTCCGGCTGAGGTCATGGACTGTCCAGCTCTCCTCAGAGATCCACACACTCAGCCTAAACAAAAGGACAATTGACAACCCTGTTACCACAATGGACACCTGAACACTTCAACTGGCCATCCACGGGCTTGGTGTTCCTGATTCAGCACTTCTTGCCATGGTAGAGACTACCAACCCAGAAGACTGACCTACATGGCAGAAGGACTCTGCATATGGGCTCTGGGTGTGATGGAACTGCAAAATAGCTATTCTACTGTTAATGTGTACCACTATCTATCTTCAACATATATTGATGGTTCCTGCTCTGATTGGCTGTTGAATGTTTGTTATTGTGTGAGCATATATATGCTCAAATAGGGGATTGATAGAACTGGAAATACTGCTATCCTGTTCACTTTGGATGTGTTCTCTGTCTGTCTCTCACTAAGGTCTAAATGCAAATGACATGTGACCCCCTCTTCCCCCTCTTCCTGCTAGAACCCTTTGTAACTTGGGATCACCCCATCCCCCCATAGGTGAACCCCTCACTGTACCCCCCCCCCCTCTCACCTAAAGGGTGTGTCCCTCCCCCCCTCCCTTTGTAATGTAACCTGAACTGAACTAGTCTAACAATTTGTAGTCGTTATAATACTAGTTTACATGAACCATAACTGTTTGGGGGTGTTCTCTCAACTAGATAGTTAGCTAGATAGCATAGTTCACTACCTGGCAAGCTCAAGAAGCTTAATTTACTTTGGAGCAGACATGTGTGTTTGTTGATCTTTGATACATTGAGTTGGGAGTGGGGTCTCCCACACTGTTTAATCCACAGCCGGCTCCTTTCCTCCATTGTTTTGGCTTTAGAAATGCGGAAAAAAACAACGTGTGCTCTAAAATCTCAGGGTACCTTGTGTCAGCTCTACAAGTCCTGTATGTATGAACACTGTTTCACCATGCTCATCAGACCTCAAGGTTGTCTGACCCTCTTCTCTTAGTAGAGGTTGCTCAGGTAGGATTGGACGAGAGCCGTTCTAGGGAGGAGTTTCGCGAACGGTCAATTGTGGGTTTATTGGAAGCTCATTCAGCACATGCGTTAAATTAGTTTAAAAATATAAAGCATTAATCCTGTAAATTAATCATAACACGTTAACACTTTATTTTTCACAGCTATAATATATAAATACAGTATATACATATACATACATATACTTTTCACTTTTCAATCTTTACAACTCAATCCAAACAATCACTTTCACACACACACGCACACACAAACACAAACGTATAGACACACACGTACACACTTACACAAACAGACATATGCACATTGTGTGCATGTGTCTGTTTGTGTAAGTGTGTACGTGTGTGTCTATACTTTTGTGTGTTTGGTGTGTGTGAAAGTGATTGTTTGGATTGTGTTGTAAAGATTGAAAAGTAGAGTGATATGACATGTTTACCGGTGGATTAATAGTGACCCTTTACATGTGAAGAGCATGATAAGTCCCTGTCACTGTCTAATTCACTGATAGCAACTCAGTATTTGGTCTCCTGATACTCACCTTAGTTTCTCCAGTTTACAGTTGGGATCCTCCAGAAGAGAAGAAAGATGCTTCACTCCTGAGTCTCCTGCTTTACTCCCATCCAGCCACAGCTCTCTCATGTGTGAGGGGTTTGATATCAGTGCTGATGCAAGATAACTGAAGCTCTCTTCTGTAACACTGCAGTTTGACAGGCTGTAGAGAGGAAATTAATATAAAATGAATATCTTTTTAGACAAAAAATGGGATGAGAATAAAATAAATACATATAAATATATACAGTATATATTGTGTGTGCGTGTGTGTTTGTAAGTTTTTATATATACTAAGTGTGTGTTTGTGCATGTCTGTATCAGAGGTTCCGCTAGAGAAAAATGTTGCCGGTCAAAATGACCGCCAGAGTTTTCATTTTCCGGACATTTTAATGATAAGCCGGTCAAAAATCTATTTCTGCTTATAAATTAGCCTATTGAAGAAACTGATGGCATGCGTAGCTTAAAGAATTACACAATGAGGTAGTTTAGAATGAAACTTGTTTATTTACCTAAGTTTACAATGGAAAAAAAACATAAATGTCTGATACGCGTCAATAAGTGTCCGTTAATCGCAACCTGCTGTGGCGTTAAATTGAGCGCTGCAACATGGTCACTGCTCTGACTATGTTTAATGACAGCAGAGATTCTAAGATTATTCGACCCTCTTGTGAATCCGTTGCGTCGTCCTGCCTTTTCACAGTGCTTACATAACATTTTACTGTTACCATCAATTACCTCGCACCTTAGCCAAGGGAACTTGTCACACCTTTCTGACATAAACGCCTGACATTTCGGCCTTTTCTCTGGTGAAGCTGTTCGAACATCCGGGGCTTCAGGTATTTAGCGTTTGGAAAGTTCACTTTCTACATGAACTAGTTCAGTTCATAGTTTATAATTAAAAATTTTGAACTTAGTTTATAGCTCCAAAAAATGAACTTGTTCAGTTATTTATTCAATATGTTGCGAGCTATAATTTTTCAAAATCTCTATCTGTCTGTGTTACGACCCCCTGTGCCCTTGCGCACCTTGCCTGCAGTCCTCATCCTGGCCAGGTGGAGGCAGCAGGCTAAGGATCTACCAACTTCTAATCAGCACTGAATATCCACACCTGGCGCCTGATGTGGATACTTTAAGACTGTCACAGCCAATGGAAGAACCCTCTCAGCTTCCGCCATTCAAACACACACACACCTTTTGACGCATCCACACGCATCCACGCATAGACAAAACCCCTAGACTTAGAAGACCCCTAAACCCCTAGAAGATACACGTTTTCCTGTCTCAACCGTTTTATGCTACTGCCCCACGAGCCGGGCGTAATAGTCTGCAATACCGCTCTTGGCCTCTACGCTCTCACGCACGGGCATAGACAGTAGAATGAAATGAATCACATTCAGACGCAACACTGCAGGTATTACAGGTTCATCCCCGTCAGATGGTTACCCTCATCAGTTGCGTTTAGCCTCTGAAAAAAGCTTTTAAGGCTTGTCTGCTTGGCCATGTTTGATCATTCTCACTCAGTTCGCTCCTTGTTTGCAACCGACGGTTTGCGCTTTATTTAAAATGCAGCATATGCGTGTTGTTTGATAACTTTCAAACGTCAGAATAGCCTGTTCCTTTAAAACAGTATTTCTCAAACTTGTTCAGACCAAGGACCACTTAGCCAATTAAAAAAAACTCGCGGACCATCTAACTAAATAGAAAATCCCCGGAACAACATGCCTACACAGACCTGGTGCCAGACAATTGTTAGCGGCACATGCATTTCACGGGTGGCTCTTCTTTTTTTACGTAGCCTACCGGTAGGCTGGTTATAGATATGACAATGCCCAAGGCAAAGCATCTGGAAACCTGCTCCATGCATTACTTGGTTATGTTACAAACTTTATTTCGCTCACAGCCTCATACTTCCATCACACACTCAGACAGGCCAATGTATCACAAAACACAACGATGCGCATACCAACCGCAGTAATTCAGTACCAACAGGCTAGCCCACTAGGAGACATACTTTCGGAATTAAGAGCTGTCATTATCCAACGTCACACAACACAGAATATAGTTATCATCTTGTTGTCTCCGCAGCGGGAGAAAAAAACGCTGTTTGAATGCAGCTGTTCTCTTCGTTCTGAGTTGTATGTTAGAAATGTCGCAATAATTTGCTTTTGGCCGTCGCGGACCATTATGGAGCACTGGCGGACCACACTTTGAGAACGACTGCTTTAAAACATAATAAGGGCAGTGCACGTTTGCTTTATAGGTCTTAATATTAGAATTGTTGTCAAATTCAGATTGTGTTTGGCGGACGGGATTTTTAAGAAATTCCAATCAGACATTTTGACCGGTGAGATGTAATATTTTCGGTCATTTCATTTTTTTTTCTGACAAAGTCCGGTAATTACCGGACAACGGAAACGCTGGTATGTGTGTGTGTGTGTGTGTGTGTGTGTAAGTGTGTTTGTATGTGTGTAAGTGTGTTTGTCTGTGTATGCTAGTGTACATGTAAGTGTGTGTTTCGGTGTGTGTGTGTGTGTGTTAGTGTGCATGTGTCTTTTGGTGTAAGTGTGCATGTGTGTGTGTATAGGTTTGTGTTTGTGTGTTTGTGTGTGTGGGTGTGTGTGAAAGTGTTTGTGTGTGTGTGTGTAATAAAGATGGGAAAGTAGAGTGATAAGACGTGTTTACTGGTTGATTAATAGTGACCCTTTACATGTGAAGAGCATGATAAGTCACTATCACTGTCTAATTCACTGATAGCAACTCAGTATTTGGTCTTGTGATACTCACTCTAGTGTCCCCAGTTTACAGTTGGGATCCTCCAGAAGAGAAGAAAGATGCTTCACTCCTGAGTCTCCTGCTTTACTCCCCCACATCCGCAGCTCTCTCATGTGTGAGGGGTTTGATCTCAGTGCTGATGCAAGACAACTGAAGCCCACTTCTGTAATACTGCAGTCTCCAAGGCTGTAGGGAGAAAAGGGTAATATTATTATACAAAATGAAGGTGTGTTTGATCAGTACTTATTGTGAATGAAGTACAGCTTGGAGTTTGAATGTGACTGAGGCTGTAGCGGAGGTGTGTGAGTTAAAAGATAAAAAAGGGGAGGCTTGGTCGGAGCAGGGTTCAGTGAAGACGTGACACAAGGTCCCATTGTTAATTTACTGAAATTAAGAATTTTCGTTTTAGTAACAACCCACGTTAGGAGAAAACCTAGTCCAGAGGTTCTCAAACTGGGATCCGCGGACCCCTGGCGGTCCACGATGCGTTTCCTGGGGGTCCACGAAAAAGTCTGTCTTCCAAAGGTTTACAAGTCATTCAGGCAAAGGGAGGTAACACGCAAATATGGCTAAGCACCTCTCAAACAGACACCCTGAACCCCCAAGGTCACCCATATACAGCCTAACATGAGTAGCCTTAGCCTAGTTTAGCGACAAGCAATTTTACCCATCACAGAATTTTGACAATGCGTATTACAATGACCATAATGCAGTGTGGTTAACGTTCCTAAAGCGGATTTTTCACGCTAGTATTGTTAACTGGCATAATCTGCAAGTGATGCATTTAATCTTCCACCAGTACGGGTCGTATTTATCGCTGCAGAAGGCCCTATTTTAAAAAGATAGGTTAGCCAAAGGCATATCAGCTGGCCCTATTGCATATATTCTCGTTTAAGACATTGATCTAGCTTTCAATTTGGCTGCAAGAACGTAGCCCTGTTCATCGTCAAAATGATATATATTAACTAGAAAATGCATTTCCTGAAGGAAATACCAGTGCATGAAATGCAAAAGTTAGGAAAGGAAGAAGAAAAGAAAGAAGAGTGAAAGAAGGAAAGAAGAAAGGAAAGAAGAGTGAAGAAAGGAGAGAAGAGAGGATGAAGGAAAGAAGAGTGAAAGAAGGAAAGAAGAAAAGAAAGAAGAGTGAAGAAAGGAAAGAGGAGTGGAAGAAGAAAAGAAAGAAGAGTGAAGAAAGGAAAGAAGAGTGAAAGAAGGAAATAATAGTTGAAGGAAAGAAGAAAAGGAAAGAAGAGTGAAAGAAGGAAAGAAGAAAGGAGAGTGAAGGAAAGAAAAGTGAAAGAAGGAAAGAAGAGTGGAAGAAGGAAAGAAGAGTGAAAGAGAAAAAGAGTGAAAATATTGAAAAAAGGAGATAAAAATGGAGTGAAGAAGAGAGATTGAGTGTGAGAGAAAGTAGACTGAGAGGGATAGAGAGAAAGATGGAGAGATGGAGAGAAAAAAAGTAGAGAATGGAAGGTGTCTTAATGTTCCTATCACTGTAAAAAAAAAAAAAAAAAATTGGGTGAACTCAAAATTTTAAGGCAACAAACTTCAGTAAAATTTTAAGGCAACAAACTTCAGTAAAATTTTAAGTTTTGCTTTTGAGTTTGCTCAACTCTGAATTCTGATTTTGGTCAACTCAAGAGTAAGTTCTACTAACTCAGAATTTTACATTGTAATAACATTTAATCCTTACTTGTGCTAACTCTCCCCTAAGTTGTACTTACTTATTATTTAACATTGTAATAACATTTAATCCTTACTTGTGCTAACTCTCCCCTAAATTGTACTTACTTATTATTTAACATTGTAATAACTTTTAATCCTTACTTCTGCTAACTCTCCCCTAAATTGTACTAACTTATTATTTAACGTTGTAATAACTTTTAATCCTCACTTCAGCTAACTGTCCTGTAAATTGTAGTAATTTATAATTTTACATTGTAATGAGTTCTTATACAGAATTCACTTTAAATGGGTTTAGTTAGTATAGCAGAATAATTTAAGAGGAATTTAAAATCGCACACTGCAATAGTTTATAATGTAACTCAACTTTATAATTTATAACCAGGAACTTCTAATCAAATGTATAGATAATTACAGACGCAACATATACATTCAAAACATTTGTTTTATTTATACTGTATCAAATCCCTTCCAAAAGGGGCAAGTAAATGCAAACTATCGAGACCATGTAACATGTTTCAGAAAAACCAACCAAAAAAAAAAATGTTTCAGAAAAAACTAAACAAAATAAGATGCAAAATAAATGTAAAGTGGGAGATCGAGATACACAACAGTTGATTAATTAACATGGAGTTGGATGGACAGAAGGGAACAATTCCAGATCCAAGTAAATGTAAAGTGGGAGATCGAGAATACACAACAGTTGATTAATTAACATGGTGTTGGATGGACAGAAGGGAACAATTCCAGATCCAACACTTTACTTCACTGAAGAAGTTTGTTTTTTAGGGATCTGACCGTTGCAGAGAGGTCCGACCCCAGTTCCATTATGACCTTTTGGACAGTTTCAAAGGTGTATTTCAAATCCTTTGGGTAACTAAGGTTTAATGTATAGATCAGTCCAACAAGGTAGGCAAATGCAGTTGGCAGGTAAGGGAGATCTTGGAGGACAATCTCTTCTTCCAACACAAGAGCAACATTCCTGACACTTTTAGAGACTGCTCTGCTATCATCCTCCAACACAGTGAGGATACCCACAATGAGGCCTTTCGTCTGTCCCTCTTCTGGGTCAGTGTCCTTGTGTTGACAGACAGAAAACACCAAAACATGAATTGCAAGACATTAGTAATTAAAATACTGTGAATCAGAATAAGCTCTTAATCTAAAATAACTCAAAATATTGTATAAACATTTTTTTTCCAAATATAATTAATTATGAGTTTGACATATTAACTATTTCCATCCCATACACCACAATCAAAAATGTAACCCTCATACACACATCATATGACATCAATTAGGCTACATCAAGTCAAGGGCAGGACAGTGAAACTACAGAAGACACTCTGGACATGGTTAGGGAACCAGGAGGACAGAGAGGTTATGGTTGAAGACAACGTTAAATACAGCACTATAAATACAGTATAATAACATATTTACAATTTCTATTCATAGCCACTCACAGTTCCTGAAGAGCTTCTCCTGACTCTCACGGAGATACAAGGGAAGGCCCTTTAAAGCTGCAGTTTGTCTATGTGCAGTGATGTCAGATGTCTGAAACAAGAGTTGCATGAAACATTACAAGATGTAATTGACATATAAGAAGTAGAGTAAACATGCAGGCAGCTGTCCTTTTCAATATCCAAAATGATTGCTACGATTACGATTGCTCACTGTGAAGGTATATCCACTGGAGGTGCTTTTTGTGTCACTGACAGGCTCATATCATTATCAGTGTCTGACAACATTATGAAAAGGCTCCCCACAGAGCAATGTCTTTTTGTTTTTAAGATTACAATACCCTTTGTTTAACAAGAAAAAGCCGCTATCACCTCGATTTGAAAACTGAATCAAAAACGTCTAAAAATGACCCATATATTCCACAATTCACACTACATGGACAAAGATGTAAACAGTGTTGTTGGACTGATCATTAACTTCACTGGAGCAATTCCAAGAACGCGATTGGATAACAACGACAAAACGTCACGATTATCGGACCCAAAGTGTAGCTGCCCTCTCCATTTGCCTCGGGAATAAAGTTATCGATAACGACTTAATAAGCAATAACTGCAAGTGGCAACAATTTTTGTCTAAACGTGAATACAAACGTAGAACATATTTACAAAAACATGGCTTCTCCATATCCAGGGAACGTTAAAATGCACGAAATCGCACCTCGGCCCACCACCTATTAGGGGAAGCCAAGCTTTAAAGAAATCGCCACTGGTCGTAAGTGTGAACTAGCCAGGTAACAAACTACACACGATGGCAGACAATGCTAATATTTGTATGATGTACGCAAAAAATGAGCTCCCCCTCTTTGAAAGATCAGCAGCTGCCACTGGTGGGGCAGGCAGAACCGAGCAGCAACCTGTCGCTGGCCCCGCTCTCTCTCTGTCCCTACTAAACCAGCCTGCTCACCTGCTACCTGGAGCAGAGACGGAGCATGACTACCACTGTGTAGTAACACTACACTTCTGAAAGATGGCATAAAATGTCAGCTAATGTTGCAACCACAATTTTGAGTTAGCATTAATACCATAATGTCTTTTTTGTATCTGTAACAAGCTGGCAAACACGAATTAAAGCAGCACAACGGATCAATAGCTATACGCTAGCTATATGCTATCAGCTAAAACTGACGAAATCTCTTGAAATGTGCTGACTTTGACATTATTACAAACTAGTTATTCAACAACTGTCCTTACACAGTCAAGCAAGTGCAACACAAGACAAAGCAAGATGGCAAATAAGCTTACTAGTTCAGCAGACAGTGGAAAGTTGGGCGGCAAAACTACAAAACGAAGTTATGTGCCTATAGACCCTGCATAGCAATGGCGCGGATGCAATTCTCCATATTAAGAGCCATTGTAGCGCCCCAATTTTCAAGCTGTTATTTTTAGGTTAAACTGATTATCCTAACCCTAATCATGACGTATAATTGTTGCATTGTGTTACTTTAACACAATACCAACAGTCAGAAGATAACATGCCTGTCCTGTTTGAATAGGTTGCCTGACTGATGCTAGCTTTCTCTAATGACTGAAAAGCTTTGTGTAAATGTCTAGGTCGCTTTCTCCATTAAACGACGTACAACATAGGCCTACTGCACAACACAACTCAGAATAAAATTCGCGCATCATTTTAATTTAATTAAAGGTTGATTTAAAACGTACCTGTTTGGACTCCAGCAAGAGGCAGCAGCACAGCCAGAATGAGACTTCAATTGTAAAGTGCCAACGGACAGTTGGCTATTTGGCGCAGCTGTCAGTAAAGCACAGGTGCAAGCCAGTTTAAAGACCCTATTATGACGTCATAATGGCCCAATGTAAGTCAATGGGAAAATTTCGATTCGTTTTTATTTAATATCTTTAAAAGTATAAAGTTTAGAAAAGTGAAAAATACATAGCATAAGTGTCGTTTACAAGACCTACGCGACAAAGTTTGAATGAAGTTTCTACGTTAAGCGGTTCGGGCTGAATTAATCGCAGAAAAAGGTAACAAGAACTAGAAAATGCATTTCCTGAAGGAAATACCAGTGCATGAAATGCAAAAGTTAAGAAAGAACTAATAAAAGAAAAGTGAAAGAAGGAAGGAAGAAAGGAAAGAACAGTAAAAGAAGGAAATAAGAGTTGAAGACGGAAAGAAGAAAGGAAAGAAGAGTGAAGAAAGGAAAGAAAAGTGGAAGAAAGAAAGAAGAGTGGAAGAAGGGAAGAAGAAAGGAAAGAAGAGTGAAGAAAGGAAATTAGAGTGGAAGAAGGAAAGAAGAGTGGAAGAAGGAAAGAAGAGTGGAAGAAGGGAAGAAGAGTGGAAGAAGGGAAGAAGAGCCGAAGAAGATAAGAAGAAAAGAAAGAAGAAAAGAAAAAGGTAAGAAGAGTGGAAGAAGGGAAGAAGAAAGGAAAGAAGAGTGGAAGAAGGAAAGAAGAAAGTAAAGAAGAGTAGAAAGAAGGAAAGAAGAGAGGAAGAAACAAAGTAAGGAAAGAAGAGTGAACAAGAGTGGCTCTGGATAAAGACAGTAAAGAGTGAAAATATTGACAGAAGGAGAAAAAAAGAGTGAAGCAGAGAGATGGAGTGTGAGAGAAAGTAGAGTGAGAGTGATAGAGAGAAAAAAAAGTAGAGTATGGAAGGTGTCTATTAATATTCCTTGTTATACAGTTGAATGGAGAGGTACAGAGAGAAGAGGACCCTTGGAGGCTTGCTGCAGGTGTCAGTGAAGCACAGGTGCAAGCCAGTTTAATTACCCTATTATGATGTCATAATGGCCCAATGTAAGTCAATGGGAAAATTTAGATTCGTTTTTCTTTAATAACTTAAAAAGTATAAAGTTTAGAAAAGTGAAAAATACATAGCATAAGTGTCCTTTACAAGACCTACGCGACAAAGTTTGAATGAAGTTTCTACGTTAAGCGGTTCGGGCTGAATTAATCGCAGAAAAAGGTAACAAGAATAAGAAGAAGAAGCCTAGGAATAACAATACAGGGCATTTCATGCACTGTAATAAGAAGAAGAAGAAGAAGAAGAAGAAGAAGAAGCCTAGGAATAACAATACAGGGCATTTCATGCACTGTAATTATATATTTTTTGTTAAGAGATTTGTATGGAGTGTCCGTCGGGGATTCACGTTTTTGATAACATTAGGTAAATATTTCATGTTTGTTAATGTCTTTGTTAAAAATAAATCTTCAGAATCATCTCCGTTGGAAAACCCTACAATCTGAGTTTTATTGGAAAACCCTACAATCTGTTTTGATTAAAAAAAAATGATGTCCATCAATATGTTTTATGTAAGGTAAACAATATTTAGCTTCTCAGCACAATTTACAAAAAGATCATTTACAAATCTATCATACATACTGTCAAGTAATGGCAAATGTAATAAAATGACTATCTAAACTCTTGTGATATTAGTACTGTATGATTTTATTAGTAAAAGAGTCCAAAAGCATATAACATTACAAATAGCTTTAAGCCTATATGGTTTTATTTGGGATGCGATTATGAGGGGGGTCCTCGGAATATGTTCTGCCCTAAAGTTTGAGAACCCCTGACCTAGTCAGCCAGATTGTCCATGAAACAGTTTGTGACATTGTGATTTTATGACACTCTAAACATTGAATTTCCATCTGAGCGTTTGTTCCAAAATGCACTTGATATTAGTTTTGTAAACTGTGACAACTTTTAAAGTTTGTTCAGTGAGCTTTTATCATTGAAAGGACGGATCTTCAAGTCTATGTGTGTCTGGAACTTTACATGAAAATTTGAAAAAGTCTATAAGAAATACTGCCTGTCTGTCTGTAACCATGGGGATATTTGATCAAGAAGTTAAACAGTTCAAATGACCCCACAGAACTAATTCTTAGGGAATAATGAAGAATCAAAATGTCTTACCTGAGTGTCTCCAGTGCACTGTTTGGGTTCTCCAGTCCACTACAGAGTTCCTGGACTCCAATATCTCCAATACTGTTGTCACCGAGATCCACATTTTTCAGTTTTGAAGATGGTTTGCTGAGGATACATGCCAGTGCTGTACAGCTCCTTTCAGTGAGCCCACAGCTATTGAGCCTTAAGGGGAAAACAGCCACCAGCGACTATGAGCTCAATGAAACAGGATATTGCTGCAGTCTGCATATTAGTGTTGTGCTTCTAAACTATTAAAAAAAATCAGACAAAATGTTTTTCGCATATCAGAGGCTGGGTTTCCATCTAACTAATTTGCATATTTTATGCATATTCATGAAAATGTGGCTAAACAAAATGTGAATCAGTGCACTTTCATCATCTCTATTATGCAAGTCAAAAATGGACACTCTCCTAATTAAGGAAGGAGTTGAAAGCCGCTGTGGGCTCACAACATAAGGTTGTCAGGGCAACTTCAACAGGAAAACGTTAATAAATTGCAACAAATGCAAATTCATGCGAATGAACATATTTCATTAAAACGTATTCACATTATACCAGAACGTCGAGTAAATCCAACCCCCTCTAGCAAATAGAACGTTATTAAATGTTTTACGTGTTTCCATTCAGGGTTAATTATATGAATGGTCAAAATGTGCATTTAAAACCCTCTACAGTCTAATGCCTTTTAGACTTTTCTAAGTTGTCTTACATGCCTTGATGTTTTTGTACATTTCCCTTAACTAAAAACAAATAGAAAATCTGATTATATATTCTGAAGACCTCAGCAATAATATCATGTAAGTAAAAGGAATGTAGAGTAAAAAAAGGTTTAATTTAAATCAAATGTAAACATACCCTACCAAAAAAAAAAATATCCCGGACGAGGGATATGGACTGATTACAGTAAATTTGGATGGAAACCCAGATAGTGTCTTTAACCCCTTCCTTTCTGAAAATACACACTGCCACCATACTTACTGAGCCTTCTGAGATTCCTCCACTACTGGCTGAAGCCTGAGGAAAGCTTCATCAGATCTGATGTACTTCTTCAAGTCAAACACATCCAGCTTCTGTTCTGATGTCAGCTGAACAAACACTAGAGCTGACCACTGGGCAGGTGAGAGTTCAACTTCAGAAAGTGTCCCAGCACTCAGGAAGCTCTGGACCTCTTCCACTAAGGAGTGATCATTAAGTTCATGCAGACAGTGAAAGAGGTTGATGACCCTTTCTGATGAATGAACCTCCCTGATCTTTTCCTTAATGTAACTGATTGTTTCTTCATTGTCGATCTTATTTCGTCCTCTCTGTAGTAGGCCATGCAGGAGAGTCTGGTTAGACTCCAAAGAGAGGCCAAGAAGGAAACGGAGGAATAGGTCAAAGTGTCCATCTTCATGCTCCAAAGCTTTGTCCACAGCACTCCTGTGTAAGGTGGTCATGGATGTCTTTATTACAGGAGACCACCGACTCCCTGTCCAATCCCGATGCTTAATTAATGTTCCAGGAGTTTGGTGTCTGGATATTATGTCTTTCCTTTCAATTGTCATCATCAAAATCACATACAAAGCTGCAAGATACTCCTGGACACTTAAATGCACGAAGCAGAACACCTTTCCTTGATAAAGCCCTGATTCTTCTCGAAAGATCTGGGAGCAGATGCCAGAGCATACTGCTGCCTCTCTGACATCAATGCCACACTCTTTTAGGTCTTCTTCATAGAAAATCAGATTACCCTTCTCTAACTGTTCATATGCCAATTTTCCAAGACCAAGGATAACTTTCTGGTTCCACTGTGGATCAAGGTCATGCACATTTTCAAACTTTAGGCTCCTCTGTTTGGTTTGGAAGATAAGGAAATAGGTATACATCTCTGTCAAAGTCTTTGGAATCTGTCCACCTCCTGAAGAGCCAAGAATCACCCCAAGAACAGTAGCAGCAATCCAGCAGAACACTGGTATGTGGCACATTATGTGGAGGCTCCTGGATAATTTGATGTGTGAGATGACTTTGCTGGCAAGATTCTGATCACTGATCCTCTTCCCGAAGTACTCATCCTTCTGTGGGTCATTGAACCCTTGTACCTCTGTGACCCGGTCAACACACTCAGGTGGGATTTGATTGGCTGCTGCTGGTCGAGAAGTAATCCAAAGTAAAGCAGAGGGGAGCAGATTACCCTTGATGACATTTGTCAGGAGTACGTCCAATGAGGTGACCTCTGTCACATCCGTCAAACTTTCATTTTTCGGAAAGTCGAGTTGGAATCGACATTCATCCAGACCATCACAGATGAACAACACTTTGTACCTCCCTTGGCTGAGAAATGTTGACTGCTTTAATTCTGTGAAAAAGTGGTGGAGGAGATCCATCAAAGAGAGCTGTTTTTCTCTCATGAGGTTGAGCTCCCTAAAAAGCAGTGGGAATATGAAGTGGATATCCTGGTTTTCTTTTCCCTCTGCCCAGTCCAGGATAAACTTCTGAACTGAGACAGTTTTACCAATGCCAGCAACTCCTTTTGTGACAACACTTCTGATTGTTTTTTCTTGGCCAGGTAAGGGTTTAAAGATGTCACTGCATCTGATTGATGTCTCCTGTCCAGCTGGTCTCTTGGATGTTGACTCAATCTGTCTGACTTCATGTTCTTCATTTACTTTTCCATTTCCTCCTTCTGTGATGTAGACCTCTGTGTAGATCTTTTCAAGAAGAGCAGAGCTTCCTTGTTTGGGTATTCCTTCGAAAACACTTTGGTACTTGTTCTTGAGATTTCTCTTTAGCTCAGTCTGACATCCAATGTCCAGCTCATCTATTTCAAAAAACAAAATAAAACATAATAATGTTTTACAAGCCACTGACATTGAGGACAAACAATAGCTCTTTGATGTTTTCCTTATTTTAGTTCTATACTTTACTAAATGTAAATAATGGAAGAATTCTAACTTTCTTGCAGTTTGTCAGCGAGATCTTTCAACTTCATAATCCTAAGGAAGTGCAGTGCCATCTTCAGAGCCGCTTCTCTGGCTTCACTCTCATCCTCCTCTGTACTCTCAAAGTTATCTCGGTAATCTGGACTCAGCATCCTCTTGAATCTCTTCAGCTCATTCTTCACAAAGGTGATGATCTTCTCCTCTAACACCTAAAGCACAAATATCTAGTAAAACTCTGTAGTGCATAACAGAGCACTGATAGACTACTTTAATTTACCTTAACCCTAAACCTGGTATATGTACTAAGTACAAAGCAATGTTCTATTACATAATGATTCTCAGTATGGAGATGTAAACTACAGTTGTCAGATGGACCCTGGGAGAGAGTAATGAGATTAAAGACTACTTTATGACCAGTGTAGAACATTTAGAAAGACAGTGGAAGCTTATGTAACCCATGACCATATGTTAACAATGTTGCAGGACATTAAAAATGAACAAAGAAATGGAAAATAGGACTGAGCCCTCCTTACATGGGACGGACGGTTGAGCCTATGACAGCTCAGTGAATTTTTCCATAGGATCAATGCATACACCATTATCTAAACGCTTGTCTGTCAAAAATATTGAATATTAACTCACAACAGCCCACTTTATCCCTTAAATGTATTTGTTGAGCATGAAATGTATCTTCTTGTCCTAAAGTACTGATCCTTCTCTAAAGCTCTGGGTGATAATGCTTCTCTGTCATCTATGGCAGTCAGGTCCTATTCCCAAGAGCAAGGAGAGTGCAATTGATTCACAAGGCACTGTAACCATCGCTGGCTGTTGTGTGCAGTTTTCTCCATTGCTGTGAACTAAAAACTACGCACCTCAACTTCCACTGCTGCCTGAAACTATCTCCCTATTTGTTTATAGAGGATACTAAATCTACAGTCGTGGCAAAACGTTTTGAGAATGACACAAATATACATTTTCAGAAAGTTTGCTACTTCAGTGTCTTTAAATATTTTTGTCAAAGTAAGTGTCAAAGGCCTTTATTGACAATTCAATTAAGTGAATGAAAAAGAGTCAATATTTGCAGTGTTGACCCTTCTTTTTCAAGACCTCTGTAATCCACCAAGGCATGCTGTAAATTAACTTCTGGGCCACATCCTGACTGATTTGTTTGTCCACCCGCCTCTTGAGGATTGACCACAGGTTCTCAATAGGATTAAGGTCTGGGGAGTTACCTGGCCATGGACCCAAAATATAAATGTTTTGTTCCCCGAGCGACTTAGATATCACTTTTGCCTTATGGCAAGGTGCTCCATCATGCTGGAAAAGGCATTGTTCAGCACCAAACTGTTCCTGGATGGTTGGGAGAAGTTGCTCCCCGAGGATGTTTTGGTTGTTTATTCCCCTATTTCTCTTGTTACTGGCTTGTTTCCAATCAACTCTGTCATATTCTACTTCTGAGTCCTGACGTCTGTGACACTCTCTTTATCTCCTGGTTAACGCTACTGTGTGTGTGTGTGTGTGTGTTTGTGTGTGTATGCGTGTGCCTCTTTATCTCCTGGTCACCACCAGTGTGTACTGTTCTGTTAAGGGTGTGTTGCACCTTGGGAATATCTAATCTTCGGAAAATATATTCAGTATCCTGCCAATTTCTTACATGTAATAACTTTATTTTCTCAGAACAACCCATAGCACTTTATGTGAAGGAGTGGGCATAAGACTGACATGACACTGTCTTAACCATAACATTATTGTTATGAAAACTTAGATTAACCAAGACAACATAACCTGTCAAACACGCCATAACAAGCTTAATGATTAGCCATGTTCTATTTATGGTCAATCTTTGGTTATTTGAATTGTAAAATGTTATTTTCTTTCAAAAATGAGTACATTAGTGAGTAATTCCATACGTTTTAATGGTGGTGTAAATTACTAAATATGAACATACTCCATAGCAGCACTGCATTACATGTCTGTATCAAACCTGGAATATGTGCTTCAGATCCCCATGTTGACTCTGCGTGAACTGGTCACTGACAGCATCTGGTTTGCATTCCTCCATTTGGCTTCTGGGGTTGGAAAATCAAAGTGAGGAAATATGGAGCTAACCTTTAAACATCAACAAAATGACAGATGACCCTGAATAAAACCAGGCAGCTTGCTAACTGATGTACTTTGGCGATGTATTTGGCAACAATGTTGATCCAGACTTTGTAAGCCTTAGACTTTTCCTTTGTATTTGTGTGTAATTGTTTGTGATCAGCAAGACGTACTGTGTTCTCCAGTCCTGTGAACTTTGCCTTGTTTACCCATTGTGGAACTTTGATTTATTTAAGTAAAACACGCCTTGAGCGTTTGCATCCTCTTTCTTGTTTCAAGTCTCCAGTTTGTGACAACTCTGCTGTAAAAGCTGGTCTTATATTTCCACAGGGTTTTGAGCCTCTATCAGAAACCTAGCGAAAAGACTGAGTTGCTTATGAAAATTAAACATGTGCTTATTCCAAAACCATACCTCAAAAATGTTATTATTTCAGAAATAATCCAGATGCATCTCTGAAGGGGTCACTCCTGGTTGTGACACTCTAAATTCACTATTTGTTGACTTACTAACATACCTTTGAAATGAGTCTGTTTCATGGACTTGTCTTGATGCATTTGAACCATCTTCATTCTGGAAGTTGATGGGGTCAATCATTGACTGGTCACTCTTCATGGACACACAAGTGGGCGCAGGTGATGGAGGTCTCTCCTGACGGACGTGTCTATTGCACAAAATAGCACCCATGATTTACTACAGAGGCATTTATACCCAAATCTGACTGACTATTCTTAAAAATGGGAGGCTGGAAGGGGAATGTTGGTATTTAAACTAAATACAATTACAAGGTATTTATAGACACTCTTTGATTTTTGACCAAATATCTGGTTGTAACCCTCTAAATAAACAATTTGTTGATTTCCTAACACACCCTTCCTAGCATACCCTTTACATGAGACTGTTTCTTGGACTTGCCTTGATGCAGTTGTACCATCTTCATTCTGGAAGTTGATGCGGCGTTCATGGGACTGGTCACTCTTCATGGACACACAAGTGGGCGCAGGTGATGGAGGTCTCTCCTGACGGACGTGTCTATCACACAAAATAGCAGCCATGATTTATTACAGAGGCATTTACACCCAAAACATGACTGACTATTCTTAAAAAGGGAAGGCTGGAAGGGGGAATGTCGCGGCATCCGACCCGACTAGCTTGGATCCAGTTTGGCGAGGGTAGACAGGTGTTCAAAACATGCGGGTGAAGTTAAAGTTTCAATATTTATTATATTAGTAACGTAGGGTTTACCACGACCACGTTCAAAAAACTGTGTCCCTCTACCTCCGCCAGCTGATTCAAACCCACCACCAGTTTCTTGTACCTAAAGGAACATCTCCAAAAAGGCGGAGCTTAGACACCCAATCCTTGCCCAACTCCAACACCCCGTGACACAGGCTACACCAAACATTTCAGCAGAGACTAGATCAAAATACTAACAATATTCGAAAATACCAGAAATGACCAAACAACTAAAATATCACAAAGAAATTACAAACCGCAGAAATGGCTTCAACAGAGAATGTTGGTATTTATATTAAATACAATTACAAAGTATTTATAGAAATATTGTGTGTTTTTTATCAAATATTTTTTCACTTGATAATTAACCCTTCCTTGACATGAGTCTGTTTCATGGACTTGCCTTGATGCAGTTGTACCATCTTCATTCTGGAAGTTGATGCGGCGTTCATGGGACTGGTCACTCTTCATGGACACACAAGTGGGTGCAGGTGATGGAGGTCTCTCCTGACGGACGTGTCTATCACACAAAATAGCACCCATGATTTACTACAGAGGCATTTACACCCAAAACATGACTGACTATTCTTAAAAAGGGAAGGCTGGAAGGGGAATGTCGCGGCATCCGACGCAACTAGCTTGGATCCAATTTGACAAGGCTAGACAGGTGTTCAAAACATGCGGGTGAAGTTAAAGTTTCAATAATTATTCTATTAGTTTACCCAGAGGTTTACCCGGGGGTTTACCACGACCACGGTTAAAAAACTGTGTCCCTCTACCTCGGCAAGCTGATTCAAACCCACCACCTGTTCCCTGTACCTAAAGGTACATCTCCAAAAAAGGCGGAGCTTAGACACCCAATCCTTGCCCAACACCAAGCACCCAATGACACAGGCTACACCAAACATCTCAGCAGAGACTAGATCAAAATACGAACAATATTCGAAAATACCAGAAATGACCAAACAACTTAAATATCACAAAGAAATTACAAACAGCAGAAATGGCTTCAACAGAGAATGTTGGTATTTATATTAAATACAATTACAAAGTATTTATAGAAATATTGTATGTTTTTTATCAAATATTTTTTCACTTGATAACTAACCCTTCCTTGACATGAGTCTGTTTCATGGACTTGCCTTGATGCAATTGTACCATCTTCATTCTGGAAGTTGATGCGGCGTTCATGGGACTGGTCACTCTTCATGGACACACAAGTGGGTGCAGGTGATGGAGGTCTCTCCTGACGGACGTGTCTATCACACAAAATAGCACCCATGATTTACTACAGAGGCATTTACGCCCAAATCTGACTGACTATTCTTAAAAAGGGAAGGCTGGAAGGGGAATGTCGCGGCATCCGACGCGACTAGCTTGGATCCAATTTGACGAGGGTAGACAGGTGTTCAAAACATGCGGGTGAAGTTAAAGTTTCAATAATTATTCTAATAGTTTACCCAGAGGTTTACCCGGGGGTTTACCACGACCACGGTTAAAAAACTGTGTCCCTCTACCTCCGCAAGCTGATTCAAACCCACCACCTGTTCCCTGTACCTAAAGGTACATCTCCAAAAAAGGCGGAGCTTAGACACCCAATCCTTGCCCAACACCAAGCACCCCATGACATAGGCTATACCAAACATCTCAGCAGAGACTAAATCAAAATACTAACAATATTCGAAAATGTTGGTATTTATATTAAATACAATTACAAAGTATTTATAGAAATATTGTATGTTATTTATCAAATATTTTTTCACTTGCTAACTAACCCTTCATTGACATGAGGCTGTTTCTTGGACTTGCCTTGATGCAGTTGTACCATCTTCATTCTGGAAGTTGATGCGGCGTTCATGGGACTGGTCACTCTTCATGGACACACAAGTGGGTGCAGGTGATGGAGGTCTCTCCTGACGGACGTGTCTATCACACAAAATAGCACCCATGATTTACTACAGAGGCATTTACACCCAAAACATGACTCATTATTCTTAAAAGGGGAATCTGAAAGGGGAATGTTGGTATTTAAATTAAATACAACTAGAAAATGCATTTCCTGAAGGAAATACCAGTGCATGAAATGCAAAAGTTAAGAAAGAACGAATAAAAGAAAAGTGAAAGAAGGAAGGAAGAAAGGAAAGAACAGTAAAAGAAGGAAATAAGAGTTGAAGAAGGAAAGAAGAAAGGAAGGAAGAGTGAAGAAAGGAAAGAAGAGTGGAAGAAGGGAAGAAGAAAGGAAAGAAGAGTGAAGAAAGGAAAGAAGAGTGGAAGAAGGGAAGAAGAAAGGAAAGAAGAGTGAAGAAAGGAAATTAGAGTGGAAGAAGGGAAGAAGAGCCGAAGAAGATAAGAAGAAAAGAAAGAAGAGTGAAAGAAGGAAAGAAGAAAAGAAAAAGGTAAGAAGAGTGGAAGAAGGGAAGAAGAAAGGAAAAAAGAGTGGAAGAAGGAAAGAAGAAAGTAAAGAAGAGTAGAAAGAAGGAAAGAAGAAAGGAAAGAAGAGAGGAAGAAACAAAGTAAGGAAAGAAGAGTGAACAAGAGTGGCTCTGGATAAAGACAGTAAAGAGTGAAAATATTGAAAGAAGGAGAAAAAAAAGAGTGAAGCAGAGAGATGGAGTGTGAGAGAAAGTAGAGTGAGAGTTATAGAGAGAAAAAAAAGTAGAGTATGGAAGGTGTCTATTAATATTCCTAGTTATACAGTTGAATGGAGAGGTACAGAGAGAAGAGGACCCTTGGAGGCCTGCTGCAGGTGTCAGAGAAGCACAGGTGCAAGCCAGTTTAATTACCCTATTATGATGTCATAATGGCCCAATGTAAGTCAATGGGAAAATTTAGATTCGTTTTTCTTTAATAACTTAAAAAGTATAAAGTTTAGAAAAGTGAAAAATACATAGCATAAGTGTCCTTTACAAGACCTACGCGACAAAGTTTGAATGAAGTTTCTACGTTAAGCGGTTCGGGCTGAATTAATCGCAGAAAAAGGTAACAAGAATAAGAAGAAGAAGAAGCCTAGGAATAACAATACAGGGCATTTCATGCACTGTAATAACAAAATATTAATGGGAAGCATCATTTCTCATTTTGATTTGGATATTCAAATTCAGCCATTGAACTGAATTGGCCAGAGTTTTAATGATGCTGCTGTGCTCAAAACTCCATATGAAATGCAAGTAAACTAAAATAGCCCAAACTGTATTACTTACCTGTAGTCTGGGCAGTTTTTAATATATATTATATAATATTAGACTGAATGAATGACCTTACTTAGAGCTCTATATATTATTGGTATTTCTTTCAAATGACTTATAAGATCACTGTTGAATAAAGCACTAATGTTAGTGTACTTGACAAACACAATATAACATGAAACCCTTACGGAGGAATGAATTATTACAGTGCATGAAATGCCCTGTATTGTTATTCCTAGGCTTCTTCTTCTTCTTCTTCTTCTTATTCTTGTTACCTTTTTCTGCGATTAATTCAGCCCGAACCGCTTAACGTAGAAACTTCATTCAAACTTTGTCGCGTAGGTCTTGTAAACGACACTTATGCTATGTATTTTTCACTTTTCTAAACTTTATACTTTTTAAGATATTAAAGGAAAAACGAATATAAATTTCTCCCATTGACTTACATTGGGCCATTATGACATCATAATAGGGTCTTTAAACTGGCTTGCACCTGTGCTTTACTCTGCCGTGCTAAGGCAAAAGACCGTAACTTCAAGTTTGGTCAAAAATGAGTTTTTGACGTATTTGTAAAATATCAGCAGTAATTAAACAAATGTACTGATATTAAATGTACTACTAACATGCCATTATCAAATTAAAGCCAGTGACATCAGTATTTTGGTTGATTTCACGATGTATAGGCTACCGACAGTTAGCATACCAAGCTAGGTAGCATTACCATTAGAATTGCATGGCAGATATGCTAAGCTATCGGGCTATTCCCCCACCCAGTGCCTGTGGCTAGTCCGAAAAAGGTGCATCTAAATCGGGTAACTTCGCTTGGCGAGCGGGGGCATGTGGAGGGGGAAAATGGGCCTCATTCTCTATCGTTCTCTCTCTCTCTCTCTCTCTCTCTCTCTCACACACACACACACACACACACACACACACACACACACACACACACACCCAATGGACTGACATAGATGTTTTATGTGTTTCATGTGACAATTCAAGTTCATTGTTGTATGTGCTTAATGTGATAATTCAATGGTGTGTGTGTGTGTGTGTGTGTGTGTGTGATAATCATTGTATTGGTAATTGTGCTAAATGAAATAGTATTACTACTGATTAATTAATAGGGTCATTATTCCATTGTTATCATACCACTGAGCTTTAACATAGAAGTTACTGCCTTCTGCCTTAGTATGCTTCACTGACACCTGTGCCAAATCCAAAGAACCTCTTCTCTCTCTGTCCCTCTCAATTTAACTGTAACTAGGAACATTAAGACACCATCCATTCTCTATTTTTTTTTCTCTCCATCTCTCCATCTTTCTCTCTGTCAACTTTCTCTCACACTCAATCTCTCTTCTTCACTCCATTTTTATCTCCTTTTTTCAATATTTTCACTCTCTCTTTATCTCTTCATCCAGAGCCACTCTTGTTCACTCTTCTTTCCTTCTTCCACTCTTCTTTCCTTTCTTATTTTCTTCTTCCATTTTTCTTTCCTTCTTCCACTCTTCTTGCCTTTCTTTTTTCCTTCATCCACTCTTCTTTCCTTCTTCCACTTTTCTTTCCTTTCTTCACTCTTCTTTCCTTCTTACACTCTTCTTTCCTTTCTTCTTTCCTTCTTTCACTCTTCTTTCTTTCCTTATTTCCTTCTTCCACTCTTCTTTCCTTCCTTCACTCTTCTTTCCTTTCTTCTTTCATTATTTCACTCTTCTTTCTTTTCTTCTTTCCTTCTTCCACTCTTCTTTCCTTTCTTCACTCTTCTTTCTTTTCTTCTTTCCTTCTTTCACTCTTCTTTCCTTTCTTCTTTCCCTCTTCCACTCTTCTCTCCTTTCTTCACTCTTCTTTCCTTTTGTCTTTCCTTCTTCCACTCTTCTTGCCTTTCTTTTTTCCTTCATCCACTCTTCTTTTCTTCTTCCACTTTTCTTTCCTTTCTTCACTCTTCTTTCCTTCTTACACTCTTCTTTCCTTTCTTCTTTCCTTCTTTCACTCTTCTTTCTTTTCTTCTTCCTTTCTTAACCTTTGCATTTCATGCACTGGTATTTCCTTCAGGAAATGCATTTTCTAGTTGCAGTTATTGTGGAGATTATTGTTGTAAACCTGATTGTGAATGATTATCCATGTTTGTGTTCATTTGTTCAAACTTATTTTCACATAGTGTAGGCCTATACATCCACTAAAAAGCCAAGAGCCACAGAAACACTTTAACATATCAGCTTAATTTAACATCACACATAATTCAGATGATGCATTACCTCTGTCCCTCTGGAGCGTCTCCTGGTGTTTCCATTGCTCAGCTTCTCTTCATGGACACACTACTGGCTTTAGTAGAAACAAGGAATCAAAACAATAATGTATCTGAAAAACATATTACATTTCTCACAAATAAAAACAGTAGCTATCTGTTGAAAGGTATCTGTGACTGGGGGTCTTTATACAACAAGGAGGCACGTAGAGGGTGATGGTGAGGAGGACAATTGTTTACTGTCTCCAGGCAAAGTCCAGAGAACCACCCGTGTAGAATATCTACAGTGCCAGGTTCAAAGGTATACACGAAAACAAAAAATAAACAATAACATGAGAGTCAAAACTAAAGTTGAAGTCAAACTTCACGACAATAAATAATCAAACCACAAATGCTGTAGCAATACCGCTCTGCCAGATGATTCATACAGAATTATTCCAAATGAAACACTAGAAACTGGTCCATTATTAAAGTGGTACGGCTGAAGTGCCAAGTACCAGCGAGAGACTTTGGCATTGTGGTCAGAGTGCAGGTTTAGTACCCCATTGTCCTGGTTTCAAGGCCAGGGGTCACAACATACTTCTTGTCAGCCATGTTGTACTGTGCAGGAGGGCCTTTTAGGATCCCGGGTACTGCATGCGTTAGTTTTGCGGTTGTCATTTTTTGTCATTTTTTGTATTTTATCCTGCCACCCTTACTATCCTTGTGTAACTATTATTCTCATGTATCATGCCAGCCAACATAACTAAACATAAATCATCAAAACTAAACATAAACAAAATTCCCAACATTAAGCCGGGCAGCCTCTCTCTCTCCCTCTCTCCCTCTCTCCCTCTCTCCCTCCCTCTTCCTCTCTCCCTCTCTCTCCATCTCCCTCTCTCTCCCTCTCTCCCTTTCTCCCTCTCTCCCTCCCTCTTCCTCTCTCCCTCTCTCTCCATCTCCCCCTCTCTCCCTCTCTCTTCCTCTCTCCCTCTCTCTCCATCTCCCCCTCTCCCTCTCCCTCTCCCTCTCTCTCCCTCTCCCCCTCTCCCTCTCCCTCTGACATAGTTATAATGAGTGCAACAATGACTACGTTTTAAAGGCATTATTAATGCCCTTATAGGGCCTTATAGATGAAGGCTTCATAGGATGCATTATGACATTTGTCAGATACACAGACTAATGATCACATATTTATAATGCATTATTCCATCTTAAATTATAACCATTTATTATTAACGGATATAATGTATCATAAAGGAGGCTATGAGTCATTGTGAAGACATTATACATAGTTATAATTATTACAATTGTTGAAAGTGAGAGGTTTGGCTACTGTGGGGAGTCCCCAACCAGTAGCTGAAGGAATTTAAAATCCTTTCCTGTGTCCAATGCTGCTTCAGACACCCCTGGCCATATGCAATACCTTACATCATTAGACAAGATTTCATCATTGGTGAAGTACTCAGTACCTCATACAATACAGCTCTTCGGTGTCTAAAATCAATTAACATTTCCGTCAATCACTCTCACTCATGCTTTTACAGCTATACGTCCAAGTTTCTTGCCTCTGTTTGTATGAAACAAAATCTGTTTTGTGAATTTCGCATTTCTCTGCACTTTCTGTTTCTATGGTTAGGTCATGAGGTTTGATTTGCCTCACACTCGACACACCTCATCCCAGCCTTGAGCAGCATGGTTATGTGACCAGTCAAATGTACAAGGCTGAAAACATGGCTTAGGTGGGGGAGTGGAGAGGAGATAAACATGGACCCTTGTATACTTTTAAGTATACAACTCAAGATGAAACTAGACGTGGGTTTGAGGTTTTGAGGTTGGCATTGTTCCAATGATAACTTGCTTAACAGGTCTGATCACCTCTACAGAGTTATAGGAACTTAAGAAGCGAAATGATTGTATGATTGAATGATCTGTTCAGAATTCAACTACTCTATTTAATAAATGCAGTTATTACATTTACATCATCAAATAAGCTTAAATGCTACTTTACCGCAAAATAACCCTAGTCACATTTTAGATTATATGGTATCCCTTTCTTTTTACATGCTTTATCAAACCTCAGTTATTTTCTTGTGTTTACTGGCTGTTACTTAGTTACACATTTAACTCTGAAAATTCAGCAAATGGGGTTCACTATTTCACCAAGCAAAGGTTCATTCTCTCTCTCTCTCATGCGATCAAGAGTTATTTAGCTACTTCCTGCTCAAAAACATAAGGAACACCAACAGGTAATGAGACTCTTGCAGACATCATTACTTCATCATTACCCCCACTAGAGACTTTTGTATATATTTTGTGTTACTCACCGTGTTTTCCTTAAAGGCACTAGTTAGCTTTTTCTCTGAGAATAGCACCCGATCAAAACAAAAAGCAAAGTCTCTGTCATGAGAACTCTGGTTTATCAACATACACTTTAGGCAGTTTAAAGCCGTCCAACGTAAAGAATGTAGCCGTACAGGATCACCTCACCTACATTCATATCAGGTGTACACCCTGCTCAGAGCTTACTGGCAACAACACCTGGCAGTAAAGATCATGGCAGTTTACTGTGAAATGCTGTCAAAATACTTCAGGGAATTGTGTTGATGTGAATGTAAAATATCAGCCACTGCATGCACCTGCTCCCTGGGGGTCTGTGCCTTTAAGGCGCATCATGTAGTTAAGACACCACTTGGGGTTTCAGTCACAGGGCTCTGTCTCTCTCTATCTCTCAGGGGCAGCCGTGGCCTACTGGTTAGGGTTTCAAGCCGGAAACCATATGGTGGCCGGTTCGATCCCCGAGTAAGGAAAAAAATGTGGGCGGGGGGAACTGGTAGACCACTGCTCTCCCATGCCCACATCCATGGCTGAAGTGCCCTTGAGCAAGGCACCTAACCCCGATCACTGCTCCCCGGGTGCCACCAATGGCAGGTCACTGCTCCGGGTTAGTGTGTAACCTCACTTCACTGTGTGTGTGTGACACTTCCCTGGATGGGTTAAATGCAGAGGTGAATTTCATAATGTGTGTGTCTGAACCACCTCTGCCATAGAGAAGACTTACACACACGCACACGTTGAAGGCAGGACATTTCCACTAGGGATATGCTAAAGGCTCTAACATCTAAATTCCAAACCAGCTTGCTATGTCTGAGTTTATCTTTTTGTGTTTGCATACCTGCGAGTATGGATGTTCGTGTTTGTGTGTGTCTTTGTGCGTATATCTGCGAGTATGGATGTTCGTTTATGTGTTTATGTGTGTATGTGTGTGTGTGTGTGTGTGTGTGTGTACGTGTGTGTGGGTGTATCTTTGTGTGCGTATGTCTGTGAGAATGGATGTTTGTTTCTGTGTGTATGTGTGTGTCTGTTTGTGAATATCTGCGAGTATGGATGTTTGTTTCAGTGTGTGCGATTGTGTGTGTGTCTGCGTGAGCTTGTGCGTGTGCGTGTGCGTGTGCATGTGTGTGTGCGTGTGAATGTGTGAGTGCGTGTGAATGTGTGAGTGTGTGTGTGTGTGTGTCTGCAAAGGTGACTTCACCATTTCCCCCGTTGGCAGTAAAAGGTCCAAGGAGAATCTGAAACATTTGGCTTATATAAGATAAGCTAATGTATATATATAACGTTTCACAGTGCGGTGCAGAGCAGGTAAACAGGACATTGTGGCCGACATTTTGTCTCTCCATCCACCCTCCAGAGAGGGCGGGAAATGTGAAAAGGTGACTTCCCCCTTTCCAGTGTAAAATGGAGTGTATCTCAGGTTGCCCTGCATACACATGCGCGCTCCTAGTCTTGCATTTCAGTGGCCACCTTTGCCGTGCGGCTGTGTGTGTTGGTGCGAGTGCACTAACTCCAGTGGGTGGTTGTAACGCGGTTTTCCCGTGTCGAAACAGAAGCCTTTAATCCACCATCGTCACGGTTCAACTGTTTATTCCAGGAAACGATTGTTAAATTCCTTTAACCTGTTTATTCCAGGGAAGGATGTTAAATTCCATTTGCTACTGGTTGGGGACTTCCAAACCTCTCACTGCCAACAATACTCAACAACAACAAGGACCATTTACAACAGGTCACAACATCTTAAAACTGTTCGAAGAACGCTAATACCTTCTCTCTGTTCATCATCAGCTCATTTCTATTGCTTCATTAGCTGCCTCCTCTCTTCAATCAGCCTTTTTCATCTTGTCGTCTTGGCGTTGGTCAGCCTTGCTTTTCTTTCACAAGGACCATTCACAATAGCTCACAACATCTTAAAACTATACGGGCCTCCTCAGTGACTAAGGTTGTTACTATCCACACTGGCCCCGTTAAGGCCTGCTCAGTATGCTTATCCCACATCCTCAGAGCTGTTCCTCTTTTCCAAACAATCACCATAAGCTTCCATAGCTCAGAATGCTTATATGTCTTTCTATGCAATAATTATAAATCACCTCACCCATGCGATTCCATATATTATCTGCTGTCCTCTTTAATCCTTTACAACATTCTTTTTCAATCAACATTGATGCAACTCCATTCTCTGACTTCAGACACCCCTGGCCGTATGCCAAACCTGACATCATCAAACAAGATTTCACAATCAGAGGTGAAGCATGTTCACAGTACCTCATACAATACTGCTCTTCAGTGTCTATAAATAATTAACATTTCATTCATATCAGTATCAGTCTCACTCATGCTTTTACAGACATTAGTCCAATCTTTTGCCTCTGCTTCTATGGTTAGGTCATGAGGTTTGATTTGCCTCACACTCGACACACCTCATCCCAGCCTTGAGTAGCATGGTTATGTTACCAGTCAAATGTAAAAGGCTGAAAACATGGCTTAGGTGGGGGAGTGGAGAGAAGATAAACATGGACCCTTTAATACTTCTAAGTAGACAACTCAAGATGAAACTAGACGTGGGTTTGAGGTTGGCATTGTTCCAGTACAAACTATGAATTCTCCACAGGATTACTTGCTTAACAGGTCTGATCACCTCTACAGAGTTATAAGAACTTAACGAGGCAATGATTTTATCTGTGCAGAATACAACTTCTTAAACTGAATGCAGTTATTACATTTACATCATGAAATTAGCTTAAATGCTCCTCTATCGCAAAAGTACCCAGGTCACATTATAGATTATTTGGTATCCCTTTCTTTTTATATGCTTTACTCTCCATATGTTGAAGCCCCTCTTCAGTTTTTTACCTGTGTTAACTGGCTGTTACTTAGTTACACATTTTACTCTAAGAAAATTCAGCAAATGGGGCACACTATTTCACCGAGCTTAGGTTCATTCTCTCTCCACATGCAATAAAGAGTTATTTAACTACTTCCTGCTCAGAAACATAAGGAACACCAACATGAATGACACTCTTGCAGACTCTTGCAGACGACATTACTTCACCATTATCCTCACTAGAGACTCCTGTATGGATTTTGTGTTACTCACCATGTTTTCCTTAAAGACAGTAGTGGGCTTTTTGTCTGCCTTCTGTGAATAGCACCTGATCGAAGCAAAGAGCAAAGTCTCTGTCACGAGAAGCTTGTTCATCAAGATGTAGTTTAGGCAGTTTAAAGCCGTCCAACGTAAAGAATGTAGCCATACAGGATCACCTCACCTACATTCATATCAGGTGTACACCCTGGTCAGAGCTTACTGGCAACAACACCTGGCACAGGGGCGTAACTATAGGAGGTGCAACAGGTGAGGCTGCACTGGGCCCGTGGGGTGTCGGGGCCAGTTTGTTGGGGTTTCCTCCACTAAGAACCCCAACAGAAAAACATGCAAAAGATGACCCTGACAAAGATGGACAGTTCACTTCTTCACCTGGTCCCCGGGTGCTTACAAGCTGCCCACTGCTCCTAGGGGGTCCTGGAGGAAGGACGGTAGATGGCTTGCTTGCTTTAAAACTGTGTGAGGGACCCCATAGGTGAAGCACTTGTGCGTGGGGCACTCTGGATGGTAGAAGTACGGTTGGTAGGTGTGCAAGGAATGCCTGTGTGCGTGAAGCGCAAGGGTGTGACTCCCGATGGTGAGAGCCATCAACACCTGTCAATCAATGTGAAATGTATTTATTGATAGCTCTACTGATGGCTGTAATGTGTAAGTATTCAGCTGTCAGAATATAACTTCAATTTCACATTTTGGTGAAGTAATTTCAATAACATGTAGCCTGATGCATATGAGGATGTGTGCAGGGGGTTTAGCATTGCTAGGCTACTGCATCTGTGTGTTAGATTTAGTTTATTCTGCATTGTGTCACCGCAGCCTGTGGAAGATGAGTGTGTGTGTGTGTGTGTGTGTGTGTGTGTGTGTGTGTGTGTGTGTGTGGGTGTGTCAGCGTGAGTGTGGGTGTGTCAGTGTGTGTGTGTGTGTGTGTGTGTGTGGGTGTGTGTGTGGGTGTGTGGGTGTGTCAGCATGAGTGTGTGTGTGTGTGCCATCACTGTGTGAAAAATATCTGGCAACACACTCGCAACCTACGTGGAAACAGATACAATGTGTCTGATAAGTCTGTCTGATGGCCGTTAGACACAGAGCCTGATGTGGACACAGGGGAAGCTGCTAGAGACTTCTTTGGAACTTGATAATCATCTGGTCACACACACACAGACACACACACACACACACACACACACACACAAACACACACACACACACACACTCACACACACACACACACACACACACACACACACACACACACACACACACACACACACACACACACACACACACACACACACACACAGACACACACACACACGCACACAGTGGAAGTTAGTAAGAGCAGTCCAATAGGGAAAAACAAAGTCTGAAGCAGGATTCCAGCACCAGGACCCTCTGCTAAGGACACACACACAGACACACAGACACACAGACACACAGACACACACACACACACACACACACTTCACTGATATGCAGTGACGGACTGGCCATCGGGCAAAAGCGGGCATTTTCCCGGTGGGTCGTCATGCTATTTGGGCTGACAGTCCCTGCACTTTTTAACATTTTTTATTTTTATTTTAATCTGGCAAATTAAAAAAGTCAGCGCAGAGCCGGAGCTGTGCAACAGGTGCTGAAGTCTGCCCAGGCCACGAGTAACTCTGCCCGAATCATTTACCACATTTTGCATTGAATATCTTTTCAATTTGTCGCATAGGACGGCTGTCTCGCCTTGGGATGATCTAGGTCAGGTTTTCTGTCGTAGCCTGATGAAATCGTAAAAAAAAAAAAAAACATCTACTGAATGTGTTCAACACAACCTTCTCGTCAGTGTAGCCCAACAATTCGAAATGCACAATTGGTCGCGGGCGGAGGTCAAGAGATCCACAACTATAACCATAGCAACAACCCTTATGGAGCAACACACTTGCAACACTTATTTGGAAATAGATACAAAAAGAGGATGTATGTAACGTTTATTCTTCACTGAGCTACTGTTGTAAGGTTCCAACACACACCACTGCTATAGGGCACCGCACACACTCTCACGGCAATGCAATAGGCACACAAAAGACACCAGCTTGGCTGCACTCAAAGCCACTGTCGCTTTTCACCCTCCCACCCCAGATCATAAACTGGCTACACTGTCACGTTAAAACACACACTCATATACGCACGCACACACACACACACACAAAAGGGTACAGATTTAAACGTAACGCTCCCGGAGTATGAGACCCTCCCCCGGGGTCTGAGCTTGAGCACTGGTCGGTAAGGGGGGAGACAGTGACCACCGATTCAGCACCTGTGAGGTCTCCGGAGTAACACCTGCGGAAATCCTCTCACTGAGAAGCAGCCACACACTCCTAATCCCTTCCCAGTCCTAGCTAAAGGAACCCACTCTTCACCGCCCGCAGCCCTAAGCAGCATGCGAACGACTCCCACCCGACACCTTGAGTGTAGAGTGTTGAGTGCTTCCCAGACTAACTAACCTTTTGCTGAGGTCCTCTTTTATCAATGTTCTCTCCACATAGTAATGGTCCACATTCACACACTCATTGATGACCAGGTGTAGCCCCTTAATTAACACCGCCTACTTTCTCCTCAGATCCCTCCCCCATACCAGAGTCATCTCAAAACATCGTAAAACAATCCACACAACATAATTTCATTACAAGGTTAAGAACAAACCTGGGACCATTTTCTCAAAATTATCTCTGACTGGAATTTCGAGCATAATGAAATGTGTAAAATAAAATAAAAAACGTATTATTATATTAAAAAAATATTATTGCTAAATGCAATATTTGTAGGTTAATTGTGCAAAGCTGTATTAGTCTACAGCTTGTTGATGAAGCATGTACTAAGGATAGGCATGATCCTGTCCACGGGTCCTTGTAAAGAGGTAATAGGCACAACTATCAGCCAAATGCAGTTTAAAATTAATTAAAGTCGGACTATCTTATCAATAATGCTACTTTTTGGTCATGCCAGCAGCTGCTTGTAGTCTCCCTAACTTGTAGTCTGACCTTCAATCATGAACTTCAAGCATGACATTTAATACAGCCAAAGTCCTGGATAATCTGAGCTTGTGGTTTGGACCCACCCCCTAAATACGGCTCTCCCTGCCTAAGCAGCCTGTGAAAGACTTAAGTGTTGCAGGGCTCATCATCAGACCAAGAACAGCATGCATAGGCTCAAAAAAACGTTGAGAACCTGCTGCTTTTGCGGCTGAGCAAAGCCAATTGGTAGTGTTGTTGTACATACAGGATTGAGTCCTGAGGTCTCAAGGTTTCTTCCAATGAAGGTTTTGATAACATTCCATTGAAGTTTGACTTTTTGCACTATAACAATACTTATAGGCAACTAGTTTTCCTTTCTTCTGCTCCATGAAACACATGTGAATGCTTAGTAGTACACATACGGTACTTTAATGTATTTGCATTAATACAATTTGATCATTTTCAATGGGTATAAGGGCCATTCTACCGAATTGGTGCAAAGTCACGTCGGAAATATTTAGATTTTTTTTTTGTTTTATTCCCAAAACTTTGTCCGTATGTATATTGTACCATACCTAAAGTACACATATCTAGTAAAAGAACAGTACATTTTTATATTGTATTTTCAGAATGTGTTGGAATGTTTTTCCTCTTCCAAAAATTGTCACTACCGAAACATCACATTTACTATAGTAAAAAAGTATTATTATTGACCTGTTCAGATTGTGTTTCCTTCCCTTCTCTGAAGAGTATTTTTACAAATATTTCTTGAAGGTTTTCACAATGAAATCCATAAAAATGTTCAAGTTCAATGTATCTGTTTCGGTAGTGACTGCACTGTTTCGATAGTGACTGCACTGTTTCGGTAGTGACTGCACTGTTGGATTGATGTTCATTTCTCTACCAAAATCTTCCGAAAGGTGCTCTGGGCCGCCCTTTAGTCCACACAACACATTTATTTAAAAATGATGGGATTGAACTACTTACCATTTCATTTTGTCACTACCGAAATCATCAGGTCACTACCATATGTTTCGGTAGTGACTGTTCTGGTAGTGACAATTCTAGCAAACTTAAAGCATAAATAAAGAATTCTAGCAAGCACACGGCTTGCAAACAAATCTTTGAAGAGGTGTACACACATACAAACATAAGATTTTGCATGAAACCCCAAAAGGTTTACTCAATTGAAGAAAACATGGGTTTCTGTAGTGACAATTCTTAAGGTTACACGTCGATTTTCAGACTTTGGAACACATTTATATAAAAACTATGGGATTTAGCTACTTACCATTCAACCATGAGGGACAGGGATGCAGTGTCACTGCATGGTCAAAAATGCAGGGTCGTGGCTAAAACACAGGCTCAGCCAATGGAATTAAACTCTTGTGTTTCGGTAGTGACATGAAAACTAGGGACATGATTTTTTGAGTATAGTTAATTGATTTAAAAATTAAACCCACAATAAATCTAAATATTCCAAGTTCTGTTTCAACCCAATCATAAAGATCTTTGAAATTAAATCATTGAAAAAAATCAAAAAAAAATGTTAAAGTGTTATTTAAAGGCATTGAAATTTAGATGTCAGGGTTGGGGACAGCTACTTCCCAATAGAAGGTACCCTATAAATGATGATTTTGTATATATTTAGCTTATCACTATCTCATTTAATGCATTGTTTATATAGACCATAACATTTTCTTAGTTAATATCTATGCCTAAATACCTAATTGTTTTGTAAATAGTTTTTATTGTTGAGGGACTGCATATTACACGAATTCGGTAGAATGGCCTATATAGCATCTGTATGCAAGACAATTCTGAGTGACGACCAACCATATTTGGTTACAGTTCTACACTGGTTTATTTATTAATGCATACATCTACTATTAAACATATGAAAAGCCTAGTGCATCCCCCATTTTCCAACATAACAATTTAATATAACATTATAGTCATTATGGCCTTTAGAAATTGTTTGGTTGGGTAGTGCACTATAGGCTCCTGAGACGTGGTTCAAGAGTTTGTCCTTAATGGAAAAAAAATTCCCCTTACATTACTTTTACTTTTATACTCTGTCTGTTGAGAGTACTATGTAGTGGGAGGTGGACATTGTCCAAGATGGCCAGCAACCTACTCAGGGTCCTTCTCTCCGCCAGTCTAGTGAGGCAGTCCATTTCACTGCCAACAACAGCTCCCCGTCTTCCTCACCAGCCTGTCCAGTCGCCCTGCATCCCTCTTATTTATGCTGCCTCCCCAGCACACCACAGCATAAAAAAGGACGCTGGCCACAACAGACTGGTGCGCAGGAGTTTGTGCATGACTTTGAACTTGTGCGCTCCTGCCATACTCCTGATGAAGATGAGCGCGGATGGGTCTTAAAATAGTATGCCACATATGACGTGCATTAGCCTGTAGAACACTACAGCAGTTGCAGACACCAGCTTTACTGTATGTGCTCTGCGGAGCACATATGGATACACACACACACACACACACACACACACACACACACACACACACACACACACACTCACACACACACACACACACACACACACACACACACACACACACACACACACACACAATCACACACTCATACACACACACACACATACACACACACAATCACACACACACACACACACACACACACACACACACACACACACACACACACACACACACACACACACACACACACACACACACACACACAATCACACACTCATACACACACACACACATACACACACACAATCACACACACACACACACACACACACACACACACACACACACACACACACACACACACAATCACACACACATACACACACACAATCACACACACACACACACACACACACACACACACACACACACACACACACACACACACACACACACACACACACACACACACAATCACACACTCATACACACACACACACATACACACACACAATCACACACACACACACACACACACACACACACACACACACACTCACACACAATCACACACTCATACACACACACACACATACACACACACTCACACACACACACACACACTCACACTCACACTCACACACAAAAAATATAATACCCCCACCCCCCAAAACACCCACTCACTCATAGCCTGGGAAGGCTTTTTTACTTTTTGTTTAGATTTGAATCTGACCGGCCCATGAAATCAGTATCCTAGATCAGTGGCCAGACTGATACCGGGCTGGCCCAATCACATTGT
>NC_137918.1:16701039-16788539 GCF_963457725.1 Sprattus sprattus | reverse complement strand
CCTGAGCCCGCCCCCTCAGGAGCGCATATAAAAGGCAGCGCTTGACATATGATCACCCTCTTGGACAATTTTGAGCGTAACATAAGAACACACCCACTCCAAGAAGAATGGACACTGTACACGCAAACTTTGTACTGTCTACGGTTCCGACTAAAGGAACCGAGGTTACGTAAGTAACCGAGACGTTCCTTGTCGTAGTAACCTACGACAGTACAGATGGGACCGTATCCCTTCACGCGTGAAAAATACAGTGTCAATCAGCCTTGACCAGCTCCTCGTATTTCTGACCTCCCAAGAGGCACACACGGCAGCTGGTGGTTAACGGTTCATCTGCGTTTGACCACAAAAGCTAATGAACACGTAGTATATATCTTTAATAACCATTCCATGTAGACTACAACGACTTCCAATCGTATGTCTACACGATATCCCCATATACCGGAATGTCAGCATTTAACCATGAAAAGGACTGACACCCGTTCATATTTAAGAAACCATTCACAGGCTCTGTGGGGCTATTGAATTTTCAGCGTGCAAGACCCCCTGCAAGAAGGAGGGGGTCGACACATCTAACATATAGAATCTTATGAAGGTGTGGCGAGAATTCCAACTCGCAGCCTTACGTATTTCCTCGACTGAGACGCCTTTCAACAAGGCCCAGGAGGAAGCAACTCCCCGAGTGGAGTGCGCACGCAACTTCACTGGGGGCTCTAAGGATAAACTCTTATAAGACAAAACGATAGCCTCCACTATCCAACGGGAAAGGCTCGGTTTTGAAAGAGGTCTGCCCCTTGCCTGTGCGCCAAAGCAGACAAACAGCAGGTCAGTTTTTCTGAAAGCACTCGTGCGCTCCGTATAACATCGGAGAGCGCGCACTGGGCATAGTTTATTCAGGCGCTCCTCATCCGCTGAAGCGAAAGGAGGAGGCGAAAACACTGCCAATTCAATTACTTGGTTGCGAAAAGGAGTTGAAACCACCTTGGGTGTGTAGGCAGCATTAGGTCGCATAACCACTTTATCACCCGCGATCGCGAACTGAAGGCAAGATGCGCTGACTGACAGAGCGCGCAAATCGCCCACGCGCTTGGCTGACACAAGGGCCAGTAAAAGCGCAGTTTTAAAAGAGACAAATTTCATGTCTACCTCCTCAAGGGGCTCGAACGGAGGCCCTGTAAGAGCGCGTAAAACCACCAGTAGATCCCATGAGGGCACCAAGTGCCTATCAGGCACTCTGAGACGCCTCACGCCAGCCATAAAGCGTGACGTTAAAGGGTGATTACCTGGGGTTTTACCATTGATGCCTGCATGACAGGCTGAAATAGCCGCCAGGTAAACTTTGAGAGTGGAAGCAGCCTTCCCCTCGTCAAATAAATGCTGCAGGAATTCTAAAATGACGCTCAGAGCGCAGTTGATGGAGTCGTACTGACGCGCGACACACCATTGATCAAACCTGCGCCACTTCAGCGTATAGAGGGACCGTGTCGACAGAGCCCGAGCACTCTGTATCGTGGACACCACTGCATCAGACAGACCCGAAGCTATGAGCCTGCTCCTTTCAGGTGCCAGGCACTGAGCCGCCACAGCTCCGGTCGTGGATGCCATATCGTGCCGTGCGCCTGCGTCAGGAGATCCCTCCGTAGAGGTAGCACCCAGGGAGGCCGCATTGACATCCTGTAGAGATCTGCGCACCATGGTCGATTGGGCCAATGGGGAGCTACTAATATTAATTCTCTGCCCTCGTCCATTATCCTGCTCAGCACCTGCTGAAGGAGAGGGATCGGGGGAAAAACGTAAAGACGCCTGTTCGGCCATTGGTGGCCCAGCGCGTCCACACCTAATGGGGGGTTGTCTCCCCCCAGCGAGAACCAGAGAGGGCAGCAGGTGTTTTCCCTGTTGGCAAACAGGTCCACCTGAGCCCTGTGAAAACGCAGCCAGATCTGTTCGATCACTTGAGGGTGCAGACACCAGTCTGCCGCCCGTGGATTGCCCCTCGACAACAAGTCCGCGCCCCAGTTGAGGTGGCCCGGAACATGAACTGCTCTGAGGGAACTGATGCGAGTTGCCGCCCACATGAGCAGGCGGGTTGCCAGGTGATGCAGAGTCGGCGACCGAACACCCCCTTGGCGATTGATATAGGCGATCGCTGACGTGTTGTCTGTCCTGACTAGTACGTGCTGACCGTTTAACCTGGGCAGAAGGTGCTGCAGCGCCAGGAAAATCGTCTTGAGTTCTAAGACATTTATGTGTGACTCGGCCTCCGTCGCAGACCAGAGGCCGTTCACTGATTTCCCCTCGCAGATCGCTCCCCACCCTGTCGTGGAAGCGTCTGTGGTTATCACTAAGCGACGTGTCACTATGCCCATCGGCGCTGCCGCCGTGAGGAAGTGTGGCGTTCTCCAGATCGCCAGTGCTTTCAGGCACCTGGCATCTACTGTCACTCTCTCGTAACTGTTCCTGGCGGGACTGAGTTTCAGAGAGAGGTACCACGATTGGAAGGGCCGTGCGTGTAGTATTCCGAGAGGTAACGCTATAGCGGCCGAAGCCATCATCCCCATTAGTCTTTGGCAAAGAAGGGATGAGACTTTCTTTTTCAGTTTGAACTGACTGGGAATTAAGACGCTTTTGTCTCTGTTCACCACGAAGCCCAGACGATGTAGGTGCAACACCACTAGATGGCACTCCTGCAACGCCGCTTCTTTTGACTTTGAGCAAATGAGCCAGTCGTGTAAGTAATTGTGAATACGCAAGCCTTGTCTCCGCAAAGGGGCGATGGCTGCTTCTACGCATTTCGTGAATACCCTTGGTGCCAGAGCTAGACCGAAAGGCAGCGCGCAGAACTGATATGCCTTCCCTCCGAACGCAAACCTCAGAAACTGTCGGTGTCTGGGGTGGATCGGGATATGGAAGTATGCGTCTTTTAGATCAATGGAGGTGAACCAATCTCCTGATCTTATGTACTGAATCAATAGACGAGGGGTCAGCATTCTGAATTTCATCGTCATGAGAGCTTTGTTCAGAATACGGAGGTCTAAGATCGGTCGATATTTTCCGTCCTTTTTTGGAACTAGAAAATAGCGACTGAAAAAAAAACCCCTGTTCTCGTCTCCGAGCGGAACAGACTGAATAGCTCCTTTTCTCAGGAGGGAGTCTATTTCCTCCTGTAGGAAGACCGCTTGATGCCGTGGCACTATCGTTTGAACTACGCCCCTGAACCTTGGGGGGGGGGCGGGCAAACTGGAGCGTATAACCCACTGAAATGGTTTTTAGAACCCAGGGTGACACTGCGCATGCGCGCCAGCTCTCCACACAACCGTGCAGGTTGGGCCGAGAGAGAAACAATAGGTCGAGCACTAGCTCGCTCATATTCAATCTGATTAAGTCTAGATCTGTGCCCGCTCCGACTGAGGAGGGGGACGAGATCTGGGGTTGCCCCCTCAGTTTGAATAAAAAATGTGTGATGTGCAGTGGGGACACTGCGGGGGGAGTTACATTTATATGTCGAAGCGCTGTGCCTAAAGGGACAGCTGGGACAGAGATATTTTGTGTTGGTGTAACATGACAAACCGTTGCTGGCATGAGTTTTGCATGCGAGTATAGGGCCAATTTCCCTGGTGGTGAGGATTCCACCTCTCCCCCTCTCCTCTACTTCAGCCTTGGATCAGGAGGCTGGAGAGAATCCGCGACCTTTCCCACGCTTGACAGCCTTCTGGTGTGGGGCGTGGGGTGCGCTCTGCGTCTGGCGTGGAGCAGGCTGATGCGAGTCGGGCTGCTCCGGGAGACGGAAGGGGTGTCTGTGCCATCCACGGCGAGCCTGCACCTTAGCTGGTGGAGGCGCTGGTGAGCGGAAGCCGCTGCGCTTGGACCCCGTGGCTGGTGTCGCCTGATCAGAAGAGCGTTGGTCAGAGGTAGAGCGTGGCATCCAGGCTCGGAAAGCCTCGCTGCTCTTCTTATCTGCCTCAAACTGGGCGGCCATCGTTTCCACGGACTCACCGAAGATCCCGTCGGTGGTGAGTGGCGAGTCTAGGAGAGGAGCCTTTTCTTTGTCGCTGAGCCTCGCCAGAGACAGCCAGAGCGAGCGAAGAGTCGCGACAGAGGCGCCCATGACTCTCCCGTGTGCCTGCGCTGTGCAGCGGGTAAGCCGGAGAGAGAGGTCGGTAGCCCGGCGCAGCTCGGATACCACCTGGTGTTCGCCTCCCAACGACGCGGCTAGCTCAGTAAGCAGCCTTGCTTGATAGCGCTGCAGGAGAGCAGAGGTGTTGGTGGAGCAGGCGGCTTGCCCAGCCGCCAGGTACGCCTTCTCAGCCAACGAAGCCTGGTGACGGGAAACCCGGGACGGCAGGGTGGGCTTTTGGCCGAGACGCGCTGTGGGAGCAGAGGGCGAGAGGTATGCAGCCACCGCGTCTTCTACCTGAGGGACGGAGAGGTAGCCGCTCTCCTTTGCCTGGTCGAGGTGGAGGTAGGCGGCGAAGCCTGGGACCGGAGCCCGTCCAGAATAGGGTGTGGCCCAGGTCGCTGTGTGCTCTCTGTGCACCTCCGCGAAGAAGGGGAGGGGGCTGGGAGCTGAGGCTGGAGGGCCGCCGTAGAACTCGCCGTCCAGCAGGGAAGGCTGCACGACGGGAGGTGACGGGAGAGGGAGACCGAGGTAGGTCGCAGCCCTCAGCGCCACCTCGTGCAGTTGTTGGCCCAGGGTCCTGGAGGTGACGGGCAGCTGCTCGGTCACGTCCATCTCCTCGCTCTCATCCGAGAGCTCCTCGAGTTCGGGCAGGCTCTCGGTGTCCAGTCCGAAATCCAGCTCGAGGGCAGGCAACTCCTCGAAGCAGGAGGGCAGTTCCACCGCCTCGCGGTCCTCGGCCACCCGTGGGGCGAGGGGAGGTATGGGCGAGTGGGAAGGGCTAGCGGATGAGGCAACGGCACGAGGGCGGTTGCCACACACTACGCTGCTGGAAGCCGACGGAGCACGAGGGCCGAGTGGGGGAGCCCCCCCAGTCGGCGCTGGAGTACTCGCACCAGAGCCGCTGCGTTGCCAGAACGCATGGCGCTTCCTGACTCTGGCCAAATCCATTTTGGCACAGAGTTCACACGCGGGGTCGTCTTCACCAAGGGCAGCAGCTGCGTGGTCCTTGCCCAGGCAGCGAAGGCACATGCGGTGACGGTCCCCCTTCTCTCTGGCGTGCCCGCAGTCCGGGTACACCTGTTTGGAGGACATAACTGTAGAAAACAGAATTAGTGCGAGTGAAGTAAAGTAACAAGCACTTAGCAGGTGATTAGCAAGCTAGTCAGCGACTGGCTAGTAACACGTTACAATACAGCGACTCGACAGAATAGCAGAATAAAACAAGCCAATAAACTCGTTGCACCCAGAGCTAGTGAAAGGGAAAACCCAACTCACCGGCTACAAAGAGTTTTAAGCACACGAGGATAAATTAGCAAGTAGCAAAATTTTCGAGCGTAACGAAGAGTGAGGTTAGGTACGGATACCTAACGTCGAAATTGGAAAAGAGGGTGATCATATGTCAAGCGCTGCCTTTTATATGCGCTCCTGAGGGGGCGGGCTCAGGAGATGATTGACATATTTCAGCCTTCCGGCGTGAATGAATAGTGTATTCGAATTGGAGCCGTGACGATGTCACGTCCCATCTGTACTGTCGTAGGTTACTACGACAAGGAACCCGTTAAAGAGTAAAATTGAAAACGATTGTAAATGGGATAACAACAACAAAGTCTATGTAGTGACTGGGGTTGTGCCAGGGAAAGAGTTTCTAAAGAGGAAAATTGGCAATGTTGAAGTGAATCGAGTGAACATCCCCACTCACTACTGGTCAGCTTTCGCCTGTATTAAGAAAACCAATGCGAAGTGTATGACAGGGGGCTACATGCTACAGATGACAGGGGTCAAGGGGACTAAGGCTACAGTGTATGGAAAGATACAAGCCCTGAATACAGAGCTGGAAAAGTATTATCCTAAACCATTTAAAGTGTTTGGAGATAAGGGACCTGAGCCAAGCATATGGAGCAAATGCATTATATTGTAAGGTGAGGTGACTCATGATTATGATTAAGTCTTCTCCACTGTTTCAATCTGAAAGAAAGCTTGCTGTGCTTACCATGATCACCTGTAGTTCATGCATTGTCGTAACGGATAATATTTCCAAATCTCTGGTTATGTTGAAAATATACCACGTTGAAATTTTGCCGTATGGGCGCTTCTTTTGCAACTCCCTTGAGACAGAGGAGCTGCGTGGCCATCTGCTTGTCTGACTGTCTCTGTCTTTCTTTTACCTTCTTGTGAATTAAATCAATAAAAAAGCAATTTCTGAAATGTTATGTAATGTTCATGTAGTTCAGCGGTCTGCTGCAGAGTGTGTGTGTGTGTGTGTGAGTGTGTGTGTGTGTGTATGGTATGAGTTGCATGAAAACGGGTCAGGGGTGTAAAAGGTGAGGATGACATTACCCCTCTAGGGGGGTCCGGGGGCGTGCTCCCCCGTAAGCAAAATTTTAATATTCCACATTTTAAAGCATCTATCGGATGCATTTTGAGATGCTCTTTTTCCAACCTGGGGAGAGCTGGAGAAACTTAACTTCAGCCATGAGTCAAAAATGATTATGGCCTCCTTACTTAGTATTATGCAAGCCTTTTCATGCCAGCCTGTCACTGGGTCTAACATTAACAGTATATGAGGCACAATGTGGTAAAGACACCACAAATGGCTTAATGCATAACCCCCACAAGAGATGTTGGACATGCTGTAACTTAACTGGTCTACTGTTTCATCATGATTGACAGCCTATACAATGTTATGTAACTCAGATTTCAATACATTTTATTGGCAAGGCCCTTCGCGTTAAGTTTGGCAGGTGCTTTGCACGTGGTCAATTCCCCACTCACAGCCACATCATCCAGTTATTCAACATAATAAATCAGCAGCGAAGAAAACAATACAATCATATTTTCTTGACAAGGATTCCTTAAATGAAAAGAGATCTTTACATTTTGCATCATTAAGCACTTCTCAAGAATATATACAGTGTATACAGTACCAGTCAAAAGTTTTGACACACCTTTAATTATTTTGAGAAATGTTGTCTTTACTTTTATTATTTTCTACATTGTTGATTAATACTGAATACATTTAAACTACGAAAGAACCCATATAAAATGATGCACTAAACACAAAAAGTGTTATCTACCATGTAGAAAATAATAAAAGTAATGAAAAAACGTCTCTAAAAATGAGAAGTTGTGTCCAAACTTTTGACTGGTACTGTATATGTAAATATATATATATATATATATAGGCCTATCTATATTGGCCTTTTTGAGCAGAGCACAACTGAAGCCTTCCATGTGACTTTGCAGCCATGCTCTCCTTTCTTGTCACCAAAGTGCTTATCATGTCAGTGCTCAGGGTTGCTCTGTATTGGGTCTTGTTTATGGTAACTATGGTAAGACTGAAAATCGTCATCTGACGTCATGATTTGTTTTATACTTGCAAGGCTTGTAGGTTGATTGGCTGCAATAGTAGGAATTATTTGCTACGTTAGCAAAGACTATTGCAATGGTCACTTTGCCCAACAGAGCGATTCAAAGTTAGAACAGGGAGTCTCCGTGGCGTTTGGGTTAACGTTACTGCAACTAAATTAGCCTACTCCATCAGTTATTCACCGTAACCGTAGCCATCTCGTAACCAGGCTAATCACATCATATGCTTGCTACTACGGCTAACTTTTTTATACAAATGTATCTGAAGGTTATACCCCTTGAAATGAATCATCTCGTTAAGTTACCGAACACAACGTTTTATATGCTAACATTACAGTCACATTTATGTGCTTGATTATTACTCCCCCACTTCCCATTGTACCTCCGAAATGCCAGTGACCAGACATCTTCTTTTATCCGGACATGTTCTCCTTTCGAGACCTAAAAAATGTGTCCAGCAGGGATTCCAAAATTGTCCAGAATTTTGCCTCGTCAGATACTAGTGTTTCTCCGGGTCTTTCACAAATTAGTTATTACGTCTTTACACGTTTTGGAAAGGATATCTTACGTTCAACCTTCTTGCGCGAGCTCTGACTTTAGACAGAACTGTCATTGATCAACCGCTTTCCCAGTGTTGCCAGATATAATTTATTATCTTTACAATCTGGCAACACTGAGCACCTTGCCGCCACCACCACTAGGTGCATGCTTACAATAGTAGCCTACATCTCATCTGAATATGAAACATTTTCGCGGGGGAGGGGGAGGATACACAAAATGCGTGCAGGTTGGCAGGTCTGCGTGTTCGCAGTTCACTGAATATGACCCCCCCCCCCCCCCCCCCCAACAAACATAAAACTCATCGAATCTACACGATTCACGTAGGTCACCTATTTTGTTTTCAAAACGGCGAATCTCGCCGAAAGGTGAGTGATTCTCATGCCTGATTGTTTATTTAATGTTGAAATCCTATGTAAATGTAGGTGTGTGTGTGTGTGTGTGTGTGTGTGTGTGTGTGTGTGTGTGTGTCTGTGTGTGTGTGTGTGTGCATGAGTCTGGCTCTGATCAGGCCTATTCACGCCATAGCAGCAGGTGTTCGATTCTGATCTGGCTTCAGTCTAGGCAGATCCCATCCCATGGTTCAGGGAAAGAGTTTCTAAAGAGGAAAATTGGCAATGTTAAAGTGAATCGAGTGAACATCCCCACTCACTACTGGTCAGCTTTCGCCTGTATTAAGAAAACCAATGCGAAGTGTATGACAGGGGGCTACATGCTACAGATGACAGGGGTCAAGGGGACTAAGGCTACAGTGTATGGAAAGATACAAGCCCTGAATACAGAGCTGGAAAAGTATTATCCTAAACCATTTAAAGTGTTTGGAGATAAGGGACCTGAGCCAAGCATATGGAGCAAATGCATTATATTGTAAGGTGAGGTGACTCATGATTATGATTAAGTCTTCTCCACTGTTTCAATCTGAAAGAAAGCTTGCTGTGCTTACCATGATCACCTGTAGTTCATGCATTGTCGTAACGGATAATATTTCCAAATCTCTGGTTATGTTGAAAATATACCACGTTGAAATTATGCCGTATGGGCGCTTCTTTTGCAACTCCCTTGAGACAGAGGAGCTGCGTGGCCATCTGCTTGTCTGACTGTCTCTGTTTTTCTTTTACCTTCTTGTGAATTAAATCAATAAAAAAGCAATTTCTGAAATGTTATGTAATGTTCATGTAGTTCAGCGGTCTGCTGCAGAGTGTGTGTGTGTGTGTGTGAGTGTGTGTGTGTGTGTATGGTATGAGTTGCATGAAAACGGGTCAGGGGTGTAAAAGGTGAGGATGACATTACCCCTCTAGGGGGGTCCGGGGGCGTGCTCCCCCGTAAGCAAAATTTAAATATTCCACATTTTAAAGCATCTATCGGATGCATTTTGAGATGCTCTTTTTCCAACCTGGGGAGAGCTGGAGAAACTTAACTTCAGCCATGAGTCAAAAATTATTATGGCCTCCTTACTTAGTATTATGCAAGCCTTTTCATGCCAGCCTGTCACTGGGTCTAACATTAACAGTATATGAGGCACAATGTGGTAAAGACACCACAAATGGCTTAATGCATAACCCCCACAAGAGATGTTGGACATGCTGTAACTTAACTGGTCTACTGTTTCATCATGATTGACAGCCTATACAATGTTATGTAACTCAGATTTCAATACATTTTATTGGCAAGGCCCTTCGCGTTAAGTTTGGCAGGTGCTTTGCACGTGGTCAATTCCCCACTCACAGCCATATCATCCAGTTATTCAACATAATAAATCAGCAGCGAAGAAAACAATACAATCATATTTTCTTGACAAGAATTCCTTAAATGAAAAGAGATCTTTACATTTTGCATCATTAAGCACTTCTCAAGAATATATACAGTGTATACAGTACCAGTCAAAAGTTTTGACACACCTTTAATTATTTTGAGAAATGTTGTCTTTACTTTTATTATTTTCTACATTGTTGATTAATACTGAATACATTTAAACTACGAAAGAACACATATAAAATGATGCACTAAACACAAAAAGTGTTATCTACCATGTAGAAAATAATAAAAGTAATGAAAAAACGTCTCTAAAAATGAGAAGTTGTGTCCAAACTTTTGACTGGTACTGTATATGTAAATATATATATATATATATATATATAGGCCTATCTATATTGGCCTTTTTGAGCAGAGCACAACTGAAGCCTTCCATGTGACTTTGCAGCCATGCTCACCTTTCTTGTCACCAAAGTGCTTATCATGTCAGTGCTCAGGGTTGCTCTGTATTGGGTCTTGTTTATGGTAACTATGGTAAGACTGAAAATCGTCATCTGACGTCATGATTTGTTTTATACTTGCAAGGCTTGTAGGTTGATTGGCTGCAATAGTAGGAATTATTTGCTACGTTAGCAAAGACTATTGCAATGGTCACTTTGCCCAACAGAGCGATTCAAAGTTAGAACAGGGAGTCTCCGTGGCGTTTGGGTTAACGTTACTGCAGCTAAATTAGCCTACTCCATCAGTTATTCACCGTAACCGTAGCCATCTCGTAACCAGGCTAATCACATCATATGCTTGCTACTACGGCTAACTTTTTTATACAAATGTATCTGAAGGTTATACCCCTTGAAATGAATCATCTCGTTAAGTTACTGAACACAACGTTTTATATGCTAACATTACAGTCACATTTATGTGCTTGATTATTACTCCCCCACTTCCCATTGTACCTCCGAAATTCCAGTGACCAGACATCATCTTTTACCCGGACATGTTCTCCTTTCGAGACTTAAAAAATGTGTCCAGCAGGGATTCCAAAATTGTCCAGAATTTTGCCTCGTCGGATACTAGTGTTTCTCCGGGTCTTTCACAAATGAGTTATTACGTCTTTACACGTTTTGGAAAGGATATCTTACGTTCAACCTTCTTGCACGAGCTCTGACTGTAGACAGAACTGTCATTGATCAACCGCTTTCCCAGTGTTGCCAGATATAATTTATTATCTTTACAATCTGGCGACACTGAGCACCTTGCCGCCGCCACCACTAGGTGCATGCTTACAATAGTAGCCTACATCTCATCTGAATATGAAAAATTGTCGCGGGGGAGGGGGCGGATACACAAAATGCGTGCAGGTTGGCAGGTCTGTGTGTTCGCAGTTCACTGAATATGACCCCCCCCCCCCAACAAAAATAAAAACTCATCGAATCTACACGATTCACGTAGGTCACCTATTTTGTTTTCAAAACGGCGAATCTCGCCGAAAGGTGAGTGATTCTCATGCCTGATTGTTTATTTAATGTTGAAATCCTATGTAAATGTAGGTGTGTGTGTGTGTGTGTGTGTGTGTGTGTGTGTGTGTGTGTGTGTCTGTGTGTGTGTGTGTGTGCATGAGTCTGGCTCTGATCAGGCCTATTCACGCCATAGCAGCAGGTGTTCGGTTCTGATCTGGCTTCAGTCTAGGCAGATCCCATCCCATGGTTCAGCTGTTACCCTAGCCATGGATACTGACTGATACTGCCTAACGGTGTCTGTTTCTATGGTTATAACCGGTGTCTGTTTCTATGGTTATAACCGGTGTCTGTTTCTATGGTTATAACCTTGGTCCGTTTCCATGGATATAACCTGTGTCTGTTTCTATGGTTATAACCGGTGTCTGTTTCTATGGTTATAACCGGTGTCTGTTTCTATGGTTATAACCTTGGTCCGTTTCCTTGGATATAACTGTTGCCCCACCAGTTCAATTTCACTAACAGTAAAAGTTACAGTAACAGTAACAAAAACAGTAACAGTAACTTATTCTTTTTTTTGTGATACATTTTTAATTGACACTATTTCTGCAGTTAAGACATTCATGCAGTTACGACATGCAACACAAAAGTATGCCAGAAAATTAATTACATTTATCATCTGGTGTACATGAACTGAACTGCGGAGAGAGCAGTGTGTGTGTGTGTGGAGAGAGTGGTGTGTGTGTGTGTGGAGAGAGTGGTGTGTGTGGAGAGAGTGGTGTGTGTGTGTGTGTGTGGAGAGAGTGGTGTGTGTGTGTGTGGAGAGAGTGGTGTGTGTGGAGAGAGTGGTGTGTGTGGAGAGAGTGGTGTGTGTGTGTGTGTGTGGAGAGAACGGTGTGTGTGTGTGGAGAGAGCGGTCTGTGTGTGTGTGTGGAGAGAGCGGTGTGTGTGTGTGGAGAGAGCGGTCTGTGTGTGTGTGTGGAGAGAGTGGTGTGTGTTGGTGTGTGGAGAGAGCGGTCTGTGTGTGTGTGTGGAGAGAGCGGTGTGTGTGTGTGGAGAGAGCGGTCTGTGTGTGTGTGTGTGGAGAGAGCGGTGTGTGTTTGTGGAGAGAGCAGTGTGTGTTTGGGGAGAGCAGTGTGTGTGTGTGGAGAGGGCGGTGTGTGTGTGTTTGGAGAGAGCAGTGTGTGTGTGGAGAGGGCGGTGTGTGTGTGTGGAGAGAGCAGTGTGTGTGTGGAGAGAGAGTGGTGTGTGTGTGAGTGGAGAGAGCAGTGTGTGCCCCTGAGTTCTACTATAATGACTTCCTTGTCCTAATTTACTAATTGATATCTTTCTCATAATGACTGTAATTTCATTGGACATATTCCTTGAGTATTAACACAACAGAGCGTCTTCTGTGTGATTAGGGGCCTGGTTGAGCAGTTTTACATGTAAATATGGAGATTCCTATTGTGGCCGACTGTTGTCGTGTTTTTATTACTTGCTACATGTTTTAGTTTTTTCCTCTTTCATTTCGGTCAGAAGGCCTTTTGTTACCTGAAGATGTTGATATTATCCTGAACGAAAATTGAGACTTGGATTGAAACACATTTGATGTTTGTTTTGGTTTTCTTTGTTTTTTTGTTTCTTTTAAGCATGAATAAAAGTCTTAATGGAGTGGTTTGTATGGGGGATTGTGCTATTGACATGTTTTGTTTCATTCATTAATTCATCATCAGTTATCATTCCTACTTCTCTTTAGATTGTCACCTGTCTAAAAAGAGTTGCTGCCAACGACATTCCAAAACTGATAACAGAGTGCTTGACACATTATGTGTGACACTTTATTTGGGACGGGTTATGTGTGACAGGTTGTGTGTGATCACGGCCTAAAGAGGGAAGTTGCACATCTGTTCTATGCGCATGTCTAACAGTTGTCTGTAAACAACAACAATTAACAGTAGAATTCTATAGAATCTTTGCAGCCATTTATGGAATAAATGTTTCTATGACATCACAATTGGCTGGCAGTATAAATAGGGGCATTGAGCAGCCTCATGTCATTCTCTAAATCAGGATTTCTTTCACTTCGGAGCCTGATGCCACACACACAGGCCACTATGAACTTTGAGTGGCTAAAGACCTTTCTGCCTGTGGTTGCAACCCCAGACAGTGGTAAGTTTCCGCTGCCGTTAAGATCAGTAGTAGGACGCAGACAGTAAAACTACTTTATTTTTCAGTTTGATATAAACTGATAATCCAGCCCTTCACTCACTTACACAGGAGGCATGGTGGAGCCCCCTACAGGAGACATGGTGGAGCACACTACAGGAGGCATGGTGGAGCGCACAGAAGGAGGCATGGTGGAGCCCCCTACAGGAGGCATGGTGGAGCCCCCTACTGGAGGCATGGTGGAGCCCCCTACAGGAGGCATGGTGGAGCGCACTGCAGCAGGCATGGTGGAGCCCCCTACAGGAGGCATGGTGGAACCCCCTACTGGAGCAGACAGGGGGATCCAGCTTGCAGGTTTAAGGGCAGGGGCAGGTTTATGGGCAGAGGCAGGTTTAGGGGCAGGGGCAGATTTAGGGGGAGTGGAGGGGATGATCCAGCTAGCAGGGGCAGGTTTAGGGGGAGGGGCAGGTTTAGGGGCAGGGGCAGGTTTAGGGGGAGTGGAGGGGATGATCCGGTTCCTGGCCCTTCCCTCTGAGCCGACTCAGAGCCCCGTCTTCACTGCTCTCCCTGTCAACCTCATCCTGCAGTCTGCCCCCCTCGTCCAGCAGGTGGCGCCACCTCTCAAGGCAAAGGCCAAGAGGCGCAAGAAGCCATCTCAGTCCAAGGATCCCAACAGCTTCAATGAGAAGTACCGCAGGCTCATGGCCAAGATGGAGCAGCCCCAGCTGGCGCCCCATGTGGCTCAGGAGGGGAAGGACACCCGGGAGCGGCTCTTTAGAGGTTACCATGACAACAGCACCCCAACGCCAATCACCCCTGAAGTGATGTACGGAGACCCCCATCAGTGGGCAGCTGGCCCTCTGATCCCCTTCCCAGACACCTGGCTAGCTGTTTCTCCCCCCATAATGCCTGATTGGGGAGCAGTGGAGCCCCCTGATGGACTGGAGGCTGAACTGGAGCTGCTGTTCCCGGATCAGCCAGACAAGGAGACAAAGAGACAGGAAGTGCTCCTCAGCGCCTACACTCCCATCTCTGAGAACACAGGTTGCCATGGCTACCCAGAGCTGCTCTTTGGGGACCTGGAGGACAGCGAGGACTGGAGAGAGTCGTCCGGCTCGGACCACGTGAGCACCATGTCTCTGCTTGACTGGGCTCTCATCACAGACATGTTCCCTGAACACACCCCCTTGGACAGGCCCGCCCCCCCGCCTCTCCCTCGCATTCCCAGCCACATTCACACACCTGCTCAACATCTGTGGAACACTGGGAATTATGGTTACCACAGCAACGTGTTCCATCACAATGCATGGGCGTGTCAAAATGGTGACGCTGTCTGTGCTGCATTGGTCTCTGGTGTGGAGAGGGGCGGCCTGAGTGAGCCAATGAGGAGTGCAGGGGTGTGATAGAGATTATTTCCAAACACTGTTAATGACCTAAGAATATAATAATCAAGTGCCTTGTATTAATATATTCCTTGTATGAATCATGTGCTTATGAAAGCAGGAGCATGGCTTTTCTCTCTGTGTGTGTAACTAGAATATTAGGTGCCACTAAGTCTGCATATGAACAAGAGCATGTTTAGACCAGAGGAGATAAGAAAGGAACTGTGCTTCTTCCGACCTTGTGCAAAACTGCCATCCTTGCAAGACAGGGAGCCTCGGACGTGAGAAATCCACCACGTGGTTACCCCTGCTGAAAACCAAACTTCTGTCTATATAAACCTTCTGCAAAGGGTTTATCAGGGCCTTCACTGTCAGCCTCGGCTGGGAGGGGAGCCCAATTGCAATTGTTGTTGTTTGTTTGTCTAATACATATACTTTCATGCAGCTCTGGAGTCCTGAACTAACTAGGGTGGATTTCACCTATCAGGGTGGAGCTGGGTCTGGAGCGTACCACGTGTGCTGACAGAGAGGGGTGCAGCCTTGAGTGCTTCCTGAAACAGCAGCAGTGAGGAGATATTGAATAACATCCCCCCAACTATGCAAACACACTCACACACTCAAACACACACACACACACATACTCATGCACACATACTTTATCCCCTCCAACTATGCCAACTATGAGAGGTATTTTTCTAATAAACTCCAGTTTATACTAAACCTGTCTCTAGTGGACCTGTCAGGGTCTTATACAACTAACAAGCAGTTGCTAACGGCAACAGCCATTAGTCTGGTGTTCACACAGTCATTAGTCTGGTCTTCACACAGTCATTAGTCTGGTCTTCACACAGTCACTAGTCATTAGTCTGGTCTTCACACAGTCATTAGTCTGGTCTTCACACAGTCATTAGTCATTAGTCTGGTCTTCATACAGTCATTAGTCTGGTCTTCACACAGTCATTAGTCTGGTCTTCACACAGTCATTAATCATTAGTCTGGTCTTCACACAGCCATTAGTCTGGTCTTCACACAGTCATTAGTCATTAGTCTGGTCTTCACACAGTCATTAGTCATTAGTCTGGTCTTCACACAGTCATTAGTCATTAGTCTGGTCTTCACACAGTCATTAGTCATTAGTCTGGTCTTCACACAGTCATTAGTCTTTAGCCTGGTCTTCACACAGTCATTAGTCTTTAGTCTGGTCCCCTGCACTCCCCACAGCACCCAGCACAGAGCCACAAGTGTTTTATCTCCGACTAAAGACACAGAGCATCCTGATAATAGGGAATCTAACACACACTGTTTTCAGTGTCAAGTCCAATTGACCACAAATATAGAATCATTGAACATTAAACATTAATCTGCTCTCATCGGTTATGTTTATTATCAATATTAGAATTAAGGGGATATTAATGAAAACATTCTTTAAACACCACTGACAATTTTTTTTGTTACTTAAAAAAAACATACATTTTTCTTTAAATAGTAACGTGATGCAAGTAGTATCCAAGGGAGAGGGAGTATATTAACAGTCCAGTGGAGTACAGCGATAGGAGTAACATCCTTTCTTCCTAAACAAAGAGAGGTACAGTGGACAGGAGCTGTTGGACAACTACTATATATCATATATGCAGTGCCTTTAACACGTCACTAATCATTCCAGTAACTAAAGAGAAATAATTTTTACATCAGATATCATTATTTGTTTTATACACAGAGTGGAGGAATATTTAATGTGGAATGAAATGTGAATGGATTCATGAGAGTCTAGATCTTTATGTTGATATGTTTACAGTTTGGATCTTTCTGAAGTTCAGAGATCAGCTGCAGTCCTGAGGGTCCAGGATGATTCCTACCCAGCCAAAGCTCTCTGAGGGCTGATGGGTTTGATCTCACTGCTGATGCTAAAGATCTGAAGCCTTCATCTGTAATACTGCAGCGCTGTAGGCTGTAGAGAGAAAGAAGAAAAGACTCTATTAGATCAGCTGTGTTTGAATGTTTGTGTAAGTGAGAGTGTTAGTATGTGTGTGTATATGTGTGTGTCTGTGTGTTTGTAAGTGTGTGTGTCTATGTGTGTGTTTCTAAGTCAGTGTGTGAGTGTGTTTGTGTGTGTGTTTGTAAGTGAGTGTGTGTGTGCAACAACCGGCTCAGGATTGTTGCAAGAAACGAGACAACCACAGCTCAAAGTTACGGGTATTTATTTAAAGAAGGTTAAATACACGCTAGACAAAGTGTGCTGCTTGTCCGTTCTCTCGGTGTGCGGAAGAGCAGGTATTTTATAGCACGCGGACACGCCCCCACGCAGGTGGAACCTGGGCTAATCAGCACCTGGGACGAGACACAGCCATGCAGACAAACATACCAACACTCGCACAACACAGGACACCAAGGAAAGCGGACGAACATAATGGTTCGTCACACCCTCCCCCTTAGAAAAGTTGATCATCACGGGTCAACGTACAACAACAACAATAATCAACACAGAATGCAGAGAATAACACAGAACACCGAATGCACACAGAATGCAGGCCTGCATAAATAACTACTACAATACTCATGGCCAGAACAGCCAGCCTATAGTGACAACCATAAGCACCCACATGTAACACCACGTGACCATAACTAACAATCTTACCTTACCTTACCCTATTTAACATTAAATATTACACATTTTATACTTATCTTTACCCCCCCCCCCCCACCTAACCCTTGTCCCCTCTGCAACAACAGCCCAACCCGGGCCCTGGCCCTGGGAGGCTAAAGGTAGAAGACACAAAAGTTATAAGGGTATACAGACAATACATTAAACTGGCGCGGGGGAGAGCGCATCCGCAATGACATTATTTGAGCATTTAATGTGTCTAATGTCAAGATGGTAAGGCTGCAGAAACAATGACCAACGCATTAGCTGTTGGTTGAGGTTTTGGAGGGAATTCAGAAACGTCAGGGGATTGTGATCGCAGTATACCACCAGTGTAGACGCACATCCCCCAACATATACCTCAAAGTGCTGCAATGCTGTGGAGAAAGCCTTACAAAAACACCTGTAGAACCCCAAGATACCCAAAAACCTCATGAGCTCCTTCTTTGTGGTTGGAGGAGGGAAGCGATCAATCGCCTCCACCTTAGCCCGTACAGGGCGCACCTGGCCCTGGCCAACAACCTTTCCCAGGTAGGTCACTGTAGCTTTGGCAAATTCACATTTAGAGAGGTTCACCGTCAAGTTGGCCTCTGCTAAATGCTGAAACAGAGCCAGAATGTGAACCAAATGACCCTCCCAAGTGTCACTAAAACAAACCACATCATCCAAATAAACCGAACACCCATCCAGACCAGAGACCACACGGTTCATTAGCCGCTGGAACGTGGCCGAGGCATTACGGAGACCAAAACTCATTACCTTATAAGAGTAGAGGCCTTTAGGTGTGACAAAGGCGGAGATCTCCTGTGCTCGCTCTGTGAGAGGGACTTGCCAGTACCCCTTGAGTAGATCGAACTTGCTCACAAAGCGAGCGCCTCCCACCTGATCCTCACAGTCCTCAATCCTAGGTAGCGGGAAAGAGTCAGGCTTGGTGATGGCGTTGACTTTACGGTAATCCGTGCAAAACCGGAACGTACCGCCAGGCTTGTTCACCAAAATGCACGGAGAAGCCCAGCTGGAGGAAGAGGGCTCTGCAAGGTCATTATCTAACAGATACTGCACCTCTGTCTCCAGCTGCCTCTGTCTATCCACAGAGACCCTGTAGAAGCGCTGCTTAATAGAGTCTGAATTCCCCACCTCAATATCATGGCTAATGACGTGAGTTTGAGATGGACGGACTGAAAACAAACACTTATACTCCTGAACAAGAGCAATCAACTCCGACCGCCTTGTCTCTGGCAGGTGACTGAGGATTTGCTCCAAGTTTTTAAGTGACTCCGAGTTTTGCAACCTTGCCCTTTACACAGCATCATCTGGCCCGCGCAGCTCATCCCCCCTTTCAAAGGAATGCAAGCTGCCCGGAGAGACATCAGCAGACCCCGGGGCACTAACCAAAAGAACAGGCTTCACCATATCCCGTACATGATAGGCTTTTAATAAGTTAACATGAACTAGTTGCGTGGACTTGCGCCTATCCGGAGTTGCAATCAAGTAATTCTCACTAGACACTTGTTTCACCACCAGGTAGGGGCCACCAAACTTAGCATGGAACGGTGAACCCGTGACAGGGAGTAACGCCAGGACACGGTCCCCTTCCTGAAATACCCGCTGCTTAGACCGACGGTCATAGAGCCGTTTCATTCTGCCCTGTGCCTTTTCCAAATTCACCCGAGCTACCCGCCATGCCTCAGACAACCTCCGCTTAAAACCATTTACATAATCCGTCAGATTCTTTGGAGGCGCCAACACATCCCACTGACTCTGCAACACAGCAAGAGGCCCTCGTACAGAGTGACCAAACACTAGGGCATTGGGACTAAACCCGGTGCTCTCCTGGGTGACCTCTCTCGCAGCCAGCAACAGCCACGGCAGACCATCCACCCAATCCCAAGCCAGTTCCACGCAATAGGCACGAAGAAGGGACTTCAATGTTTGATGGAACCACTCTAATGCTCCCTGGCTCTGGGGATGGTAAGCAGTAGAGAGGCTGTGCTTCACTCGGAGTAGGCGTAAAACCTCTGCGAAAACACGAGAAGAGAAGTTCGAGCCACGATCTGATTGGATTACCTCTGGTATCCGAAAAATTGAAATAAACTGAGACAAAGCCTTTACAATGGACTTAGCCTTAATTGAGCGGAGGGGATAAGCGGCAGGATAGCGAGTGGTCTGACACATCACTGTGAGGAGGTACTCATGACCCGAGCTAGACCTAGACACAGTCAATGAGAAGATGGTCAAACCGGCTGGCCGCAACCGAAATGGGCGACAAAGGCGCAGGTTTGATAACCTGGTTTGGCTTCCCTGTCATTTGGCAGGTGTGACAGGACTTAATATACTTTGACACATCTCGCTTGACCCGTGGCCAGTAAAAGTAACGCATCAAATAATCATACGTTTTCTTAACCCCCACGTGGCCCAAAGTGTCATGTGCAGTTTTCAAAACAAGTGGACGAAGACTTTCCGGAATAACAACCAGCACCAGGAGTTTGCCCACTTTTCTCACCCGTGTGTGAAGTCCACTTTCTCACCAAGACACCCTCATGCACAAAGTAGCCATTGGACACATGGTCACTCTTTTCTTTTGAGTTAACCCGGCTAAATAGGGCTTGTAAGGAAGGGTCTCGTCTATGCTCCTTCGGTAGCTCTCCCCGCAACACCGATGTGGGAAGGTTTTCCCTCAAGAGCCAGGGCTCCGGGGTGTAACCAGCTTCCCCATCAACACCCTGCTCTTCGGCGGCACGGCGAGCAGCGCGAGTAACCACACCAGCAGAGGTGACATTGGGGAGGGTTTGGCTTATAACCAAATTGGGTAGGGTTTGTGCATGAATACCAGACACCCCCGAACGAGAGGGTGTTTCTGAGGTCACCAGGGGCAAAGCAGACGCTGCCCAAACATGGCAACCGGCCAAATTATTGCCAATCACGACGGCGACGCCATCTACAGGCAGAGACGAACACACCCCAAAACATACGTCCCCCTGCACTAGCTGTGACCGTAAGTTCACGTGGTGTAATGGGACAGCGAAGGTGCCTGGACCAAAACCACGAACCAAGACACTATTTCCTGTGTCGGAATGTACATCAAAGGGTAGCACAGACTGCAAGATGAAAGACTCCGAGGAACCAGTATCCCTCAAAATTTTAACAGGAACTGCCTCTGTATGTCCTGGAAGGGAAACAACACCATCAGAAATGAAGGGCGAGTAATGGGTCTGAGTAAAATTCTCCTCATCAGACTGTGAACAAACACTTAAGAATTGACCTGGACGAGAGTACTTCTCAGGCCCAGAACGTGGCTTAGCACTTTGCTTCAAAAGTGGGCAATCAGGTTTCCAGTGCCCACTACCTAGACAGTAATGACACCTCTTGCTTGAATCTAACTGGGCAGTAGGCTCTCGTCTGCTGAAAGGCCGCCACACAGTCTCAGGAGGTGGGTAAACAGTATGTGGGAATGGCACAGGACCACCTGCACCCCTCTGATGCCAGTCAGACCTACCCTGAGGAAATGCCCGAGCCTTATATGTGAACTCATAGTCGTCTGCAAGAACAGCCGCTTCTGAAACAGTGGTCATATCATGCTCCATGATGTATGTCGCCAGCTGAACAGGTAAAGTATTTGTGAACTGCTCTAGCAACATCAGATTGAATAGCTCCTCATAACCTTCAACTTCCACTGCATGAAATGTGGGATTTACGACAGTCTTCGACCCTGTGTATTGCCGTAGAAGCCCACATTGGTGTGAAAGCCCCCCACCCCTTCCCCTTGACCAGGCCTATGTTTTGTTATGTTAATTTAATTGACCTGGATTGAAAACAACCCCCCCCCCCCCCCCCCGTCACTGCTTCACTGATTTAAAAAACCTGAAAGTCACAGGTTCGATCCCCACTAGTGGCAACCATGGCCCAAGTTGCTTAACGACTGTTAACGACTCTTAATGACTGTTATCAGAGTAAGCCTGACTCTGTATAATTACATGCCAGAAACGAATCTCAAGAACATTAAGGTGAAATAATAATATATAAGTTAGGAACATTACACATAGCCTAAGTTAAAACTTTTAAACACATACCACCATAAACATGTGAGATAATTCAACAAGACACATTGAAAGACAGCTTACTCACTGCTTCGTCAAATAAGAGAGATCAACTATATATATCTGGAAACCACTTACAGATTCCGATTAGCTAAATTTGCGTCTGATGGAAAGGTGTTATCTTTCCCCATCCCACCCATGCTAAGCCATTTCTAGCATAACATGCGATCTACCGTGGAAAACAGAAGGCAGGCGATTTTTTTTATCAGTTCTCACCACACAACGACGTCTCATCTTTGCTCCTTAAATGTCCAGTGGTGTAGTCCAGTGTATACGCAGGTATACGGAGTATACCCACTTATTTTTCAGTCAGCATTGGGTAAACCCATTTCTCAAAACAGGGTGTTTATCCTGTGCTGTATGAATAAATAAAAAGTATACCCACTTCTCCAGGGTCCACGACTACACCACTGTGAATGTCGATATGTAATGGTATGGTGTTATTGAAACTTACTACGTGTAAAAAAGACTAGAAATTGAACGTTTATTATTCGAGTCTAAAGTTTCTAATGTTGCCTCGGGCGCCTTTACGTGAACATAATTAAAACGTCACATAAGTCCTCTAAACAATTCCTTATTCGCACGCTCCAGTAACAGAAGAGAAATACAAATACCCCAGAGGAGGGAGGAATGATAAACCAGGTACTTGGTCGCACCGACGAGCTAGATTGGTACCAGCAACGTGGCTAAGCGGTTAGACACAGGTATACTACAGTACCATTAACCTGAAGAGGGCAGGTTCGAAGCTTGCGCAAGATTTCAAAATCTACCTGAAAAGACACAGGATAGATATTCACGAGTGGCAAACATATCTCATTATCAGAGTAAGCCCGACTCTGTATAATTACATGCCAAAAGTGAATCTCAAGAACATTACAGAGAGGAAGCTCCGGAATATGAGTGGAACAGCCTCTGAAAATGAAAGGCAAAGCAAGAATCGTGATATCCCCGAAATCAAAACCCTAAAGACAGAACTCTGAAAACGGAAGGTGAATCAAGAAATGTGATAACCCCGGAGCAAAACCCTAAAGACAGAATATTAATTAAATTATTATCGTGTACATTTTAATTCCGTTCGTATGCGGCAGACGGATATTTCGGGGGAATGTCCGCGATCAGTCAGGAATGGTGATCATTCGCGGCTGTATAACAGCGTATACGGGCCCGATAATATTGCTTTTCGTGCAGTGTTCAGAGGCAGAACACCAACGTTGGCACTGCAACTTTAACTCTTGGGCAAATTCAACATACGTCTGGTCAGAACGTCTCCTCAGGTTTCTAAAGCGTTGCCTGTAGGCCTCAGGCACAAGGGAATAAGCCTTGAGAATAGCCGTCTTCACCTTGTGGTAATCACGGCTGTCCTCAAGGGACATAGCAGAGTAGACCCACTGGGCCTTACCCTTAAAAACACACTGCAGCATAAGAGTGTGCTCAGTATTCGGCCAGGCCTGTGCATCAGTCACTCTCTCAAAGAATCAAGAATCCAAATCCCGCTCATTAAAAGGTGGAACCAACTTTAAATTAGAGGCCATATGAAATTTAGGGGCAGCATGCGACACAGTTTGCGGGACAAGTTTCCCCTCATCAATTTATTGCAAACGTTTCCCCTCAATCTCCAATTTAGTGATCTCAAGTTCAGTCTCCAGCTTTTTGGACTCTAACTGCAGGGAGAGTAACTCATGCTGCTGCTCATACGTAACAGTACTAGAGGTAGCAGCAGTTACTGAAGGTTTCTGTACCTCTGATTCTAATTCAGATAAGACACCCTTCTCAACCAAGGATGCTCTTAAAGATGCCTTAATAGTGCCTTTCCACTTTCTGTCAGCAGCAGAAATATCAATTTCTGGATTAGACTCCAGTTGAGTAGGCTGAGGCTGTAGCTGAGACTGAGACTGAGCAGGCTAGAGCTGAGGCTGTGTGTGTGTGTGCGTGTGTGTGTGTGTGTGTGTGTGTGTGTGTGTGTGTTATAAAGATGGAAAATCAAAGTGATAAGAAGTGTTTACTGGTGGATTAATAGTGACCCTTTACATGTGAAGAGCATGATAAGTCACTGTCACTGACAAATTCACTGATATCAACTCAGTATTTGGTCTTGTGATACTCACTATAGTTTCTTCAGTTTACAGATGGGTTCCTCCAGAAGAGAAGAAAGATGCTTCACTCCTGAGTCTCCTGCTTTACTCCCATCCAGCGCCAGCACTCTCATGTGTGAGGGGTTTGATCTCAGTGCTGATGCAAGAGAACTGAAGCCCTCTTCTGTAATACTGCAGTTATCCAGGCTGTAGAGAGAAATTGACAATTATTCTTTGTTTCCATATATATATATACAAAATATGATAAATATAAAAATATAAAAATATGATGTGTTATAGAGAGTGTGTGTGTGTGTGTTAAAGAGAGTGTGTTTTTGTTATAGAGTGTGTGAGTGTGTGTGTGTGTTATAGAGAGAGAGTGTGTGTGTGTGTGTGTTTTATAGAGAGTGTGTGTGTGTGTTATAAAGAGTATGTGTGTGTGTGTGTGTTATAGAGAGGGTGGGTGTGTTTGTGTGTTATAGAGAGTGTGTGTGTGTGTGTGTTATAGAGAGAATGTTTGTGTGTGTTATAGAGATTGTGTCTGTGTGTGTGTGTGTGTGTGTGTGGTTTATAGAGAGTGTGTGTGTGTGTGTGTGTGTGTGTGTGTGTGTGTTATAATGAGTGTATGTGTTATAGAGATGGTGTGTGTGTGTGTGTGTGTGTGTGTGTGTGTGTGTGTGTTTGATGATGCTTTCATATTCAGGACTAGGACTAGACTCCAGGTGAGTAGACTGACTGAGGCTGATACTGAGGCTGAGACTGAGACTGAGACTGAGACTGAGACTGAGACTGAGACTGAGACTGAGGCTGAGGCTGAGACTGAGACTGAGACTGAGACTGAGACTGAGCAGGCCGCAGCTGAGGCTGTGTGTGTGTGTTTGTGTGTGTGTGTGTGTGTGTGTGTGTGTGTGTGTGTGTGTGTGTGTGTGTGTGTGTTAAAAAAAAGAAAATCAGTGAAAAGAAGTGAGTACTGGTGGATTAATAGTGACCCTTTACATGTGAAGAGCATGATAAGTCACTGTCATTGTCAAATTCACTGATATCAACTCAGTATTTGGTGTTGTGATACTCACTATAGTATCTCCAGTTTACAGATGGGATCCTCCAGAAAAGAAGAAAGATGCTTCACTCCTGAGTCTCCTGCTTTACTCCCATCCAGCCACAGCTCTCTCATGTGTGAGGGGTTTGATCTCAGTGCTGATGCAAGAGAACTGAAGCCCTCTTCTGTAATACTGCAGTCTCTCAGGCTGTAGAGAGAAAAGGAAAATATTGTAATAAAACATATTTGCGGAGATTTCAGTATCCTTTTTATTTTTAGTTTTGCAGATGCTTTCATGTTCAGGACTAGGACTAGACTCCAGTTGAGTAGACTGAGGCTGGGACTAAAACTGAGCGATTGAGGCTGAGCAGGCAGTAGGTGAGGCTGTGTGTGTGTGTGTGTGTGTGTGTGTGTGTGTGTGTGTGTGTGTGTGTGTGTGTGTGTGTGTGTGTGTGTGTGTGTGTGTGTGTGTGTGTGTTAAAAAAAAGAAAATCAGTGAAAAGAAGTGAGTACTGGTGGATTAATAGTGACCCTTTACATGTGAAGAGCATGATAAGTCACTGTCCTAGTCAAATTCACTGATATCAACTCAGCATTTGGTGTTGTGATACACACCTTAGTTCCTCCATTTTACAGATGGGATCCTCCAGAAAAGAAGAAAGATGCTTCACTCCTGAGTCTCCTGCTTTACTCCCATTCAGCCTTAGGTCTCTCATGTGCGAGGGGTTTGATCTCAGTGCTGATGCAAGAGAACTGAAGCCCTCTTCTGTAATACTGCAGTCTCTCAGGCTGTAGAGAGAAAAGGAAAATATTATAATAAAACATATTTGCGGAGATTTCAGTATCCTTTTTATTTTTAGTTTTGCAGATGCTTTCATGTTCAGGACTAGGACTAGACTCCAGTTGAGTAGACTGAGGCTGGGACTAAAACTGAGAGATTGAGGCTGAGCAGGCAGTAGGTGAGGCTGTGTGTGTGTGTGTGTGTGTGTGTGTGTGTGTGTGTGTGTGTGTGTGTGTGTGTGTGTGTGTGTGTGTGTGTGTGTGTGTGTGATAAAAAAAGAAAATCAGTGATAAGAAGTGTGTACTGGTGGATTAATAGTGACCCTTTACATGTGAAGAGCTTGATAAGTCACTGTCACAGTCAAATTCACTGATATCAACTCAGTATTTGGTGTTGTGATACTCACGTTAGTACCTCCATTTTACAGATGGGATCCTCCAGAAAAGAAGAAAGATGCTTCACTCCTGAGTCTCCTGCTTTACTCCCATCCAGCCTTAGGTCTCTCATGTGTGAGGGGTTTGATCTCAGTGCTGATGCAAGAGAACTGAAGCCCTCTTCTGTAATACTGCAGTTATCCAGGCTGTAGAGAGAAAATGACAATTATTCTTTGTTTCCATATATATATACAAAATATGATAAATATAAAAATATAAAAATATGATGTGTTATAGAGAGTGTGTGTGTGTGTTAAAGAGAGTGTGTTTTTGTTATAGAGTGTGTGAGTGTGTGTGTGTTATAGAGAGAGAGTGTGTGTGTGTGTGTGTTTTATAGAGAGTGTGTGTGTGTGTGTTATAAAGAGTATGTGTGTGTTATAGAGAGAGTGTGGGTGTGTTTGTGTGTTATAGAGTGTGTGTGTGTGTGTGTGTTATAGAGAGAATGTTTGTGTGTGTTATAGAGATTGTGTCTGTGTGTGTGTGTGTGTGTGTGTGTGTGGTTTATAGAGAGAGTGTGTGTGTGTGTGTGTGTGTGTTATAATGAGTGTATGTGTTATAGAGATGGTGTGTGTGTGTGTGTGTGTGTGTTTGATGATGCTTTCATATTCAGGACTAGGACTAGACTCCAGGTGAGTAGACTGACTGAGGCTGATACTGAGGCTGAGACTGAGACTGAGACTGAGACTGAGGCTGATGCTGAGGCTGATACTGATACTGATACTGAGGCTGATACTGAGGCTGATACTGAGGCTGAGTATGAGGCTGAGACTGAGGCTGATACTGAGACTGATACTGAGGCTGATACTGAGGCTGATACTGAGGCTGATACTGAGGCTGAGTATGAGGCTGAGACTGAGGCTGATACTGAGGCTGAGTATGAGACTGAGACTGAGCAGGCCGCAGCTGAGGCTGTGTGTGTGTGTGTGTGTGTGTGTGTGTGTGTGTGTGTGTGTGTGTGTGTGTGTGTGTGTATGTGTGTGTGTGTTAAAAAAGGAAAATCAGTGATAAGAAGTGAGTACTGGTGGATTAATAGTGACCCTTTCCATGTAAAGAGCATGATAAGTCACTGTCACAGTCAAATTCACTGATATCAACTCAGTATTTGGTCTTGTGATACACACCTTAGTTCCTCCATTTTACAGATGGGATCCTCCAGAAAAGAAGAAAGATGCTTCACTCCTGAGTCTCCTGCTTTACTCTCATCCAGCCACAGCTTTCTCATGTGTGAAGGGTTTGATCTCAGTGCTGATGCAAGAGAACTGAAGCCCTCTTCTGTAATACTGCAGTTATCCAGGCTGTAGAGAGAAAAGGAAAATATTATAATAAAACATAATTGCGGAGATTTCAGTATCCTTTTTATCTTTAGTTTTGCAGATGCTTTCATGTTCAGGACTAGGACTAGAACTAGACTCCAGTTGAGTAGACTGAGGCTGGGACTAAAACTGAGAGACTGAACCTGAGCAGGCCGTGGCTGAGGCTGTGTGTGTGTGTGTGAGTTTGTGTGTGTGTACTTGTTTCATGTGTGTGTGCGTGTGTGTGTGTGTGTTCGTGTGTGTGTGTTTGCGTGTTTTTGTGTGTGTGGTGTGTGTGTGTGTGTGTGTGTGTGTGTGTGTGTGTGTGTGTGTGTGTGTGTGTGTTTGTGTGTGTGTGTGTACTGAGGCTGATAATGAGACTGAGTATGAGACTGAGACTGAGCAGGCCGCAGCTGAGGCTGTGTGTGTGTGTGTGTGTGTGTGTGTGTGTGTGTGTGTGTGTGTGTGTGTGTGTGTGTGTGTGTGTATGTGTGTGTGTGTGTTAAAAAAGGAAAATCAGTGATAAGAAGTGAGTACTGGTGGATTAATAGTGACCCTTTACATGTGAAGAGCATGATAAGTCACTGTCATTGTCAAATTCACTGATATCAACTCAGTATTTGGTGTTGTGATACACACCTTAGTTCCTCCATTTTACAGATGGGATCCTCCAGAAAAGAAGAAAGATGCTTCACTCCTGAGTCTCCTGCTTTACTCTCATCCAGCCACAGCTTTCTCATGTGTGAGGGGTTTGATCTCAGTGCTGATGCAAGAGAACTGAAGCCCTCTTCTGTAATACTGCAGTTATCCAGGCTGTAGAGAGAAAAGGAAAATATTATAATAAAACATAATTGCGGAGATTTCAGTATCCTTTTTATCTTTAGTTTTGCAGATGCTTTCATGTTCAGGACTAGGACTAGACTCCAGTTGAGTAGACTGAGGCTGAGATTATAACTGAGAGACAGAACCTGAGCAGACCGTGGCTGAGGCTGTGTGTGTGTGTGAGTTTGTGTGTGTGTACTTGTTTCATGTGTGTGTGCGTGTGTGTGTGTGTGTTTGTGTGTGTGTGTTTGCGTGTGCGTGTGTGTGTGTGTGTTTGTGTGTGTGTGTTTGCGTGTTTTTGTGTGTGTGGTGTGTGTGTGTGTGTGTGTGTGTGTGTGTGTGTGTGTGTGTGTGTGTGTGTGTGTTTGTGTGTGTGTGTGTGTACTGAGGCTGATACTGAGACTGAGTATGAGACTGAGACTGAGCAGGCCGCAGCTGAGGCTGTGTGTGTGTGTGTGTGTGTGTGTGTGTGTGTGTGTGTGTGTGTGTGTGTGTGTGTGTGTGTGTGTGTGTGTGTGTGTGTTTGTGATAAAAAAGAAAATCAGTGATAAGAAGTGAGTACTGGTGGATTAATAGTGACCCTTTACATGTGAAGAGCATGATAAGTCACTGTCACAGTCAAATTCACTGATATCAACTCAGTATTTGGTGTTGTGATACACACCTTAGTTCCTCCATTTTACAGATGGGATCCTCCAGAAAAGAAGAAAGATGCTTCACTCCTGAGTCTCCTGCTTTACTCTCATCCAGCCACAGCTTTCTCATGTGTGAGGGGTTTGATCTCAGTGCTGATGCAAGAGAACTGAAGCCCTCTTCTGTAATACTGCAGTCTCTCAGGCTGTAGAGAGAAAAGGAAAATATTATAATAAAACATAATTGCGGAGATTTCAGTATACTTTTTATCTTTAGTTTTGCAGATGCTTTCATGTTCAGGACTAGGACTAGACTCCAGTTGAGTAGACTGAGGCTGAGATTATAACTGAGAGACTGAACCTGAGCAGTCCGTAGCTGAGGCTGTGTGTGTGTGTGTTTGTGTGTGTGTATTTGTTTCGTGTGTGTTTGTGTGTGTGTGTGTGTGTGTGTGTGTGTGTGTGTGTGTGTGTGTGTGTTTGCGTGTTTATGTGTGTGGTGTGTGTGTGTGTGTGTGTGTGTGTGTGTGTGTTTGTGTGTGATGAAAAGAAAATCAGTGATAAGAAGTGAGTACTGGTGGATTAATAGTGACCCTTTACATATGAAGAGCATGATAAGTCACTGTCACAGTCAAATTCACTGATATCAACTCAGTATTTGGTGTTGTGATACTCACATTAGTACCTTCAGTTTACAGATGGGATCCTCCAGAAGAGAAGAAAGATGCTTCACTCCTGAGCCTCCTGCTTTACTCCCATCCAGCCTTAGGTCTCTCATGTGTGAGGGGTTTGATTTCAGTGCTGATGCAAGAGAACTGAAGCCCTCTTCTGTAATACTGCAGTTTGACAGGCTGTAGAGAGAAAAGGAAAATATTATAATAAAACATATTTGCGGAGATTTCAGTATCCTTTTTATTTTTAGTTTTGCAGATGCTTTCATGTTCAGGACTAGGACTAGACTCCAGTTGAGTAGACTGAGGCTGAGATTATAACTGAGAGATTGAGGCTGAGCAGGCAGTAGGTGAGGCTCTGTGTGTGTGTGTGTGTGTCTGTGTGTGTGTGTGTGTGTGTGTGTGTGTGTGTGTGTGTGTGTGTCTGTGTGTGTGTGTGTGTGTGTGTGTGTGTGTGTGTGTGTTTGCGTGTTTTTGTGTGTGTGGTGTGTGTGTGTGTGTGTGTGTGTGTGTGTGTGTGTGTGTGTGTGTGTGTGTGTTTGTGTGTGATAAAAAAGAAAATCAGTGATAAGAAGTGAGTACTGGTGGATTAATAGTGACCCTTTACATGTGAAGAGCTTGATAAGTCACTGTCACAGTCAAATTCACTGATATCAACTCAGTATTTGGTGTTGTGATACTCACATTAGTACCTCCATTTTACAGATGGGATCCTCCAGAAGAGAAGAAAGATGCTTCACTCCTGAGTCTCCTGCTTTACTCCCATCCAGCGACAGCTCTATCATGGGTGAGGGGTTTGATCTCAGTGCTGATGCAAGAGAACTGAAGCCCTCTTCTGTAATACTGCAGTTTGACAGGCTGTAGAGAGAAAAGGAAAATATTATAATAAAACATATTTGCGGAGATTTCAGTATCCTTTTTATTTTTAGTTTTGCAGATGCTTTCATGTTCAGGACTAGGACTAGACTCCAGTTGAGTAGACTGAGGCTGAGATTATAACTGAGAGATTGAGGCTGAGCAGGCAGTAGGTGAGGCTCTGTGTGTGTGTGTGTGTGTGTCTGTGTGTGTGTGTGTGTGTGTGTGTGTGTGTGTGTCTGTGTGTGTGTGTGTGTGTGTGTGTGTGTGTCTGTGTGTGTGTGTGTGTGTGTGTGTGTGTGTGTGTGTGTGTGTGTGTGTGTGTGTGTGTGATAAAAAAAGAAAATCAGCGATAAGAAGTGTGTACTGGTGGATTAATAGTGACCCTTTCCATGTGAAGAGCATGATAAGTCACTGACACAGTCAAATTCACTGATATCAACTCAGTATTTGGTCTTGTGATACTCACCTTAGTACCTCCATTTTACAGATGGGATCCTCCAGAAAAGAAGAAAGATGCCTTACTCCTGAGTGTCCTGCTTTACTCCCATCCAGCCTTAGGTCTCTCATGTGTGAGGGGTTTGATCTCAGTGCTGATGCAAGAGAACTGAAGCCCTCTTCTGTAATACTGCAGTTTGACAGGCTGTAGAGAGAAAAGGAAAATATTATAATAAAACATATTTGCGGAGATTTCAGTATCCTTTTTATTTTTAGTTTTGCAGATGCTTTCATGTTCAGGACTAGGACTAGACTCCAGTTGAGTAGACTGAGGCTGAGATTATAACTGAGAGATTGAGGCTGAGCAGGCAGTAGGTGAGGCTCTGTGTGTGTGTGTGTGTGTCTGTGTGTGTGTGTGTGTGTGTGTGTGTGTGTGTGTCTGTGTGTGTGTGTGTGTGTGTGTGTGTGTGTGTGTGTTTGCGTGTTTTTGTGTGTGTGGTGTGTGTGTGTGTGTGTGTGTGTGTGTGTGTGTGTGTGTGTGTGTGTGTGTGTGTGTGTGTGTGTGTGTTTGTGTGTGATAAAAAAGAAAATCAGTGATAAGAAGTGAGTACTGGTGGATTAATAGTGACCCTTTACATGTGAAGAGCTTGATAAGTCACTGTCACAGTCAAATTCACTGATATCAACTCAGTATTTGGTGTTGTGATACTCACATTAGTACCTCCATTTTACAGATGGGATCCTCCAGAAGAGAAGAAAGATGCTTCACTCCTGAGTCTCCTGCTTTACTCCCATCCAACGACAGCTCTATCATGGGTGAGGGGTTTGATCTCAGTGCTGATGCAAGAGAACTGAAGCCCTCTTCTGTAATACTGCAGTTTGACAGGCTGTAGAGAGAAAAGGAAAATATTATAATAAAACATATTTGCGGAGATTTCAGTATCCTTTTTATTTTTAGTTTTGCAGATGCTTTCATGTTCAGGACTAGGACTAGACTCCAGTTGAGTAGACTGAGGCTGAGATTATAACTGAGAGATTGAGGCTGAGCAGGCAGTAGGTGAGGCTGTGTGTGTGTGTGTGTGTGTGTGTGTGTGTGTGTGTGTGTGTGTCTGTGTGTGTGTGTGTGTGTGTCTGTGTGTGTGTGTGTGTGTGTGTGTGTGTGTGTGTGTGTGTGTGTGTGTGTGTGTGTGTGTGATAAAAAAAGAAAATCAGCGATAAGAAGTGTGTACTGGTGGATTAATAGTGACCCTTTCCATGTGAAGAGCATGATAAGTCACTGACACAGTCAAATTCACTGATATCAACTCAGTATTTGGTCTTGTGATACTCACCTTAGTACCTCCATTTTACAGATGGGATCCTTCAGAAAAGAAGAAAGATGCCTTACTCCTGAGTGTCCTGCTTTACTCCCATCCAGCCTTAGGTCTCTTATGTGTGAGGGGTTTGATCTCAGTGCTGATGCAAGAGAACTGAAGCCCTCTTCTGTAATACTGCAGTTATCCAGGCTGTAGAGAGAAATTGACAATTATTCTTTATTTCTATATATATATACAAAATATGATAAATATAAAAATATAAAAATATGATATGTTATAGAGAGTGTGTGTGTATGTGTTATAGAGTGTTTTTGTGTGCGTGTGTTTGTGTTATAGAGAGAGAGTGTGTGTGTGTGTGTTTTAAAGAGAGTGTGTGTGTGTGTGTGTGTTATAAAGAGTGTGTGTGTGTGTGTGTGTTATAGAGAGAGTGTGGGTGTGTGTGTGTGTGTGTGTTATAGAGTGTGTGTGTGTGTGTGTGTGTTATAGAGAGAATGTGTGTGTGTGTGTTATAGAGAGTGTGTGTGTGTGTGTGTGTGTGTGTGTGTGTATGTGTGTGTGTGTGTGTGTGTGTGTGTTATAGAGAGTGTGCATGTGTGTGTGTGTGTGTGTGTGTTATAAAGAGTGTATGTGTTATAGAGATGGTGTGTGTTTGTGTGTGTGTGTGTTTTGATGATGCTTTCATGTTCAGGACTAGGACTAGACTCCAGGTGAGTAGGCTGAGACTGAGACTGAGACTGAGACTGATACTGAGGCTGATACTGAGGATGAGACTGAGCAGGCCGCAGCTGAGGCTGTGTGTGTGTGTGTGTGTGTGTGTGTCTGTGTGTGTGTGTGTGTGTGTGTGTGTGTGTGTGTGTGTGTGTGTGTGTGTGTGTGTGTGTGTGTGTGTGTGTGTGTGTGTGTGTGTGTGTGTGTGTAATAAAGATGGAAGAGGACAGTGATAAGAAGTTTACTGCTGAATTAAAATGATCCGTTTACATGTAAAGATACTCAATGTTATAATAATAATAATTCATTTTATTTGTAACATACTCCTCATTCAGAATCTCAGAGTGCCAGAATCTCATGTTGTCTTCTGAGCTTTCACTAAAGTCATGGTCATACTGCTGCAACCATAGCTCCTCCAAGTTTGCAACAGAGAGTCTGTTTGCCGTGACTTTAGGACAGCTATCCATGCAACACCGATTCAGAGGACTGTTGACACCCGTTAGATTAAGGTGAATCAGATATCAGACCATAATTTCACACACCAGACCACATCTCAATTAGACCCATACTGTCAGTTTGAATACACCAGAACAGAAGCCATCACACTTGGTTCCTGGCCTTTTGTCTTTGTTAGGAGCCATCACACTTGGGGCCTGATTTACTAACAGGATTGCGCCCATTTCTGGCGTAAAATAGCGGTCGTAAACATAAAACGGTATTTACTAATGGGCCGCAGCGCATATTAACGCCTGTGGGTGTGAACAGGGGAGGTAACTTGGAGGTGGGTGGTAACGTAGGCGTGAGGCGCAATTTACATGGGTGGAGACAAGGTAAGTGCGCCTAATGATGTCATGCGTGGTATTTACTAAACTGCCTGTGGAGCGCACGTCTCCAATTTGCAGGATAATTCTCCGCCTCATAAAAGCACGTCTTAACCAGGAAGCGCAATTTCATTGAGTCTGAAAACGTTGATATGGCAGCAGTGATAAGAGAAAGGCGAAGAAAGAAGACAGAGACAGCGCACAGAAATATTTTTTTCAACTCGCATAACACATTTTCAGTTAAATGAACCACAAATCATTAGACGGTACAGGTTAACCATCCACGCAATACTTAAATTACTGAACCAGATCAGAGATGACATCTAACCCTCCAACCGGAGATCACATTCCATTCAATCAGTTGGTAAACATTGCAAATATTGGCACCGGATCATTTCAAACAGTTATAGTATCAGCAGTTGATATATCTCAGCCTTCAAAAATATTCACACAGGTACTCGAAGCATTGCTATGGCGCACTGGTCAATACATTTCCCCACTGCCACAGCTGAAATTATAGACATCAAACAGGACCTTTTTTGAAATCGCAAACTTTCCGAACGTAATATGAACCAATGTGATTGCACCCACGTCCATATATATTGTAGTGAACCCATGTCCCTTGTAGAAATTATTAATCTCGCCATGTACACATCTATATTGTTATAATAGACAGTTTATGCATTAATGCCACCAATAGCATATTCTTTATAATCGTGTTCTTTTAAACATCTTACTGTAGGTGATGGCGGGCAGAACAACATTATAGCAGCGCACACACTGAATCAGGTTCAGTGATTGAGCGAACGTGAACCAATATATCTATCTCCACTTGCTGAAGCTTCATTTTCTCTTCCTAAATTAATACCACGGAAAATGCGGAAAAACACCGTGCGTTAATGTGCGAACGCAGTTTAAGCAGCGGTCGCAATGTTAGTAAATCAGGCCCTATATAGGGCGGAGTAAACATAGATTGCCCAGCGCAATCTGGTTTGATAAATACCAAGTAAAATGCGCAAAAACACTGTGCGTTAATTTGCGAACGCACATATTAGTAAATCAGGCCCTTGGTTCCTGGCCTTTAGTCTGCTTGGAGCCAGAGCTATTAGACTCTGATTGTTGGCTTTTGTCTACAGCCACGACATGATGGTTGAAGCCAATCATATTAGCATCTATATGGCCCTATAGTCATTGGTCAAAGTTTGACCTCCCCCTTTGACCTCCAGACACACCCACCCCTCCGTTTACATTAATGTCATTGTTAATATGATAATTCTATATTATAAGAACTGTACATTTCTTTAATGTAAAGAAGACCTTTCCTCGCAGAAGAAGACAAGCCTTGTGGCACGCCACCGTGCTGTGCAGAAGTTACCATGGCTAGTGTCTGATTAAACATGTTCTTTTGCTTAGCCGTCTTCCACAAGTCTCTTATACCGAACAAGCTATCATGAACCAAGTTCGGGCCTTGGCAGTTGCATCAGGAAACTTAGTAAAAACTGTGTCGGGCCCATTTCCTTGGCTGTTGACCACTTGCCACGGTTCTAAAGCCTTTGGAACATTGCTGCCAATCAACAACTCCAGATAGGCTTTGACTGTAAGAAGGTTCACCTCCCTAAGGTAAGGAAATCTAGAGAGATCGTCATTGGTGGGAATGCTACTTGTGTCTACTGGCATGCTTTCCTGAGTGTATACCTCTGGTAATGAAATAAAGTAGTTTTCATCTACAGCAGAGATCTCTAACCCTGTGATGATGTCTGACCCTGTAAGCAAAATGACGTCCCCGCGACGTCCTCTAATGGTCTCTCTGAACGTGTAAATTAAAAAGAATGTAACAACATCCACTAACATCAGTTTCTGCAGTCTGCAGTGGGAATCCTCCAGTAAAGCACACAGCTGAGTCACTCCCAAGGCTTCTGGTATGAGCTTACTCAGATCCAGCTCAGTCACGAGTAAGGGGTTTGAACCAACAGCTGAAGCCACAGCAGCACAGGCTTCCTCAGCAGCACTCCCCTTCAGGAACCTGTACAAATAGAGACAATAAACATATCTGTTGCTGAAACAAAACATCATCACTGGTGCTTAAATAAAAAAAAACACAAAAACATTACAACTTCTGCCAAGGCAGCCTTTTACAAAAATGAAAAAATAAGTCTGCCTGGCCTGGTGCAGCAGATTTAAATCTAGCAGGCTGAGTTTTCACTGCAACAGCTGAGCTCATCCTGTCACTTTCAATATAATGTTCATCTATGGTCATTAGCGAAGTCAACAACTTAAAATATGAGGTGTGGCTATTAAATAGAGGGACTAATGCTTTATGTCAATTGTAATTAAGAAGACTTGTTATAGTCATAAAACTCGTCTCATTTTTATTTTTTTATTTGAAACTCTTTGAAATAGTCTTGGTCTTGATATACATTTACCTGAGATAGTTCAGTTTACACTGCAGGTCCTCCTTTAGGTCTAAAAGCAGTTTGACTCCTGATTCCCCTGGGTAATTTCCTCTGAGATCCAGTTTTCTGAGATGATTGGGATTTAACCTCAAGGCTGAAGCCAGACTAGCATAGCCCTCCTCTGTGATACTGCAGCCTGAGAGTCTACAGTGATAATATAGTCATAATTCAGTCAAGGCAAACACAACAAGACATTTGCAATATATTTAAAGTAAGAATATTTTTGTAGATTATTGAGGGGATCAGTAGTTTACTACGTCAGGTATATTGGATGACAGAGCATTTGAAAGGTTGAAAATATTGCACACTGAAGGTGGTATTCCCACCCAAATGCATGATGCTATGGTCAAGGGGTCACGGAACGTGGGACGACACAGAGATTGCAGGGAGGTGGGAGTTTATTGAAACCAGCCAGTACAGGGTTCACAGGGGGGAAAAAACGGGAAAAGACACAAAAGCAACTCGGGACAGATGATAAGTTCAGACTGGAATAAACAAAATATCAAATTGCAAAAAACTGTAACGCACAAAAGATCAAAATGCAAAAAACTGTAACGCACAAAAGATCAAAATCCAAAAACTATAACGCACAAAAGATCAAATCCAAAACTATAACACATCATTTTGACTGGGGGAACTAGAAAGACCTGGGTGTCATGGAGATCATGGATCCAGAGCTTGTATCGTCTGACTGAGGCTGTAGCGGAGGTGTGTGAGGGGGGGGGGGGGGGGGGGGCCAGAGCAGGGTTCAGCGCAGACATCACACAAGCTTCCATTGATAATTAACTGAAGGGTTTTGTTTTCCGTGTGTGTCTGTGTGTTTGTAAGTGTGTGTGTACGTGTGATCAAGTAAGTGTGTGTGTGTGTGTGTTTTTAAGTGTGTGTGTGTGTGTGTTTCTAAGTGTGTGTGTGTGTGTGTGTGTGTGTGTGTGTGTGTATTTGAGAGTGCTTGTGTGTGTCTTCTTGAGAGTGTGAGTGTGTGTGTTAGTGTGTGTATTTGTAAATGTGTTATATGTGTGTGTGTGTGTGTGTGTGTATGTGTATGTAGGTGTGTGTGTGTGTGTGTGTGTGTGTGTGTGTGTGTGTGTGTGTGTGTGTGTGTGTGTGTTTGTGTAATAAAGATGGAAAATAAGAGTGATAAGAAGTGTTTACTGGTGGATTAATAGTGAACATGTGAAAAGCATGATAAGTCACTGTCACTCTCAAATTCACTTGTCACGACTCAACAGACAGCGTGCCCTCCAGGACAGCAGAGGGCACTAAAGAGTCGGAGCAAGGCCGGCTCAGCCAAGTTGGTGAGGACGTGAGCAGCCATGGAACCCTGAATTGTTTGTCAGTGCTCATTCATGGTTTGCATGCTACGGGCACTACTTTGCTGGCAAACTTCTTGTGGAATTTCTTGGAAGCTCTTTTGGATACTCTTTGTCTGTGCTGACCCGGCTTGCCGTGACTTTGGATTTTGGATTACACTTTGGACTCTTTGCTTGGACTCTTTTTGATTCACAGTATTGAACCCCACTTGTCTTTAAACTCCCCTTTGTCTTGCCCTATCTGGATACCTCGACTTTGCTGGCTACTCTGTGTACTTTGACCCTGGACTGTGCCTTGACCTTGATTTTGGATTACCCTTGAGCAAACCGTTTTGATGAACTTAAATTTTGCCTTTGTTTCACAAGTGTGACTTGATCCAGTGTGTGGTCGTGATTTAATATCCTGCTTTGCCTTATTCCTCTGTTGACCACTTCCTAAGTTATTTAAGTTACTCAGCCCAATAAAAGCTCTAAACTGCATCTGCGACTGTGCTCTTCATTCCAACCTGACATCACTGATAACAACTCAGTATCTGGTCTTGTGATACTCCCCTTAGTTCCTCCAGTTTACAGTTGGGATCCTGCAGAAGAGAAGAAAGATGCTTCACTCCTGAGTCTCCTGCTTTATTCCCATTCAGCCACAGCCCTCTCATGTGTGAAGGGTTTGATCTCAGTGCTGATGCAAGAGAGCTGAATCCCTCTTCCGTAATACTGCAGTTTGACATGCTGTAGAGACAAAATATAATACAAAAATATAATGTATGTCATTTTAGACTAAATAAAATGTGATGAGAATATATACCGTAAATCCTCCAATTGTGGCCGGGATTCAATTAGAAGCCGGGCTTCAGATAGTAGCCGGGGTCGTGGTCCATACAAACAAATAAAGGCCGGGCCCCGAATACAAGCCGGGGGTAAAATAAAGTAGCCTATTACTGTAGCCTACCAGCATCAGTCCTTCGGCTCAAAGTAGGCATCACAATTTAATTGAATGCATTTCACAAATAGATGTTCTCCTCATGTTTAATATTATAATATGTAATATTGTTGGCTAATTTCATGGGCTGTTTGCAATAAAAAAAAGAAATTTCCCCACGTAGGACTACTAGGCGAATGTTTAGCCTAAATGCACGTATCGTATAGCCTACTGTTGTTTATCTGTAACGTTTTAGTTGGCTAGGTTACTTTTTCCAGAAGGTATCATAAAACAGTTGTAGACTTACGTAACTTTGATATTAAATTCATAGAGATGGTGTATGCTGATTGATTGCTGAAGAACATTCGGGAGGAAAAAAAGCATAGAAGTTTGACATTGACCCGAGACGAATGCGATAGGCTACGACTAGCAGGTGGAGGTAGAAAGAAAGTTAGGCTGGATATCAAACCAGGTCGTTGAATACCTTTTTTTCAGTCCGCGATAAGCATAATAGAGTGTCTAGAAAAATGATTTAAATCAAGGCTTTGGGAATCTTTTTCTCCGTGACTGACAGTGGAGACCATAACTCCGATGTTTATTTTTTACGTTGACACACCGCACCTAAAGCGCTACGCGATTTGCAGGAAGTGTTGAACGCATATGCAATGAATTAGATTAGCCTACTGCAATTATGCCCATTATTTAAATAATACAATTCTATAACAGAAGATAAGTAAGAAATAAAGGCCTGCCCCTAATACAAGCCTGCCCCAAATAAAGGCCGGAACGCTGTGCAGCCTAAGTAAATAAAAGCCCCGGCCACAATTGGAGGATTTACGGTATATATATATATATATATATATATATACAGTATATATTGTGTGTAAGTGTCTGCGTAAGTAAGCGTGTGTAGGTTTGTAAGTGTGTGAGTGTGTGTGTGTGTGTGCGTGTAAGTGTGTGTGTGTAAGTTTGTGTGTGTGTGTACATTTGTGTGTGTGTGAACATTTGTGTGTGTGTGAAAGAGTGTGTGTGTGTGTGTGTGTGTGACATAAATATGGAAAATCAGGTTGATAAGAAGTGTTTACTGGTGGATTAATAGTGACCCTTTACATGTGAAGAGCATGCTAAGTCACTGTCACTGTCAAATTCACTGATAGCAGCTCAGTATTTGGTATTGTGATACTCACCTTAGTTCCTTCAGTTTACAGTTGGGATCCTCCAGAAGAGAAGTAAGATGCTTCACTCCTGAGTCTCCTACTTTATTCCCATTCAGCCACAGCTCTCTCATGTGTGAGGGGTTTGATCTCAGTGCTGATGCAAGAGAATTGAAGGCCTCTTCTGTAATACTGCAGTCTGACAGGCTGTAGAGAGAAAAGGAAGGTATTATTATAGAAAAATAAAGGTGTGTGGGATCAGATCTGATTGTGAATTAAGTGCAGCTGGCAGTGTGAATGTGACTGAGGCTGTAGCAGAGATGTGTGGGTTTAAAGACGAAACAGGGGGCGTGGCTGGAGCAGGGTTCAGCACAGACGTGACCCAAGGCCCCATTGCTAATTAACTGAATTTAAGGATTTGGGTCTCTAGTAACAACCCACGTTAGGAGAAAACATATCTGAGTCACCTAGTCATCGAGATTTGGGGAGTCAAACAGTTTGTGACATTGTGGTTTCATGATACTCTAAACATTTCTGAGTGTTTGTTCCAAAATGCACTTGATATTAATTTCGTAAACTGAGACAACTTCTGCAGTTCGTTAAGTGAGCTTTTATCATTGAAAAATGGACGGACCTTCAAGTCTCTGTGTGCCTGTCTTTATATTTTATCAAGAAATTAACAGTTAAAATGATTATACAGAACTCATTACTAGGGAACACTGAATAATCTAAATGTCTTACCTTAGTGTCTCCAGTGCACATTTTCGGTTCTCCAGTCCGCTACAGAGTTCTTGGACCCCAATATCTCCAATACTGTTGTCACTGAGATCCACATTTTTCAGTTTTGAAGATGCTTTGCTGAGGATACATGCCAGTGCTGTACAGCTCCTTTCAGTGAGCCCACAGCTATTGAGCCTTGAGGGAAAAACAGACACCAGTGACTATCAGCTCAATGAAAAGGACACTGCAGCCGTCTATATATTAGTGTTGTTCCTCTAAACTAAATCAAGAATCAGACCAAGGATCGTTGACATTGACAAGCCAGTAAGGTTTGGTTATAACTGCATGTGGCCCATCTCTTTGGCTGTTTGCCACTTTCCACTCTTCTAAAGCCTTTGGAACATTGCTGCCAATCAACAACTCAAGAATGGCTTTGACTGTTAAAAGGTTCACCTCCCTAAGGTGAGGAAATCTAGAGAGATCATCATTGGTGGGAATGCTACTTGTGTCTACTGGCATGCTTTCCTGAGTGTACCTCTGGTAATGCAATAAAGTAGTTCTCAACAGATCTCTAACCCTGTGATGATGTCTGAGCTAACAGGCTTCTTCTGGGACATAGTTCAGAGCTAGATATTGGCCAACGGTCACTTAAGAAAACCTCTGTATTCATTGCGCAGAGGAAGCACCTTTAAGTCGTTAAAAAGACTAACTTAACATCCTCCAAAAAGAGAATAATGCAGCTTATGTGTGTAAATTAAAAAGAATGTAACGACATCCACTAACATCAGTTTCTGCAATCTGCAGTGGGAATCCTCCAGTAAAGCACAAAGCTGAGTCACTCCCAAGGCTACTGGTATGAGCTCACTCAGATCCAGATCAGTCATGAGTAAGGGGTTTGAACCCACAGCTGAAGCCAAAGCAGCACATGCTTCCTCAGCAGCACTCCCCTTCAGGAACCTGTAAAAAAAGAGACAAGAAATATATCTGTTGTCACAAAAAAAACACAAAACATCATCACTGGTGCTTAAATAAAAAAACACTCAAAAACATTACAACTTCTACCAAGGCAGCCTTTTACAGAAATGTAAAAAGCAAGCTGAGCAGTCACATATGTCTTTTTCTCATGGGAAAGGAAGCAGTGCTTCCCACTAGTATAGTCTATTAATTCAATAAGTCTGCTTGACCTGGTGCAGCAGCTTTAAATCTAGCAGGCTGTGTTTTCACTGCAACAGCTGAGCTCATCCTGTCACTTTAAATATAATGTCCATCTATGGTAATTCATTATGCCCCTAAGTCAACATCTTAAAATATGAGGCGTGGCTTTTAAATAAAGAGACTAATGCCTTAAGGCAAGACACGGCAGGTGAAATATCGATTTTTTTCATGCCCTGGTCAAATTTCAGATTTTGGGCTAGTTTGCCTCTTTAACTTGTTATCTTTCATACTACCATAAAGAAAACGTCAAAATTACACATTTAAGTGTCTGTTTCACTGCATTTAGTTCAGCCGCGGCATCCATTTTCTCCTAACTTTACCAAGAATTCTCCCTTGAACCACGTTCAGCGTTTCGTCTTTTTACACGACATCTGTCATGTCTGGAATGACTTTAACGCTATGAGCCTCGATCAGAAGGCTGTGTAATCCAAATATGGGCATTTCCTTTCTTTTCAGCAACCAATCCTGACTTTCTGAAGGGATTCATTGGCTGACGGCGCTTTTCTGCTAACGTGATTCGCTCAGTGCCCCACGTGTTGTCTTTAAATGCGGTTTTCTCAAAATGAGTGTTTTTTCATTTTTAGGTACACATTTCTCAGCCTATGTAGAACCTAGGTACACCACACTTCCCAGTTTCACACATAGCATTGTTATGAAGACATCTACAGATGGATTTATTTATAAATTGTTCCTGGCCAGATTTATGGGTCATTTTACCTGGAAATCATGGCGAAAATAGGGTTTTTAAGGCCACGCATAGTATATTTTGATTTCCCAGGTCATAAAAGCAGATATCCTAAAATCCATCTGAGTATTTTTTGTCATTTGATATATAAACAAAATAAAAAAAGAATTTTGGTCCTGGCTTTATCACAGTTTAAGATTCATGTACCTGAAATATATGCAAAAACGTGCATATTTAATGAGATCCAGCCTAATTAGCATAATTAAATATGCAAAATTCTAAAACTTGTAATACATTTTTTTCTTGTAATGATGTATGTAGTCAACTGGTAAAGTTTCATGGTGATCCCTTGTATTTAATTTTTTTACCCTATTCACCTGCCATGTCTCGCCTTAAGTTAATTGCAATGAAGAAGACTTGTTATAGTCATAGAACTCGTATACTCGTAATAACAGTCTCATTATTTTAGTTTGTTTTTAAAACTCTTTGTAATATTCTTGGTCTTGATATCCATTTACCTGAGATTTTTCAGTTTACTCTGCGGGTCCTCCTTTAGGTCTAAAAGCAGTTTGACTCCTGATTCCCCTGGATCATTTCCTCTAAGATCCAGCTCTCTGAGATGATTGGGATTTAACCTCAAGGCTGAAGCCAGACTAGCATAGCCCTCCTCCATGATACTGCAGTCTGAGAGTCTACAGTGATACAATAGTCATAATTCAGTCAAGGCAAACACAACAAGATATTTGCAGTATTTCAAATATCTTAATAAGTATTGAAGTCAACGTGTCTGCTTTACATGAAGCAGAAGTTCTTCACACATCTTTTAAGGACGGCCACAATGCTTTGAAACAACGTGTTTATAAGTAACATTATTCAAAGGTGTTCTTTCTCATTATGACACCTAGTCATCGAGATTTGGGAAGTCAAACAGTTTGTGACATTGTGGTTTCATGATACTCTAAACATGTCTGAGTGTTTGTTCCAAAATGCACTTGATATTCATTTTGTAAACTGAGAAAACTTCTGCAGTTCGTTCAGTGAGCTTTTATCATTGAAAAATGGACGGAACTTCAAGTCTATGTGCGTCTGAAACTTAACATGAAAATTTGAAAAAGTGTATAGGAAATACTATCTGTGTGCCTGTCTTGATATTTGATCAGGAAATGAACAGTTAAAATTATTATACAGAACTCATTATTAGGGAACACTGAATAATGTAAATGTCTTACCTGAGTGTCTCCAGTGCACAGTTTCGGTTTTCCAGTCCGCTACAGAGTTCTTGGACCCCAATATCTCTAATACTGTTGTCATTGAGATCCACATTTTTCAGTTTTGAAGATGCTTTGCTGAGGATACATGCCAGTGCTGTACAGCTCCTTTCAGTGAGCCCACAGCTATTGAGCCTTGAGGAAAAAACAGTCACCAGTGACTATAAGCTCAATGAAAAGGACACTGCTGCCATATATACGTATATATTAGTGTTGTGCCTGTGCAAGCAAGGTGTGCAAGCACCTGCAAGTGATAATCCATAATCAGCACATTGGCAAATAGAGAGACAGCAGCCCTCGTGATAAAGCATGGAACATTTCATATTTAGAATGTCTTAATAAGTATTGAAGTCAACGTGTCTGCTTTACATGAAGCAGAAGTTCTTCACACATCTTTTAAGGACGACCACAATGCTTTGAAACTACGAGAGAAATCAGCTGTCACCTGGCTATTACCTGACCAATAGGCCAACCTCTAAAACTCAGTGATAGTATTCACAACTAATTTGTCCTTCAATCTCAAATATGTTTAAACGGCATATGGTATTGCACCCGTGACGCAAGCGCGGGTAGAGCTTTTTTCTGTAATCTGTCCGCTCATATACAAAAGCTAACATTAACGTGAAGTGGAGTTAACTTGTAGCCAACACCATTGTATTAAAAACACTGACAACACGCACACATATTGAGGAAGAATACCTTTGAATAATGAAACTTATAAACACGTTGTTTCAAAGCATTGTGGCCGTCCTTAAAAGATGTGTCAAGAACTTTTGAAGATGCTTTGCTGAGGATACATGCCAGTGCTGTACAGCTCCTTTCAGTGAGCCCACAGCTATTGAGCCTTGAGGTAAAAACAGTCACCAGTGACTATAAGCTCAATGAAAAGGACAAGGTGTTGTGCCTGTGCAAGCAAGGTGTGCAAGCACCTGCAAGTGATAATCCATAATCAGCACATTGGCAAATAGTTGCATACCACATAACTGTCGTTGGACTTTAGACTCTGAGAAGGTGGTATGTTGCAATTTATGTTGATTTCTTTGCAGATGTATCGTTTTTGAGAATAAAATAAATCACATTTAGGATAACAGCCTTCTTTATGTGTGTGCAATAAAGATGGAAAATCATAGTGATAAATAGTGACCCTTTACATGTGTAGAGCATGATAAGTCACTGTCATTGTCAAATTCACTGATAGCAACTCAGCATTTGGTCTTGTGATACTCACCTTAGTGTCTCCAGTTTACAGTTGGGATCCTCCAGAAGAGAAGAAAGACGCTTCACTCCTGAGTCTCCTACTTTACTCCCATTCAGCCACAGATCTCTCATGTGTGAGGGGTTTGATCTCAGTGCTGATGAAAGAGAACTGAAGCCCTCTTCTGTAATACTGCAGTTTGACAGCCTGTGGAGAGAAAAGGATAATATCATTATAAAAAATAAATGCAGAGATTGAAGTGTTCTTTCGTTTTTCGCTATGGAGGGATATTTTGTTCTTGTTGTCAATCTGCGCTTAAAGCTCTGCTCGTTTTTGTCCTAGAGACATACAAAGAACACCCCCAGAAACCTTGAATCTATAAAAAATATATTCTCAAAAATTAAAAAATTAAATATCACTTTGAAAGAAGAATAGAAGTAAAACCTTGCACATTTTAGTCTCAGAGTGACAAAACAGCTGCTTAAGAGAGCTATTCATATGATGAACACATGGTAAATCTGCGATCTGTATTGGGTCATGACGTAGCAAAAAAAAACGAGAAAACACCCTGTTTTACCCGTAACCACATGTTGGGTTGTTTTCATACATCATACATACAGTTCTGAAGACGGCGACGACAAACTATAAACCTTGAGCTTCGCCTTGACCCAGCTGAGGATATTTGTGATGAGTTAGTTATAATCAGTTTGACTAGCTCTTGTAATGAATGCTGCTGATTAACTTACAGGGAGTAAAACGCATCTTATATTATGCTCAGTGTTCTGAGCTGCTACCGCGATATTGAATCATATAAATGACTTCATGTCGCTAAGACTACTATGCAGTAAAATACATATCATGCTCAGAGTTAAGTTAATAATCCCCCCCTAATATAATGGCAGGGGAAACCCGGTCAATGACCACTTCATTTCAATACGACAATACAATGTCCCTGGTAACCACAAACCCAAACAGTTTCAATAACACATATGTGTAACTCTAGTTTTCATCTAAAGCAAAGATCTCTAACCCTGTGATAATGTCTGAGCTAACAGGCTTCTTCTGGGACATAATTCAGAGCTAGATATTGGCCAGCTGTCATTTGTAAAGAAAACCTCTATATTTATTGCACATAGGAAGCACTTTTAAGTCGTTCAAAGGCTTAACTAGACTTCCATCCTCCAAAAAGAGAAGAATGCAGCTTATGCATGTTAATTAAAAAGAAAGTGACATCATCCACTAACCTCAGTTTCTGCAGTGTGCAGTGGGAATCCTCCAGTAAAACACACAGCTGAGTCACTCCCAAGGCTTCTGGTATGAGCTCACTCAGATCCAGCTCAGTCATGAGTAAGGGGTTTGAACCCACAGCTGAAACCACAGCAGCAAAGCCTTCCTCAGCAGCACTCCCCTTCAGGAACCTGTACAAATAGAGACAATTAACATATCTGTTGTCTGGCACACAAAACCATTACATTTGCTTAAATTTAAAAAACACACAAACATTATAACTTCAGCCAAGGCAACCTTTCACAAAAATGAAAAAAATCAAACTGATCACTCACATAGTATGTGTTTTTCTCATGGGCTAGGAAACACTGCTACCCACTAGTGTAGTCTATTAGTTCAATAAGTCTGCTTGGCCTGGTGCAGCAGCTTTAAATTTAACAGGCTGAGTTTTCACTGCAACAGCTGAGCTCATCCTGTCACTTTCAATATATTGTTCATCTATGGTCATTAGTGATGCCCCTAAATGTGGCTATTAAATAAAGAGATGCTTTAAGTTAATTGCAATGATGTAGACTTGTTATAGTCATAGAACTCGTTTACTCATAATAACAGTCTCATTATCTTTTTTATTGTAATATTCTTGGTTAATATTTCCATTTACCTGAGATTTTTCAGTTTACACTGCGGGTCCTCCTTAAGATCTGAAAGCAGTTTGACTCCTGATTCCCCTGGATCATTTCCTCTGAGATCCAGCTCTCTGAGATGATTGGGATTTAACCTCAAGGCTGAAGCCAGACTAGCATAGCCGTCCTCTGTGATACTGCAGTCTGAGAGTCTACGGTGATAATATAGTCATAATTCAGTCAAGGCAAACACAACAAGACATTTGCAGTATATTTGAAGCAGCATAACGGATAAAAAAAAACAGAGAAACCTCTTGAAATGTGCTTACTTTTACTATTTACAAACTAGTTACTCAACAACTGTCTTAACACAGTCAAACATCAAGCAAGGTCAACACAAGACAAAGCAAGACGGCAAATAAGCTACTAACTAGTTCGGCAGACAGTAGAAACCGGGTGGCTTCAGGCAAACCTGCAGAACACAGTAATATGCCTACGGACCCTGGTATGGCAATGGCACGGAGGCGATTTTTCATATTAAAATTCATTTTAGCGGCCCAATTTTTTTTAAGCTGTTATTTTCAGGTAAAACTGCTTATCCTAACCCTAATCCTGAAGTATAATTACTGCATAATGCCACTTTAAAGTAAGATTATTTTTGTAGGTTATTGAGGGGATCAGTAGTTTACTACATCAGGGACCTTGGATGACAGAGCATTCGAAAGGTTGAAAATAATGTACGCTGAGGTGGTATTCACACCCAAAATGCAGTAATACATGCATGGTGCTATGGTCAAGGGGTCATGGAACGTCAGACGACACAGAGATTGCAGGGAGTTGGGAGTTTATTGAAACCAGCCAGAACAGGGTTCACAGAGTAAAAATCATGCAAAAAAAAAAGGTAACTTGGGATACAAAAGCATGGAAAATTAACTAGAACGACCTGGGTGTCGTGGAGATCATGGAAACACGGGACCTGACGGTGCAGGAACGCGGGACCAGAACTAAGACTACACAACCTGGAAGAGGAGAACACTGGCGTGGCAGTGGAGGTTGGGGATCTGGAGCTTGTATCGTCTTGAGATATAACCTATAAGTGATGTGAGCGTGATCCGAGAACCGACAAGGGAGTGAAGGGAGTGTGGAGTTTAAGTAAGGAGAGTGCCAGGTGTGTGGGATCAGTGCTGATTGTGAATGAAGTGCAGCTGGGAGTGTGAACATGACTGAGGCTGTAGCGGAGGTGTGTGAATTTAAAATCGAATAAAGGGGGACGTGGCCTGAGCAGGGTTCAGCGCACAAGGTCTGGAAGGATCTTCAAGTCATGAAAATTTTAAATGAAGAAATACTGTCTGTCTGTCTCTTTGTCTGTCTGTCTGTCTGTCTGCAACCATGGGGATATTTTATCAAGCAATGAAACAGTTGAATCATCCCACAGAACTAATTCCTAGAGAATACTGAAGAATCAAAATGTCTTACCTGAGTGTCTCCAGTGCACAGTTTGGGTTCTCCAGTCCACTACAGAGTTCTTGGACTCCGATACCTCCAATACGGTTGTCACTGAGATCCACATTTTTCAGTTTTGAAGACGCTTTGCTGAGGATACATGCCAGTGCTGTACAGCTCCTTTCAGTGAGCCCACAGCTATTGAGCCTTGAGGGGAAAACAGCCACCAGTGTCTATAAACTCAATTAAATGCTGCTGTCTGTATTTTAGTGTTTTGCTTCTAAACCAACTCAAAAATCAGGCAAAATGTCTTTTTTGCATATCAGAAGCTGGATTTCCATCTAATTCATTCCCATCTTTTATGCGCTTTCATGAAAACTCAGCTAAACAACTGCGAATCAGTGAACTTTCATCATCGGTATTATGCAAATAAAAAATGGACACTCTCCTAATTAAGGGAGGAACGTGAACAGCGTGGGATCACAACATAAGGTTGTCAGAGCAACTTTAAAAGGGAAATGAAGTGCAACAAATGCGAATTAACCCATTTAACTAAAAAACTCGCATTATACCAGAACAGCAGGTTAATCCACCCGCCTCTAGCAAATAGAATATTTATTTGCAAAAGATTTTTATAAGAATTCCAGTGTTTCCAGTCAGGGTTTATTATTCAAATAGTCAAATTGTGCATTAAAAACTTGGATAGAAACCCAGCTAGTGTCACCAACCCTTTCCTTTCTGAGAATACAGACTGCCACCATACTTACTGAGCCTTCTGGGATTCCTCCACTACTGGCTGAAGCCTGAGGAAAGCTTCATCAGATCTGATGTATTTCTTCAAGTCAAACACATCCAGCTTCTGTTCTGACGTCAGCAGCACAAACACTAGAGCTGACCACTGGGTAGGTGAGAGTTCAGCTTCAGAAAGTGTCCCAGAACTCAGGAAGCTCTGGACCTTTTCCACTAAGGAGTGATCATTGAGTTCATGCAGACAGTGGAAGAGGTTTATGACCCTTTCTGATGAAGGAACCTCCCTGATCTTTTCCTTAAGGTAACTGATAGTTTCTTCATTGCCCATGTGATTCTTTCCTCTCTGTAGTAGGCCATGAAGGAGAGTCTGGTTTGACTCCAGAGAGAGGCCAAGAAGGAAACGGAGGAATAGGTCAAAGCGTCCATCTTCATGCTCCAAAGCTTTGTCCACAGCACTCTTGTGGAAGATGATCATGGATTTGTGCACTGATCTCATTTCCCAAAGCTTAAAGACTTTTCTGAGGGCTTGATTTGGAGAAATGATGTTTTTCCTTTTCATTATTAACATCAGAAGAGCATACAAAGCTGCAAGATACTCCTGGACACTTAAATGCACAAAGCAGAACACCTTTCCTTGATAAAGCCCAGATTCTTCTCGAAAGATCTGGGAGCAGATGCCAGAGCATACTGCTGCCTCTTTGAAATCAATGCCACACTCTTGCAGGTCTTTTTCATAAAAAATCAGATTACCCTTCTCTAACTGTTCATATGCCAACTTTCCAAGACCAAGGATAACTTCCTGGTTCCACTGTGGATCAAGGTCATGCTCATTTTCAAACTTTATTCTCCTCTGTTTGGTTTGGAAAATAAGGAAATAGGTGTACATCTCTGTCAAAGTCTTTGGAATCTGTCCACCTCCTGAAGAGCCAAGGATTACTCCAAGAACAGTAGCAGCAATCCAGCAGAACACTGGTATGTGGCACATAATGTGGAGACTCCTTGATAATTTGATGTGAGAGATGACTTTGCTGACAAGATTTTGATCACTGATCCTCTTCCTGAAGTACTCCTCCTTCTGTGGGTCGTTGAACCCTTGTACCTCTGTGACCCGGTCAACACAATCAGGTGGGATTTGATTGGCTGCTGCTGGTCGAGAGGTTATCCAAAGTAAAGCAGAGGGGAGCAGATTACCCTTGATGACATTTGTCAGGAGTACGTCCAATGTGGTGACCTCTGTCACATCAGTCACACTTTCATTTTTCTGGAAGTCTAGTTGGAGTCGACATTCATCCAGACCATCAAATATGAACAAAGCTTTGTACTTCCCTTTGCTGGGAAAGGTTAACTGCTTTAATTCTGTGAAAAAGTGGTGGAGGAGACCCATCAATGAGAGCTGTTTTTCTCTCATGAGGTTGAGCTCCCTAAAAAGCAGTGGAAATATAAAGTGGATATCCTGATTTTCTTTTCCCTCTGCCCAGTCCAGGATGAACTTCTGAACTGAGACAGTTTTACCAATGCCAGCAACTCCTTTTGTGACAACACTTCTGATTGGTTTGTCTTGGCCAGGTAAGGGTTTAAAGATGTCACTGCATCTGATTGATGTCTCCTGTCCAGCTGGTCTCTTGGATCTTGACTCAATCTGTCTGACTTCATGCTCTTCATTTACTTTTCCCCTTCCTCCTTCTGTGATGTAGACCTCTGTGTAGATCTTGTCTAGAAGAGCAGCGCTTCCTTGCTTGGGTATTCCTTCAAAAACACTCTGGTACTTGATCTTGAGGTTTATTTTCAGCTCGGTCTGACACACTACATCCAGCTTATCTATTTCAAATATACAACATAAAACATAATGATGTTTTGCAAGCCACTGACGGAAAACAACAAACTGACGGTTAGTTAGCTAATTGATGCAAAAACATGCACGTGTGAAAAGAAAGAATTCTTACTCTCTTGCAGTTTGTCAGCGAGATCTTCCCGTTTCATAATCCTAAGGAAGTGCAGTGCCATATTCAGAGCCGCTTCTCTGGCATCATCCTCATCCTCCTCTTTACTCTCAAAGTTTTCTTGGTAATCTGGACTCAGCATCCTCTTGAATCTCTTCAGCTCATTCTTCACAAAGGTGATGATCATCTCCTCTAACACCTAAAGCACACAAATCTGGTAAAGGTCTTCAGTGCATTGCATTACAGAGCACTGATACACTACTTACATTAACCCTAAACCTGGTATATGTAAGTACAAAGGAATGCTCTATTTCTTAACACCATTTGCTCTGTTCTTTGAAGGGTGTGGTGCACATCTTGGGAAGATCTAACCTTTGGAAAATATATTCAGTAACCTGGCAATTTCTTGCATTTAATAACTTTAGTTCCTCAGAACAACCCATAACTCTTTATGTGAAGGGGTGGGCATAAGACTGACATGACACTGTCATAACCATAACATGACTCCTGTCAAAACATGAAGGAGTTTTTATGAACGTTTATGACTGTTGTCATTAAGTGGCATTTGGTCAATTATGTCATGTATAAGGGGAAGTTGACATAGTTTGGGATGTCATTGCTATGACAACTAGTATTAACCAAGACAACATAACCTGTCAAACATGCCATAACAGGCTGATGGTTAATGAGTAGCCATATTATATTTATGGTCAATCTTAGGTTATTTGAATTGTTATTTTCTTCAAAAAACAAGTACATTAGTGAGTAGTTCCATATTGTTGAGTGGTGGTATATATTACTAATCATGAACATATACTGCAGCAGCACTGCATTTAATGTCTGCATCAAACCTGGAATGTGTGCTTCAGATCCCCATGTAGACTCTGGGTGAACTGGTCACTGACAGCATCTGGTTTAAATTCCTCCACTTGGCTTCTGGGGATGAAAAATCAATGTGAAGAAATATGGAGCTAACCTTTAAACATAAAAAAAACACAGTTGACCCTGATTAAAACTACCCAGCTTGCTAACTGATACATTTGGCAACACTGTGCAGTAAAAGCTGGTCTTACATTTCCACAGGGTTTCGAGCCTTTATCAGAAACCTAGCGATTAGACTGAGTCGCTTATGAAAACAAAAGATGTGCTTTTTCCAAAACCATACCTCAAAAACTGTTAAAAACCTGCATCATGTGCCTTTAAGTAATATATGATATTAAATGTAAGAAGATTTCTTTTTCCTTGTCTTACGTTTTTGGGTCTGTACTTGTTCTGTCTTTTCTATGCTGTACTTATTTCAGAAAATGTTTTGTAAATTGATAATTTGGTGTTTTTAGTTTTTAGTCTGCCGACCGACGTGAGATTCGCACAAAATATTACCCATGATCAAGGCTTTGAACCGGTTCACGGAACGAAAACGAAAACCAGAAACTTTTGATGTTTTGCTAGGAACAGAAACGAAACCAGAAACTTAAAAAAAATATATGTTCCGGATCAGAATCGTTTACCTAAAATAATGGTAACCGGTTAATAACGTTATTTTTTCGCTCCTTCACAAGATTCCTAAATGCAATATGATTGGTGATGTTCTCTTCCGGTCGTTAACTTAGATACTAGAGAACCGTGCCGCGCGCCGCCAGCTGGTAGCCTTATCGGATCAAATCTATGCACAAGCTGTAGCCACCAGTCTCTCAAACTCAATCTTAAGAAGAGGTAAATATTGTACCAAGTATCTCAAACATGTTTGTTTTAAATAGGAATTCTATAAGATAGGCTACGAATTTCCAATGCATTGTTGTTAAAATCTGCAGGGTCAAGTTAATGAAATTATAGCTAAGTTGGAGAGTTAGCATTGACAGTAGACTACCTTGCTATTGCCCAGCATAACCGACCCTAGTTTGTTAAGTCTTTATTTAAAACGTAGGCTAATACGGTAGTTCTCATATTTGGAATTTTAACTTTTTTGTTCAGATGGGAAGACATTGCGAGAATCCTATGCGGCAGCATTATTCATTTGACCCCGCGACTAACAAATCCAAATACAACATTGAGGGATGTATGTAGATACCATTGTAGTTTTGTAATATTTGTATTGTCTCTGTTGACAAAAATGCACTGATTGGGCCCTGACGAGGTGTGGCCAAATGCTGTTATGTTTTGTTTGCCCAATAAACAACATAGCATACATTTTCCTTGTCTTAATTCATGTATAATACTTACAAAATGTCAGAATTACAGTTGCCGCTTACATAATGTAGCCTATAGTGCTTTTTTAATGTTTAATGAGAGGACAGAGACATATAAGATTATTTTAAAGTCCTAATGATCAGTCTACTTATTTGTATGTCCCGCAGCTGACATGGAACGCTATTAACCGGTTCAGGAACTTTATTTTTTTGTTCTAACCGGTTCAGGAACGTCAATTTTAGGGTTGGAACGAAAATCGGAAACGTTAAAATACTGTTTCTGATCGGAACGAACCAATTGGGAAAAAATTCAGGTTCAAAGCCCTGCCCATGATTTACTCCAGAGGCATTTACACCCAGAATCTGACTGACCTTCTTAAAAAGGGGAAGCTGGAAGGGGAATGTTGGTATTTATAGAAAACTTTTAAGCTCGTAATTTAAATACAGTTACCAAGTATGTATAGACAGACTCTTTGTTTTTTGACCAAATATCTGGTTGTGACACTCTAAATTCACTATTTGTTGACTTCTTACACACCCTTTCTAGTACACCCTTGTGTTAGTCTGTGTGAAAGTATACCTTTTTTAGCACACCCTTGACATGAGTCTGTTTCATGGACTTGCCTTGATGCAGTTGGACCATCTTCATTCTGGAAGTTCAGGGGGTTATCTTTTGACCGGTCACTCTTCATGGACACACAAGTGGGTGCAGGTGATGGAGGTCTCTCCTGACGGACATGTCTATCACACAAAATAGCACCCATGATTTACTACAGAGGCTTTTACACCCAAAATCTGAATGACTATTGTTACGAGTTACGCGCTGGCGGGTCTAGGCCACGCCCCATGATATTTGCATGCCTGTCTGTCTCTGTCTTTACAGCAGGTGATTGGAAACAGGTGGATCTTGGATTGGCTGGGCTACAAAAGCCCTGATCAGACTGAAGTCGGGAGAGCTTTGGATTGGTCGTTGGATTTTGCTAATCGTTGGATTTGGATATAGATTGGATTTGGGATACTTGTTGGTTTTGTATTGTCATTGGTTTTGGATTATCGTCGTTGTTTGTTTTGGATTACCATTTAACTGACTTTACATAACATCTTTGTTTCTCTTCACAACACTGATATTCACCACACGTTTGCTATAATTAATAGATAAATATAAACCTTGTATCATTAAATAAATACCTTCTATTATTATTATTATCATAAATTCTGCGTGCCCTCCCCTTTATGTTTCGTGCATTGAGCCGTGCACGTTACACTATTCTTAAAAAGGGAAAGCTGTAAGGGGAATGTTGGTATTTATATTAAATTTAATTACAAAGTATTTATAGAAAAAAAACACAGTTACAGTTATGAAGTATGTATTGACAGACTCTTTGTTTCTTGACCAAATATCTGGTTGTGACACTCTAAATTCACTATTTGTTGATTTCTTACACACCCTTCCTAGTACACCCTTGTGTTAGTCTGTGTGGCAGTATACCTTTTTAAGCATACCCTTGACATGAGTCTGTTTCATGTACTTGCCTTGATGCATCTGGACCATCTTCTTTCTGGAAGTTGAGAGGGTAATCTTTTGACCGGTCGCTCTTTATGGACACACAAGTGGGTGCAGGTGATGGAGGTCTCTCCTGACGGACATGTCTATCACACAAAATAGCACCCATGATTTACTACAGAGGCTTTTACACTCAAATCTGACTGACTTTTATTTAAAAGGAGAAGCTGGAAGGGAAATGTTGGTATTTAAATTAAATACAAATACAAAATATCCATGGAAGGCATCGTTTTTCCTTTCGATTTAGGAAATCAAATTTAGCCATTCTACTGAACTGACTAGAGTTTTAATGACGCTGCTCTGCTCACAATTCCATATGAAATGCAAGAGCGTGGGAAATGTAGCTTTCTCCTCTCACTACTGCACACACATGTCTTACAGGAGAGCGTGGGAAATGTAGTTCTGTTCTCACTACTGCACACATATGTCTTACAGGAGAGCGTGTCAAATGTAGTTCTTTTGTCAATACTGCACACACATGTCTTACAGGAGAAATAGGGGTGGGGAAAAAACTCGATTCTCTCTCAAGTGTTTCGGTCTCGATTCAGAAACGTTTTTTTTTTTTTACACATCCATTTTGTGTTGAAATGCAAGCTGCATCGATTATTGCATTGTTCATAGAAAGTCATAATTGTGACAAGAAAAAGCTTTTTCTCTAATAAAAAATAGAGAAAGTAATTCATCTGTTGATTTTCTTTCATTTTCAAACACAAAGTAGGAAGTGATTTAAGACTCTGAGTAGCAAACTCAAATGTTTTAAAAATCGACATGCATCGATGATCGTTTTATCGGTTTACAATTGATAATCGGTAAGCTTACATGGAGTAGGCTTATAGGTCCACTAAAAAGCCCAAGAGCCACAGAAACACACAAACATATCAGCTTCATTTAACATCACACATGATTCAGATGATGCATTACCTCTGTCCCTCTGGAGCGTCTCCTGGTGTTTCCATTGCTCAGCTTCTCCTCATGGACACACTACTGGCTTCAGTAGAAACAAGGAATCAAAACAATAATTTATCTGAAAACACATTACATTAATATTTTTTTTTATTATACTACTCATTTTAAATATAAGTACAAATTAAATTAAACAAAATATGAAATTACCTACAATATTACAAAATAGGATATATGAAAATTGTGAGATCATTATCTATGAAATGGCATGACAGACAAGGAGTTACATAAATGGTTGATGAGCAGTTCATTAATTCAATAAACTGAATAGACAATATAACCTAAAGAGTGCAGGGGAAGAGAGGAGAGACAGACAAACAGACAGACTGACAGACAGACAGACAGACAGACAGACAGACAGACAGACAGACAGACAGACAGACAGCGTGATAGACTAAGAGTGCAGGGGAAGAGAGGAGAGACAGACAGAGTGATAGAATAAGAGTGCAGTGGAAGAGAGGATCAGACAGATAGAGTGATAGAATAAGAGTGCAGGGGAAGAGAGGATCAGACAGACAGAGTGATCTATTAAGAGTGCAGGGGAAGAGAGGATCAGACAGACAGAGTGATAGAATAAGAGTTCAGTGGAAGAGAGGATCAGACAGACAGAGTGATAGAATAAGAGTGCAGGGGAAGAGAGGATCAGACAGATAGAGTGATAGAATAAGAGTGGAGGGGAAGAGAGGATCTCCACACTGAAATACAGGAAAGGAGAAGCAGCATCAGAAAGAGCAGAAGAATAAGAGAGCAGAGCGAAGAGCAAACCAGCCACTCTAAAGTGGTTTTGCACCTCTATGCTCATTGCTATGCATTTGCCACTCGTCAATCCCTTAACGTCACCATAATACTGTATCTCCTTGATGCCTTATGCCAAATGACTTATAAGATCACTGTTGAATAAATCACTCATGTAAGTGTACTTGACAAACACAGTATTACATGAAACCCTTGTGTAGGAATGAATTATTGCAGTTATTGCAGGAGATTATTGTGGTAAACCTGATTGTGTTCAGTGGCCGAGTAGGCCTGGACCGTGACTCATTCAGAATTTAGAATAATTATCCATGTTTGTGTTCATTTGTTCAAACTTATTTTCACATAGTGTAGGCCTACATCCGTTTTTTTCACAAATGGTGTTGGACAGTGACTGACTTGCTGTTATGAAAAGGGAAATTAACACAGAGAATTGAAGAACAAAGGCAGTGTTTAAGAGTAAGCTATTAGCATATGTGGAGTCTGCCTATACGTCCACTAAAAAGCCCAAGAGCCACAGAAACACACAAACATATCATCTTCATTTAACATCACACATACCGTATTTTCCGAAAATAAGGTGCACTTAAAAGCCTTTCATTTTCTCAAAAAAACGAGCGCCTTCTATATGGATTCATTCTGGTTGTGCTTACTGACCTCGAAGCGATTTTGTGTGGTACACGGCGCTCTGTCAAAATGTTTTAGTACGACTTTGGTAAACTACAGAGCCGCACCGCTTGCAGCATTACGGCTATGGTACTGTATATAAACAATCGAACAGTAGGTTTCATTGCTTTCGACCACTGTTGCTCTCTTAGCTGGTGGCTTGGTGTAGGAAGTACCTTCTACAGCAAGCTTGAAATGACAACTAGAGTCATTTGCTATTGAGTAATGCTGGGAGCGTTGCTCTCTATCCATTAAATAGGGAATGTATTTCACGTATGTGTAGAACCTATTTAGAATGGCTGACTAGCATGCTAACATTATACTTATTAGCAGCGAGGCTAGCTAGCTACTATGTGTTTCAATGGATTTTTGGTCTAAGCGTTAGCAGCTTCAGTTCAGACACAATACTTGGCAATATTTTGAGAGTTATGGTAAATTACGCTAGCGTTTGATTTAGCGGTATCAGACGTGTTACAACTGAACAAGGTTGAAAGTTATTGTGAATACGCTCATTAACGTTTGAACAATGTTGAGAGTTATTGTGAACACGTTTAATAAAGTTTAACTGACTGACTGTTTTGTTTCGCTTAATGCGCCTTATAGTCCGGTAAATTACCTACAATATTACCAAATAGAATATATGAAAATTGTGAGATCATTATTAATGAACAGTTCATTAATTCAATTACCTGAATAGACTATATAACCTAAAGAGTGCAGGGGAAGAGAGGAGAGACCGACAGACAGACAGACAGACAGACAGACAGACAGACAGACAGACAGACAGCGTGATAGACTAAGGCCCAATCCCATTTCTAATCTCCACCCCTACCCCTACCCCTACCCCTTGGCCCTCGCCTTTTCAAATGGAGCAATAACGTAGGTGTAGGCGAAGGGCTTGAAACGTTAGCCCTACGAATTGGGATATCCCTTCAACAATTACGTAAGTCATCAGTACGCTGCGGCAGCTGTTACATAACCGGAGAGCGACAGCTGTCACTCACCAGACAAAAACAAACATGGCGCCTGCAGCTGTTGTGGCCGCACTGTTTTAAAACCATGAATTACAAAGAAAATACTTTCATTTGTGATGCTTTTCCTGCTGTTTCCGACATTCCCCCGAAATATCCGTCTGCCGCATACGAACGGAATTTCCCGGAAAGGAACCTGCGAAGGGAGGGGGGCCGATGTGTTTAGCATTCTCACCTCCCGCTGACAGAGGTGAGAAATGCTCTTATTAGCATATTGACTGTCAGCAGTCTAGCCACACACACCCTGCTGCAGCCATTGGTTGAAAACAACAAGGAATTGAATTAAAACGTCTTGTGATGAGACGGAATGAGATTCTGTCTATAGGTCAGCTTTCAACTGACAAAACGTATCCCCATTTACAGCTATTGCCCCATAAAAACGAAATTAAAGTGTACACGATAATAATTTAATTAATATTCTGTCTTTAGGGTTTTGCTCAGGGGTTATCACATTTCTTGATTCACCTTCCGTTTTCAGAGTTCTGTCTTTAGGGTTTTGATTTCGGGGATATCACGATTCTTGCTTTGCCTTTCATTTTCAGAGTTCGGGGGGTTGCAATGTACTTTCGAGGCTGTTCCACTCATATTCCGGAGCTTCTTCTCTGTAATGTTCTTGAGATTCACTTCTGGCATGTAATTATACAGAGTCGGGCTTACTCTGAGATTGAGATAGTCATCTCGCAACTTGGCAAATGTTTGCGACTTTTCAGGTAGATTTAGAAATCTTACGCGAGTCTCAAAATCCGAACCTGCGCTCTTCAGGTTAGTGGTACTGTGTACCTAATGGTGCTGTTTCTAACCGCTTAGCCACCTTTGCTGGTAAGGATCTGGCTCGTTGGTGCGGCCAAGTACCTGGTTTATCATTCCTCCCTCCTATGAGGTATTTCTCTTCTGTTACTGGAGCGTGCGAATTGGGAATTGTTTAGTGGACTTATGTGACGTTTTAATTATGTTCACGTAAAGGCGCCCGAGGCAACATTAGAAACATTAGACTCGAATAATAAACGTTCAATTTCTAGTCTTTTTTACACGTAGTAAGTTTCAATAACACCATACCATTACATATCGACATTCACAGTGGTGTAGTGGTGCCTGGAGAAGTGGGTATACTCTTTATTTATTCATACAGCACAGGATAAACACCCTGTTTTGAGAAGTGGGTATACCCAATGCTGACTTAAAAATAAGTGGGTATACTCCGTATACCTGCGTATACACTGGACTACACCACTGGACATTCAAGGAGCAAAGATGAGACGTCGTTGTGTGGTGAGAACTGATAAAAAAATCGCCTGCCTTCTGTTTTCCACGGCAGATCGCATGTTATGCTAGAAATGGCTTAGCATGGGTGGGATGGGGAAGGATAACACCTTTCCATCCAGACGCAAATTTAGCTAATCGGAATCTGTAAGTGGTTTCCAGATATATATATAGTAGATCTCTCTTATTTGCCGAAGCAGTGAGTAAGCTGTCTTTCAATGTCTCTTGTCGAATTATCTCACATGTTTATGGTGGTATGTGTTTAAAAGTTTTAACTTAGGCTATGTGTAATGTTCCTAACTTATATATTATTATTTTACCTTAATGTTCTTGAGATTCGTTTCTGGCATGTAATTATACAGAGTCAGGCTCACTCTGATAACAGTCATTAAGAGTCGTTGACAGTCGTTAAGCAACTTGGGCCATGGTTGCCACTAGTGGGGATCGAACCTGTGACTTTCAGGTTTTTTAAATCAGTGAAGCAGTGACGGGGTGCCTCCCCTGGCGGGGGAGGGGGGGAGTTGTTTTCAATCCAGGTCAATTCAATTAACATAACAAAACCTAGGCCTGGCCAAGGGGTAGGGGTGGGGAGGCTTTCACACCAATGTGGGCTTCTACGGCAATACACAGGGTCGAAGACTGTCGTAAATCCCACATTTCATGCAGTGGTAGGGCTAAGGGGTGTAATGGGATTCAGCCTAATAGAGCAGGGGAAGAGAGGAGAGACAGACAGAGTGATATAATAAGAGTGCAGGGGAAGAGAGGAGAGACAGACAGAGTGATAGAATAAGAGTGCAGTGAAAGAGAGGAGAGACAGACAGAGTGATAGAATAAGTGTGCAGGGGAAGAGAGGAGAGACAGACAGAGTGATAGAATAAGAGTGCAGTGAAAGAGAGGAGAGACAGACAGAGTGATAGAATAAGAGTGCAGGGGAAGAGAGGATCAGACAGACAGACAGACAGATAGAGTGATAGAATAAGAGTGCAGTGGAAGAGAGGATCTTCACACTGAAAGACAGGAAAGGAGAAGCAGCATCTTCAGAAAGAGCAGAAGAAGAGAGCAGAGCGAAGAGGAAACCAGCCACTCTAAAGTGGTTTTGCACCTCTATGCAGATAGAGTGATAGAATAAGAGAGCAAAGCGAAGAGGAAACCTGCCATTCTGAAGTGGTTTTGCACCTCTATGCTCATTGCTATGCATTTGCCACCCTTCAATCCCTTAACGTCACCATCTCTCCTTGATGCCCTTAGATAACGTTCTCCCCTCACCAACCCTGGTCATCTGGGTATGCCCAGGCAGAGGTAACAATCAAATTACACAGCTATAGCAGGTACTTCAGATTGCAAAGACATCATGATCAGACTACTGCCCACATCTTCAGGATAAATTCAAGACCAAACATGAATATGTTACATTAATTTCATTACTGCCAATAATGTTAATAATTTCCACCATCAGCATAGATTTCTAATTCTAATTCTTTATTTAATATGTTAAACTGTTCTAAAATACTGGAATAATCTCACCCCATTTTATCCACGAATCATTTGGTATGGATTATGTATATACCATCTTCATAAATGTAGCCTGCTTGTAGCATGCATACGTGTATGAATTCATCTGCCATGCTTCTGATAATCCCCCCCCCTCTCCTCCCTCCCTTTTGCCCCCCCCCCCCTTTCATCTCTACCTACCCTCTTAACCCACCAATGCTGAAATCACTGTAACAGATAGTACAGCGTGCAAGACGGTCATTGTGATTTACTTTTATAAGACAGGGGTACACCTTTGTATAGTCTGTTGTAAAATGTCTTATATTTTCTTTTTTGGGGGGCACTGTCCCTGTGCCATGGTGCCCCTGTTCCTAGATACACTGAACTGATTAATTCGGTTCGGCAGAAAAGATAAAAGCCCGTCCACACTGAAAATTGATTGGTTGACTTACCGAAACAGGCTAATCAGGATGCTACTGAGGCACACACGCACACTCCCTCACACGTGCACAGTCTCTAGGTCCCTCTCCCTCTCTGTCGTGCGCGCGCTACACAAATGCTAACACGGTTTGGAGCACGTCTGTCTCGTGTGCGCGGTCTTGTTCGCTCACTCTTGATTCCGAGAGATTTTAAGTAATTTGCGGGCATCAGTAAGTCGTTATCAATATGTGGGAGACTCCCGGAACTTCCGGGAGACTTGGGATGTCTGCACTGGCATTTGCACTCTTCATACAGTGCTTATAGTTATGTTAGGACATCATGATGGCTCGGTCTCGGAATCATGACTATAAATGTTAAACATAATTGTTAATGATACAAATATTCTCCTATTTATTATTTTATAATTATTTAAATCCGAGGATGTCTGTAGAAACACGCAATCAACAACGATGTATCTTCCTTGGCTGAAGTAGCTAGCATAGCATCGGCCGTTGAAAATGTATAGCGAAGCTAGCATAGCATTGTTGAGAATCTGACATTTTCTCCAGGTCCTTGCGTTAATACTGAGAATACAGCCTGATTGGTTTATGCTATGCGGGCTTTGGCCAATGATAGGCTGTCATTATTCTGACTGAGATAAAATTCAAAAGGCCAGCGAGCATTTTGTGTTTAAAAAAAAAACGGAGGGACAAACGCTTGTGAACCGATTCATAACTTTTAAATAGGGCAAAGACCGGTTCAGGACATTTTAAAACCGATACGGGACTGTGTATCAATGTAGTCGTATCTTACACGCTAAAAACGGATATCGATACGTATCGGTTCTTTTTTTACACCCCTACTGACAACCAATCTGAGAGGGGTAGGGGTATCACTAAGTAAAAGACATGGTCCATACTGCTCTCTCCATAGCCACTCCTTGCCTGAAAGGCTTCTAAAAAGCAGTAAAGACCACGGAAGACCATGGAAAGCATAATAGGCACGTGTATTTTTCTGTGAAGGCAACACTTTTCCTTTTGCCTGTAAAGCATCCTCAAAGATTTACAAGATTTGTTTTGCCGAGGAGAATGTTTTATTATCACGCACAGAATAGAGCACAGAATAGAGCCATTAAAATTACCTTTGAAACAAGAGCATTATTATTGTATTCAGTATTCATTGCCGAACCTGCATTAACCTGCATACAGGTGAAGGCAGTATGAACAGATTCATGATTCATGAGATTCAGCCCCCACTTTATTTCGCTGCCCCCTCTCATGGTCATTCTTGGTATGGCAGTGTGACGCCCAGATGGCTAGTTTGAAAATAACATTAATTTGATTCAAGCATAAGCAGCATGTTAAAATATACAATTACTGTTTGCACACTTTAAGAGCTTTTAAACTTTCTTGTTTTATGCTTGAACAGTGTGATACGGCATGAAACAAAAGCTCCTTTGGTGTGATGACAATCCTGTAACACTGGAGCAAACCGCTCACGTCTGGCAGCCAGAGCAGACAAGGCCACACTTACAGAAGTAGACAAAGCTGACCGGTGTTGATGATACTATATTGTAATACTATAATATATTGAGCCATATTTTAATTGCAGGTCTGCCTTTAGCATAATAACGATGAACTTCATTATTACTAAACCACAAGTTCTGGATTGGTTTTGTTGAATAAAGAATTAAAATTGACACCTGGAATCAAATGACTGACATATGACAACTTGAAGATCAACTTCATCAATGATAGGCTAATTAACATTTTTGTATGTAATAGTTACTCACTTCTCTTTTTCTTTGCTGTGTCCTGCAGATAAAACCAATAAAAAGCATTTGCCTGAAGCAGTTTCCCTTCTTCATGAGTGAATATGTAGAGACACGTCTGTGTTTGGTCACGAGGACTGAATGTCTATGGGGCTACAACAGGTTCAACCCAGACACTTTTGATCCTTTGCAATCCAAGGCATACTGTCTCACAAGTTCACCTGTGGACACCTGTTCAGCTGCCTAAACTCTACGACCTACCATCCCTCATCCAAGACAAAATGTAAAAAATATTTTACAATTAATTCTATTTTTGGCTCCAAAATGAACTATTTTGCCTGGACTAATAGTCAGGGGTATTAAGATGGAGACTGCAGCATTAACTGCAGCATTAACTGCAGCATTAGTAGCTATCATTCAGCACTATTGTGTTGGTTCGCCTTAAACTGTCTGGCTCTTTATAGGTAGTTTCAGGTTAGAAAGCTAGACTGCTACTTGACTTGACCTATGCACTTTCTAATTTACCAAGGCATACTTTTATTCTATTCACTACAAAGTAAAATGGGAAAGAAATATCGTGAAGGCTAATAAATCCCACGCGAATTGGCTCCAGAGACAGATAATCAAGAAAGTGGAAACGATAAATGATGTCATCACTGTTTTAGCCTTTTAACCTTGCATCTTCCTACACATGCATTAGCCTAGATTATAAAACAACCTAGCGTCTCCGCCTTGGTCTCACCTGCAGGACGTATCCATTGCACTTCTGTCAGCCAGACTTGTTTTATACAGGTTCATACTCAGGCCAGATAGGCTACGTTTGTGCTAACAGGCTGATCTGGCGTAATCAGAATCAGATCAGAATCATATTTCATTGGCCAAGTCAGTTTGCACAAACAATTGACTTGGTAAAGTGTCAGTGTGCTTACACATAAACATAAAAAGCACGAGAGTGCGCAACACCGTAGCAGCCATTCGCGGGGCCACCATGATAGTAATGGGTCTCCTTCACTAATACCCTTAGCAGGTTTAATTTCCTCTACTGTTTCTCAAATGTAACACAACCACTGACAGTAGAAAACACATATTTAAAGCGGCTCGATACACGGGTCTTGAGCCCTACTTTTCAGTCTGCGTTTTCGAGACAACTTTCCTTTCTCGCTCTCACACAATAATACTCGTAATACAGCCCCAGACCAACATACCCTGAAAAAAAGCATTTCTGGACAGATTTAGGTTGTATTTCTTCCTTTCCTGATGAGGTTGGAAATAAATTATTTTGTGTTTTATTTTTTATACCGTTCTCAGTTATTTCCAATATACTGATCGCAATTATGTATCGTATTTTAAAATAATACTCCTTGTCCAATATTTTCCCATAACAAAACACCTCGCCCAACGTTATCCCCTAACTGTTCTGAAAGTTGTGTTGCTGGTAAACGTACAGTGAAGTTCAAAAACTCACCCTTTAGCGAAGTTTGATTTTCTTCTGCGCCATTCCACGAGGCCTATCAGCAACAATTTCCTCTTCTGAGAAATCGCTTGATTAACTGATTATATGTATTTTTTTTTCACATCAACGTCCTCCAAATTTCATACCAGGATGTATTTACGTAATGTAAAACGTTTCACTCTCTAAATTCTTTGCCCTCGTGGTGTAATAGCTGTTTTGGGCTTAAACATAATCTTTGGACTCTCAGCACGGGTACCACTTCGGTTTATTTTCACTTTAGCCGCTCCGCCCCCTCTTGTGTATTCCGAGTGTGTGGTGCACGCAGGGAATTAACAACTTTTCTTGTGAAAGTGAAAGTCCTCTCTATGGCAGAGGTGGTGTAGACACACACACTCTGAAATTCACCTCTGCATTTTACCCATCCAGGGAAGTGACACACACACACAGTAGTAATTGTCAGGTGAACATCCACCCTAGTCACCTCAGGAGTTGATGTCTGCCTTTTTGAAATTGTTTGGGGTGTATATCTATATATTGGGATTTTCCAGAATCTTTTATCTGCGAGGATAAACTGACAACCAAAAAATCTGCAACCTGATCTCTAAACAGTTGAGTGATGAAGTAAAACCCTTCATGTTGAACATTCTATTCATTGTTCTAATGAACGGAGTCTTCATCTAATATCCTTGAGTGCATTTATTGTGTGAACCCTTGGGATCCAGCAGCTGCTGGTGCCTATCACTTCAACTTAACCTTTCCCTTTTTTGGTCTGTTTTCATTATTCAACTTATTTAACTTCCTGATATTTTATGGTTTACATGTGTGAACAGTTCCCTATGTGTCCTCCCACACAGTGTTTCAATGTTGCTCGCTACATGTCCTCTCATTGAGCCATCAAGGTCTGCTTGAATATTTAGGATCATTGCCCTGCTGCACGCCTCCTTGTCATGGTACCTTAAAGTAGTTTAAAGTGTATGTGAAGTACAATACTGACGTGTTGTAAGTGTACTTTGTGGTGTAAATTAATCTATAATTTCATTGTTGAGAGAAAATAATAAAGATCTGATGAAACTTTCTTATTGTGTATGAGAATCACAGAGTGAAGAGGCTGAAATAATTCAGAGGTCTGACAAAAACAGAGATTGCTACATTTATGACCTACTTGCAAACAGGCACATGCACATTCTGAGTTTGCCAAAACTGTCTGCAGATCTTTCTTTCATAAGGGAAGCAAACATCTGGTGGTTAGCTACTTCTCTGCACAACAGCTTGTTGTTCCAGTTAAAAGAGGAAGTGGTACATTGTCACACTTGCAAAAGCACACAGTGTTCAGACAGCACAGAGCTCATTTGAGACAGATGCTAATCATGTAACATGATGTAACCTGTCAGTAAGATGTAACATGTCAGTCTGGTGAATGATGTGTCAGTCTGGTTATTCATTTGTGTAGTGTTCTTTGTGTGGTATTTGTGTGTGTTGTGTTGTGCTATAGCCAGTGGGCAGGGGGGAACTGTGTGGCAGGAACTCCATATAAGGTTATGTGGACTGGTGGACTGGTGGACTGGTGGACTGGCACGCTTTACTTTTGATGTATATTAATACTGCAAAAACATGCCCATTTTCAAAAGCGTTTTGAATGTTGATTAAATAATGTTCGTGTTTTTACTATGCCTGCACCACATCCAGTTTATCAAAAATATACAATTTAATGTGTTTAATAAAGACATAAAATGTATATTGAGCAGAATTGAGTTCTGCCTATTGGTCCGGCCCTCCACCACGGTCCCACTATCTCATGTGGCCCCTTGGGAAAATGAATTGCCCACCCCTGACTTATGGGGTAGATTGAATGATTGGGACACTGGGGGGGAGAGCTCATTTGTATTCAGGGTGACGGAGAAGGAAGGGGACTCGACTTCCCAGGTGGCCCTGGAGCGATGATGTCATCCAGCAGCGTCAGCGAGTAGTATACAACCAGCAGCCCTGCCGGCGTGTGGAGCAGACTGTGTGTGTGTGTGTGTGTGTGTGTGTGTGTCTGTGTGTGTGTTAGTGTGTGTGTGTGTGTAGCTGTCCAAAGCTTTCTCTCACCAGTAAAACTCATCAGCTCAGCTGCCTGGCTGTGGATGCTGTGTGTGTGTGTGTGTGTGTGTGTGTGTGTGTGTGTGTGTGTGTGTGTGTGTGTGTGTGTGTGTGTGTGTGTGTGTGTGTGTGTGTGTGTGTGTTTGTGTGTGTGTGTGACCAGCTCAGTTGGCTGGTAGTGGATGCTGTGTGTGTCGCCCCCTTGTGGTGAGATCAAGAACATTCCTGCTCACCTCCATGTCTCCGGTTCTGCATGTGAAGCTGGTCGACCCTAGAACCAGAGCTGCTCCTGAACAGACCCAAAAAGCAGATCTGGTTGATGTTAAATCTGGAAAATGGAAAATACTGTAAATGGTAAACTGCCCAATCCACAATTCTATCCCGGGGTGTGTTTTTAGGCAGACATTTAATTAACAAAATAAATGTATTTTCTCATTGTAACGAGTCGTATAAATAACACTTCAGGCTCTGGGCTCGAGGCAAGAGGAGTCATGAGTGCAACAGATAGCAACAACTCAGATTGTTGATAACCACTGGGTTACATCAGCATTCGGCGAGGTGTGCACTCATGAGTCATGACTGCTGAGAAATCGCTGCTTTAAAAGCAGGGCGTGAACTATAGGAGTTGCGCTGGAAACGTGGGCGCAATGTCCCTGTCATAGTGGTCAGACAAAACGTTTGCCTTTCCAAACAGCTCATCATCTCCTGCGAGTTGAAGGGTCAGACGTAGCGTTATCCTGAACACTCCTCGCCACAAATCCAAATGAAGATAATAGTACGCCCTCCTCTCCGGAGTGTGTCCCATCCTGTGTTGTGTTGCATTGCGTGTTGAGTAAGCGAGAAGTAGGCTACCCCATGCCCTTCAAACACAAAAGTGGCTGCAGGAAGCGGGATGAACCCAAAGAGCAGGATGAAAGGGTGGCAAAACTGCCAAAGTTATCTTCATTTGGATTTGTGGCGAGGAGTGTTCAGGATAACGCTACGTTTGACCCCCAGCCCAACAGCAATGAGGCCCACCAGGGTAGGCTAATCACATAACGTTTACTGTCTGGTATAGCCTAATGGAATGCATTTAGACGTGGCTATTAAACGTCATACAATACATGTATAGGCCTATAGGCTAAGGCAGCAGCCAGGTTAGATATTGTAAACTATTTTGCAGGATGTAGTCGGAAAATAGCTAAAGCTAGATATCATAATCAGCCAGCTTTCCCAAAGATTCAGTAGTACGAGAGCAACCTGTCATGTCTTCTATGCTTCACACCCCAGTACCCTTCAACTCGCAGGAGATGATGCGCTGTTTGGAAAGGCAAACGTTTTGTCTGACCACTATGACAGGGACATTGCGCCCACATTTCCAGCGCAACTCTTATAGTTCACGCCTTGCTTTTAAAGCAGCGATTTCTCAGCAGTCATGAGCGCAACAGATAGCAAAAACTCAGATTGTTGATAACCACTCGGTTACATCAGCATTCGGCGAGGTGTGCACGGGCCCGGCTCTGCTATTGTTTCTTACCGTACCTGTGACCGTAGCCACAGCATAGCGATCATTTTCTGAACAAAAGAAGATTAAGACCTACTTAAGAGCAGTCTTGGGCAGTAGATACTGAGTGGATTACTACCCTGTCCATCGAAAGCATCCGGGCCAGGGAGTTGAACATTTCTGAAATTGTTGATAATTTTGCTCATCTCATTCTGGACTTCTCTTCTTTCTCCTCCATCTCCATCTCTCGCCTTTGTCCGGATTTCTTCCCATCTCCAGCCTTCTTTGATTTACAAATGCTGTCTCTCCTCTGTCTCTCTCTAAATAGCAGAGATGAAGCAGTAAAAAAGACATTCACACAGGGGCGGACTGACCAATAGGAAACTCTAATTCTAGGGAATTTTTCACACACATACACACACAGACCCTGTGACTCATGGGCCCTCTCCGAATGTTTAACACTCTATATGAACATACTTTTCTAAACTTTAGTTTGAACTTTTTCCTTTTCAGGGCGCACCCAAATCATTAACAGCTCTGGACAGATTACATTACACATGTTTAACTGCACATATTTAACTGAAACCTTTTCAGGTTTTTATTTGTGGTAGAAATGTATTGATAATTCATCCGGTAACATTTTTAAAGACATATAATCAAGATTTTTTTCTGAGCGGGCACAATTGAAAACGCTCAAACAAATCTTGATTATATGTCTTTAAAAATGTTACTGGATGAATTATCAATACATACAGAGATCATACTGAGAAATTGTCTGGTCTAGTCTGTTCTTAACATTTAAATGTGTATTACATTCTTCAACATTGCCTCTGCAATTCTCTATTGTATTTTAAGTGTGGCGATTTGTATATAGATAGCCATTTTAGGCCTGGACTCACCTGACATATCAGCAGAGGCGGACTTGGACAAAAAAAACAGCCAGGGAATTTTTGAACCAGACCAGCCAACCACATTCGATAACCTTTTCGATCCTCGTGTGATTTTCTTTCATTTCGGTACTGTCACTAACCACCTACATAAAAACTGCCCAACACATCCAGGACCAAAGATTAGCTTAGCCTTTGGCTAGCCTACTCCTCACCCCACAAACAGTAATAGTCTAATAATGAAATTAGTATCTTGGTCCATCAGGAGAAATGTTTGTGCACTTTAAAGTACACAAACTTTTCTCCTTTCCTCCTCCATATGCCGGTTGACTAACTGAAGTTCCTCCTCCAGGCCAAATATGGCTTTCACTGTGTGATTGAGTGTGTGCGTTTTGTGAGTATTTAAGAAGGCACTCTGTCCTGCTCTCTTTACTCGGCTCCTGGGGCTTGCAGAGAACACTGCTCTTCATCATCATCACCATCATCATCATCATCATGAAGCTGATTGGTCTGCTGGTGCTCCTGGCTCTCGTCTTATTGGTGGAGGGGGAGGTGGTTACATCTTTTCAGTCTTGTTCTCAGTTCTTTCTTAACGGGGTCCCCCCCACTCTGGTGCCAGACCAGAACAAGTACCGTCAGATCTGCCAGAAATACAAAAACAAGTACCGCTACGCCACCTTCTACGACATCAAGAACAGGATCCCCATCTACTCCGCCTATGAGTACCAGGGACACGATGCAAAGAGACCAACCCTACCCTGGATGATTGAACCTCAGGTGAGTTAAGTTTACATTAATCAGCACAACTGTACATTTGTAGTATTACATTGTGTACATTATGAGAGAGAGCTTTTCTGATAAGTTTTTTATATTCCCTTCTGTCTCCAATGTGAACTGCAGCTTGATCTCTCTGAGATCACCCCTACTGGCTTTACTCAGACAATCGATGAGATGAGACCACCGGTGACCTTTGGTGGGAACCAGGCTGTGAACGAGGACTACACAGGCTCTGGTTACACCAGGGGCCATGTGTTCCCGCAGTGTCAAAGCTGTGACCAGGAGCAGGCTGAGTCAACCTTCACCCTCACCAACGTCGCCCCACAGAAAGAAGCCGACAACCTGCAGTGGGCCAATGAGGTGGAGACACTGTTAAAGGGTAAAATTGATAAAGAATGTAAATGGGATAACAACAACAAAGTCTATGTAGTGACTGGGGTTGTGCCAGGGAAAGAGTTTATAAAGAGGAAAATTGCCAATGTTGAAGTGAATCGAGTGAACATCCCCACTCACTACTGGTCAGCTTTCGCCTGTATTAGGAAAACTGATGCGAAGTGTATGACAGGGGGCTACATGCTAGAGATGAAAGGGGTCAAGGGGGCTCGGGGGGCTAAGGCTACAGTGTATGGAAATATACACGACCTGAATGCAGAGCTGGCAAAGCATGATCCTTTCTCCAAGTCCACCACACCATTTAAAGTGTTTGGTAAAAAGCAACCTGAGACAGGCAAGTGGAGATGCAATATACTGTAAGGTGACTTAGGATGTTTGATGATTAAGTCTTTACTGTTTCAATCTGAATGAAAGCTTGCTGTGCTTACCATGATCACCTGTAGTTTACGCATTGTCGTAGCGGATTAATATTTCCAAATTTGTAGTGATGTTGAAAATATACAACGTTGAAATTTTGCCGTGTGGGCGCTTCTTTTGCAACTCCCTTGAGACAGAGGAGCTGGGTGGAAATGAAGCAATAAAAAAGCTATTTCTGAAATGCAAGTCAGTTGTCGTATTCATTATTCTTTAATTAATGTTCATGTAGTCCAGTTGTCTGCTGTCCACCGTCGCCCCACAGAGAGAGTAAGACAACCTGCAGTGGGCCGATGAGGTGGAGAACTCGTTAACAAAAAAAATTGACAAAGAATGTAAAAGGGATAAAGACAACAAAGTCTATGTAGTGACTGGGGTTGTGCCAGGGAAAGAGTTTATAAAGAGGAAAATTAGCAATGTTGAAGTGAATCGAGCGAACATCCCCACTCACTACTGGTCAGCTTTCGTCTGATGCAAAGTGTATGTCAGGGGGCTACATGCTACAGATGACAGGGGTCAAGGGGGCTAAGGCTACAGTGTATGGAAATATACAAGACCTGAATGCAGAGCTGGAAAAGTATTATCCTAAACCATTTAAAGTGTTTGGAGATAAGGGACCTGAGCCAAGCATATGGAGCAGATGCATTATATTGTAAGGTTAGGTGACCTATGATTATGATTGTCTTCTCCACTTTTTCAATCTGAATGATAGCTTGCTGTGCTTACCATGATCACCCGTAGTTCATGCATTGTCGTAGCAGATTAATATTTCCAAATCTCTGGTTATGTTGAAAATATACCACGTTGAAATGTTGCCGTGTGGGCGCTTCTTTTTCAACTCCCTTGAGACAGAGGAGCTGCGTGGCCAGCTGTTTGTCTGTCTGTCTCTGTCTTTCTTTTACCTTCTTGTGAATTAAAGCAATAAAAAAGCAATTTCTGAAATGCAAGTCAGTTGTCTTATTCATTATTGTTCAGGCATGAAAACGGGTCAGGGGTGAAAAAGGTGAGGAGGACATTACCCCTCTAGGGGGGTCCGGGGCATGCTCCCCCGTAAGCAAAATTTAAATATTCCATATTTTGAAGCATCAAGAGGATGCATTTTGAGTTGCTGTTTTTCCAACCTGGGGAGAGCTGAAGAAACTTAACTTCAGCCATGAGTCAAAAATGATTATGGCCTCCTTACTAAGTATTATGCAAGCCATTTCATGCCAGCCTGTCACTGGGTCTAACATTTACAGTATATGAGGCACAATGTGGTAAGGGCACCACAAATGGCTTAATGCATAACCCCCACAAGAGATGTTGGACATGCTGTAACTTAACTGGTCTACTCTTTCATCATGATTGACAGCCTTTACAATGTTATGCAACTCAGATTTCAATACATTTTATTGGCAATGGCAAGGCCCTTCGCGTTCAGTTTGGCAGGTGCTTTGCACGTGGTCAATTCCCCACTCACAGCCATATCATCCAGTTATTCAACATAATAAATCAGCAGCGAAGAAAACAATACAATCATATTTTCTTGACAAGAATTCCATAAATGAAAAGAGATCTTTACATTTTGCATCATTAAGCACTTATCAAGAATATATACAGTGTATACAGTACCAGTCAAAAGTTTTGACACACCTTTAATTATTTTGAGAAATGTTGTCTTTACTTTTATTATTATCTACATTGTTGATTAATACTGAATACATTTAAACTATGAAAGAACACAGAATGATTCACTAAACAAAAAAAGTGTTATCTACCATGTAGAAAATAATAAAAGTAATGAAAAAACGTCTCTAAAAATTAGAAGTTGTGTCCAAACTTTTGACTGGTACTGTATATGTATATATATATATATATATATATATATATATATATATATATAGGCCTATGTATATTGGCCTTTTTGAGCAGAGCACAACTGAAGCCTTCCATGTGACTTTGCAGCCATGCTCACCTTTCTTGTCACCAAAGTGCTAATCATGTCAGTGCTCAGGGTTGCTCTGTATTGGGTCTTGTTTATGGTAACAAGACTGAAAATCATCATCTGACGTCATGATTTGTTTTATACCTGCAATATACCTGTTTTTATGTGTTACAAACCCATTTTAGATAAACATGGGAGTGGAACATAAAAACTTCCTGACTCCTTAACTAAAACCTATGTCGTGCTCAAAGTTGAAAGAAAACAATCACCACCTCGCCACCGATCACAAAAGTCAAAGTTATCTCAAAATAAGACAATAATGAGTATACGGCTAAGGGCAGAGTAATTGAGTATTTGCCAAGAGCTTCTCAGAACGCGACGTGCAGCATGAGAGCGCAGAGCAGAGAGAGCGTGGAGACTGGAGGTTGGAACTTATATCCAGGCCTATGTCCATGGCTTGGCCAATGAGGGCACTCCTTCCCATGGGCACACCTGCACACAATCACGTTAGAGGAAACAGAGCGCAGAGCGCAATCAGGGCATCAATTAGTGAAACCAGTGAAAGCCAAAACCAGGGATGGCAAAAGAGGGCCACGTAACACCCCCACCCTTAAGAAATACGTTGGCGGCAAAATTTACCAACTCTACAATACAATATTGTAGTAAACTAAGAAAATCACCATTCATGTACATGTTACATGTACACCATGTAAATTCAACACCATACAAGATTACAATAGTAAACCAATACAATACCTTAATACCTACCACTAACTTACCCGACAACTTATTTGGTAACAGTGTTTTACGCACGGGATAAAGCGTCAGCAACAACATTATCCCGACCACGAATGTGCTTGATGTTTAAAAATTATAACCTTGAAGGACAATGCACCAACGCATTAACCGCTGGTTGCTGTTGCACATGCGGTGAAGAAAAGTTAGCGGATTGTGGTCCGTAAACACAGTCACCGTCGCCGCTCCACCTACATAGACCTCAAAGTGCTGGAGCCCCAGCACGAGCGCAAGCGCTTCTCTTACATAGACCTCAAAAAGTTTTAACATCGTTTTGAGGGTTTGATGAAAACGCTCGAGTGCGCCTTGGGACTGCGGGTGGTAACGCCCGACTCACATTGTTGCAGCATCGATGCAACGGACGGTGGAGGAGGAGTCTGGCGCATGGGGTTCTGCTGATACCGGAGACGTTATAGCGAGATGGACAGGTCAACAAACCATTCACGTCACTAGCAAGCTTTACCCTGTGAGTAGTAGCATGCTATTATTAGATAGGGTGCTAAGACACCTCGCAAATCCTACGATACGTATTTTTCAGGTACAATAAAGGGGTTTTTACATTGTACAGTGTCTATTTCTCGGTAACTTTTAAAAAATCTAACCAAAAAAAAGTCAAACAACCAACTTGTAGGTACAAATACGACCATCTACGGAGTTTGGTCAGCCATTTTTTTTTTTGAGCTTGCCGCTGTGTAGACGTGAGCATATACGGGATATGATTGGCTAGCGCCTGTGCTGTCAGTTATGCATGAAAGGGAATTTGATTCGCTGACGCATGCTTTGCCTCTCGAAAAGTTCAACATTCTTCAACTCATGCCGCATGCAAAGCAGGGAACGCAACGCACGCGAACCAAACGGAGCCACAATTCAGTTCGGCAAAGGATGACGTCACCCCATGCAAAGTGAATGGGGATGCGTTAACCCTGACGCATCAACGCCTTCCAACGCAACAATGTGAGTCGGACGTAACTGCTCGACGTGACATGCTGAATGGCCAACTGTTGCATAACCTGTTTGAACACTCTAGACATGAAATTGGTCCCTTGATCTGTCGAGACCAGCTTTGGGAGACCAAACATAGAGAAAAGGTTCAGCATCGCCATCACAATAACGGTCGCTGTAATCTTCCTAAGTGGAATGGCCTTGGGAAAACGCGTTAAACTACACATTATCGTCAGTAGATATTGGTTTCCGGATTTGGTTTTCGGCAGAGGGCCAACACAGTCCAAGATAACGCGTTCGAATGGTTCTGAAGACACTGGGACCGGTTTTAACGGGGCAGGCGGAATGACCTGGTTCGGTTTCCCTGCCACTTGACACGGATGACAGGTCGTACAGAACTTTGCAATATCACGCTAAATTCCTGGCCAAAAAAAATTATGCATTATTCGGTCTGCAGTCTTTTTGATACCCAGATGTCCCGCAAAGTGGTGGTCATGAGCTAGACTTAGGCTGAATCCCATTTCTCCCGCTACCCCTTCGTCTTTCCCCTTCCCCTCCGTTTTGCGCGTTCATGTGGAGGGGTAGGGCTGTCCCAATTCACGTTAAGACAGAGGGGTAGGGGAAGGGGAAGCGCTTTCTACCGCTCCAAACGGAGATTTTCCGAGGGCACGCTTCAAACGGAGGGGTAAGATCGATTTCCCTCAATGCATTGCGAACCCGTGATCATTCACACCCCAATCCCGTAGATGGCGGCAATAAATTGAGTCTGGCAGCTGTCATTAAAGAAGAAACATCGAAACAACATTGAAGAAGTCCCTTTAAAAATGGCAGCGCGGAAAGCAGCACACAAATGTAAGTATTTTCTTTGTAATTCATGGTTTGAAAACTTGTTTGATGAAATGTTGCATTGTGTAAACAGTCACATTTTCTCCATAAAACGCAAATGGAAACCTTTATCAGCAGTGCTCGAAAACTTTGAACACCAGCCAATCGGCCGAATGCTGGTGAAATGTTTGTTTGGCTGGTAGAAAACACCAACTTACTACCCACGTTGAACTATTAATACCTGGGGAAAATGTTCATCGTGCAACAGCTGCTGTATGTATTCTCCAGCGATGACAATAGAACAAGAACTAGTTCCAGACTGTTCCCGTGTCCCGTAGAATCAGTACAAATATCTCCATGGTAACAGTTGGGTTGTTGTCATAAAACGTTAGTTATGTAGCCTACAATCTATGGTTGTTGTCGCTGACCTGCATGGTTGTTGTCATTGTCAATAAAAACTGTTTATGGCGCCACATGATCCAGTAACTACGTGTCGGTGACTGATAAAAGGAATACATAACAATTCCCACAACTATACCTGTGTGCTTTACAGGGTCTCCAGAAGAAACGCGGCAGCTCATCAGGTATAGGGCCGAAAATGACCAGCGTTTCCTGAGGTCCCCAGCAAATTCCAAACAACTCTGGGAGTGAGTTATTTAGGTTTCTTACAGTGTATTGGTTTGTTAATGAGCCCGTTTACATTATCACAATAATGGTGTTATTGCAATAAACGAGTAATTGGAGTAAACACTTTAGATGTGCATGTTAACGTGATCATTGCTGGTTGTAAAGTGTCCTCCTCGTACACGTTATCTGTCAATGTAACGATGCAGGACGCTGATCAAGGACATTGGCCTCCAGGGCAAGGTCACCTCCCAGCAGGTCGGAAAGAAGTGGGAGAATTTGAAGAGGAAGTACAGGGTAAGCTGGAAGCAATGTCCTATAAGAACTTCTATGTATACAAAACAAGGAAATCAAACACAATGCAGTGATGATTTGCCATGGGGATCCAACATTGTGCTTTGTTTATTGCAGGAGCTGAAAACACCCAAAACTGGGGGGGGGGACTGATGGTGGGGAGACTACGGCGTCCACCTGGCAATACTACCAGGAATTGCACGAGTTGCTGGGAGCCAGGCCATCCATTGCCCCTCCAGTGGTGGTGGCATCATTTCACCCCGAGGTAAACATACGGCAGTGGACTGTTATTTCTTTATCTTAAACTGTGTGTGTGTGTGTGTGTTGTTGAAAACATCATTTCAACATAATAGTGTCATACACACACAGCCACAACCCCCAATACTGGAATATAATGTATACCACTTATGCCAATTTCAATATGCTGTTGTATTGCTCACGCTACCCTTGACTTGTCAGTACCCGGTGATGCTGCATTTTTGGGCTCAGCCCTTTCCGAGATCTGAGCTATTCTAATGGGGGCAGATTTTGTTGACATTTTGAAATTTCTTAACATAGGCCTGCTCCAAATATTTTCCCAAAAGGTATCGCTGTTTGCTAGTTGTCTGCTGATGTTGCATAACCTTTTGGATGTTTTTGGGAATCAATCAAGATGTTTTGTTTTAAATGTAAACAAAAACCTGCCCCCATTACAATGACCAGGATCTCGGAAAAGGCTGAAGAAACAAATAAAATATCAGGTACTGACAAGTCCAGGGTAGCATTACAACTGCATGTTGAAATTGGCTGAAGTTATCCTTTAAATTATGCCTAGTATTTCCTGTGTGCTTGATGTCATGTCTTGTATTCTCTTCCCCAGGACACAGAGGAGCCTGGCTGCTCTGCTGCTGGCGACTCTGTGGCTAGCTCCCCTTCCCCATCCCCATCTCCTTCCCTTCCACCCCCCACAAAGAAGAAAAAGGAGAATCCCATTCTGGACTTCCTTAAAGAAGAGAGTGCCAAAGAGCAGAAACGCCATGAGGAAAGTGAAGAGAAAACGAATCGTTTTTTGTTTTTGTTTGATAAGATGGTGGAGAAGATGTGATTTTGTGTGTGGTGTGTAATAAAGTGCCGATTTTTTTCTTTAAAAAAAAAAAACACGATTGGGTGCATTATTATCACACAAACACACACATACATTAATAACGATCAGAAACAGATTGATGTGCAAAGGATTTACTGGAATGAAACACAACTAAAGTATATGAAACGTTGGATTGGAAACAAACTAAAAAGTATTACCACTGTGAGCACAAGCAGCAGTCAACATAAAAGCAGGTTCAGAAAAATAAAACATCCTTACAAGAAAAAAAAAACTATATACAAGGCAGGTGTCCAGTCACACCTGAGCTGCCATTGTGTCCCTGGTTGCATGCCCAGGCCTCTCATTCATTGCTAGGGGGTCCCGGGGAGGTTGAGGATCCAGCACGTCCTGTGCAACGTCATCATCTGGCTCCAGCAGGTCCCCATTCTCCAAACAGATGTTGTGGAGGAAGGCACAGGATGCAATAACCTGATGTGTGAAGGATGGCCTCACCTCCAGAGCTTTAAAAAGGGTGCACCTCCACCTGGTCTTCATCACCCCAAAAGCCCTTTCGATGATCCCACGGCCCTTGGCATGGTGGTAATTGAACCTCCCCTGTATTGGGCCATTCACAGGCTCCCTGTATGGTGTAATAATGCTAACTGGTGCGTCCAAACATGGATAGCCACCATCCCCAAGGAGCGAGTACCCTGTTGGAGGGTACCTTCCAGCCTGATAGAATGTGCTGTTTTTCATGACCCTTGTATCATGAACGGATCCCGGGTAGCCAACAAAGAGATCCAGGAATTTGCCCCTCGCATCACAGATGGCCTGCACGTTCATCGAATAGAATCCCTTATAGTTTAGGTAATCCAATCTATGGCGTGCAGGTGGCTTGATTCTTACGTGGCTCCCGTTTATTGCACCGACAACATTGCCGAATGCAGGGCTCCCGGACAGGTGTGCAAATCCTTGGCCAACTGCATTCAGCTCGCCGGCTTGGGGGAAGGAGATGGCACACTGCAAGTTGGTGCTTATAAGGTTTGCCACCCTATGCACTATTCTGTGAACCGTGGCTTTGGGCACGTTAAAAACACGGGCCACTACAGGGTAAGACAGTCCGTGTGTGAGCCAGTAGACATATACGAGGACCTCGAGCTCACCGACCCAGCCATGGTCCTGCTCTCTCCGCAGCAGCCTCTGCACGGCATCCATGGCCCTTCTGCTGAGACGGAAGTCTCTCCTCAGCTCTGCCTCAACATTAAGCCAGAGACCAAGGATTGGCATGTTCAGGTCCAGGGTGCAATAAGGTCCATGATGACCCGCCTGGGAAAAATTATGGAAGGAATTGGTTAATTTTCAGGGGCTTTTCATCCACCCAAACCAACACATTCATAACATATGCAATGCAGTATTACTACATTTTATTTGTATGCCATCGATTCTAAACAGAGATCACAAATGGTATTTGGATGTGTATTTATTTATTTCTTGATTTATTAGGTCTTTTATCTTTTATACTGTGTGCATGATCTCATCTCTCCACAGCACTTTTACCTTTTTAATATCTTGAAATCAGAAAATGTGTCATGCACTATTATTATTCTCATTATTATGATTGATTTGAATCGTTTTACCCTTATGCGTTTCAAATAATGTCTGTGAGAGTGTGTGAGTGTATGTGTGTGTACTACTACTGCTGCAAAACAATTGCCCAAGCTGGGACAAATAAAAGCTACTTGACTTGACTTGAAGACGCTACTTGGTTATCAACAACGCAAGGAGGCAAAGACATAAGGCTTTAGGTCGTTAGGTGAAGGTGTAGCCAGGATTGCAATAGGCTAAGATAAGACGAATTTCAGTCAGACAACCAAATTATTGGAACAACATTTTTTTATATAACACGATACCTAAACTGAACAGTGTCAAATACATAAAGTTAGGCTACTGTACTGTACACATCACATTCACTGGATGCTGCCCAGAGGTCCGGGGTTTAGGAAGTGCTCACTAACACACGTTTCGTAATACATACCGTAACATCAATCAGCAGCGCTGCCAGGTGTCGGAGACGCCTTCGCCTACTGGCATTTCTTCTCCTCGATGCCAACAGTCTTTGGTGAATCCCAATGGCCCAGGACAGTGCGGCCACAACAGTTGCAGGCGCCATGTTTGTTTATGTCTGTTGAGTGACAGCTGTCGGCGCCATGTTTGTTTATGTCTGGTGAGTGACAGCTGTCGCTCTCCGGTTACGTAACAGCCGACGCTTCGTACTGATGACGTACGTAATTGTTGAAGTGCTATCCCAATTCGAAGGGCTAGCGTTTCAACCCCTTCCGCTACCGCTCCGTTTGAAAAAGCGAAGGCGAAGGGGTAGGGGTAAGGGTAGGGGTAGAGATGAGAAATGGGATTGGGCCTAAGTATTTCCTCTCTATAAGCTGCTGGCACGACAACTTGATTCACAACATGCCAAACATCATGCGCAGGGGCAGTCAACGGCCGCCACTTGCGCATTAACACGCCATCCTGTACAAAATATCCTTGGGGACCAACATCACTGTTTGACATGGCCTCTGAGAACAGTGGCGAGAGAGAGGGGTCGTCTTTTTGCTCTTTAATGAGTTGCTCGCGATTTAGAGGCAATTTAGCCGAGACCGAAGGAGAAACGCAAGGCAACTGGACACCATCAGCCGACGGACGCGCAAGGAAGGTGTCACTGAGACCAACCACATCATCTGGATTGTAATCTTTTACGCGCTGCGCCATGGCGCGTGTAACAACACTGGACGAAAAGACTTCAGGGTAATCCGCGGACATGTCATCATTATCACCTGAAGATTTAAGAGACACAATTGGGCATGGAAAAACTTTTCCACCGGCTAAGTCGTTTCCAAGTAGCATGGCTACGCCTTCAACGGGGAGACTGGGGCGAACTCCCACAACGACATTCCCAGTGATAAGTTTGGACGAGAGAGAGACCTTGTGTGAAGGTACATTAACGTAGCCCATTTCAATTCCCCTAACGAGGATGCCATCTCCTGTTTGTGTACTGTCGCAAAAGGGTAACACGTCTTGCAATACAAAGCTTTGCGAAGCTCCCGTGTCACGCAATATCTTGATAGGCGTAGGCTCGCCAGGCACCCCAGGTAGAGCGACAGTGCCATCCAATATAAACGGCGCAAAGGACCCATTTGTAATAGGTTTCTCAGTCTTTAATTTTGACTGCTTAATCTCGTCCCTTTTCAGATTGGAAACACAGAGACCCGTTTCGGTTTTACCCGGATATGCGGGATACGTTTGGTCTTTATGCTTGTGTCTGTAACAGTCAGCAATCACATGGCCTTTTTTCTTACAGTAAAGGCAGGTTGGAACTGGGTTTCTAAATGATGGTCTGCGCTGGAATTTGTCCTGCGGCGGAGAAGGAGTGCGAGTACGGCCAGACACCGGGCTTTTAACAGACCAGTTTGCTTTTGCGCTACTTCTGACAGTGAAGTCGCGTTTATGAGCAAGCACATACTCATCAGCCAACCCGGCGGCTTGGGACGGTGTTAAGTTTTTGTGCTCGCTTAAGTGGGTAGCGACGCCCTGTGGCAAGTTGTTAGTGAAATCCTCTACGATCACTAGATTGCGTAAAGCGTCAAAAGTGGTAACCTTTTCAGCTTGTAACCAACGGTCGAAAAGAAGTTCTTTCTCTCTAACAAACTCCACATAAGTTAGCGAATCAGTTTTTGGATACGATCTGTATTTTTGTCTGTAGGCCTCGGGGACTAGAGAATAAATGTGTAGTACCGCCTTCTTCACCTTCTCGTAATCAGAGGCATCTCTGAGCGGAAAGGAGGAATAAGCCTCCTGTGCCTTACCCTTGAAAACGCACTGCAAGACCATCGTCCACGCGTCAGCTGGCCATTTTAAAGTTGTAGCTACACGCTCGAAATGATTAAAGAATTTGTCGACCTCTTTCATTGAACGGCGGGACAACTCTAATATTGCGAGCCACATCAAAATCAGACTGGGCGGCCTGTCGACTGCGACTATCCAGTTCCTTTAATTTTAGCGTTTGCTCGTGTTCCAACTTTATAACGCGGAGCTCATGCTCACGCTGCTCTCTCTCTTGCTCTCTTTGTTCACGAAGTTTGGTTTGTTCCCACTCCAGTTCCTTTTCCTTAAGAGCTAGACGCTTCCAGTCAAGCGAGCTTTTTGTGGGAGAGGCCGGAGGGTCGGGAGCTACTTTATCTACTTCGCCAAATACACCGCTGCTATGCAGTGCCTCAATGAGCTGCACCTGTAAATCACCCTTAGAGATGCCGCGACGTACCTCTACTTTGTACCGACCGGCAACACGTAATAATTCGTCACGAGTTATGCTAAGCAGGCCCTCCTGCGTGGGCTCTTTGATAAACTCGTCGAGATCAAACATTGTTGCGAGAGGAAACGAAAAACAGAGAAGCCGATGGCAAAACAAACAAAACTCTTACTCATCAATTAACCTGGCTATTAGAGAAAAAAAAGATCCTACACAGAGGAAAAGGGAAGCGCATCACCGAGGGCGACGTGCAGCAACAACCTCAAAACTCGGATCGATTCGGGAGAAAAAAAATATGTGATCAATTAAAATCACCTTACCAATTAGTGGCTAATTAATTCAATCCCGGACGAGCCCCCATATATGTTACAAACCCATTTTAGATAAACATGGGAGTGGAACATAAAAACCAGGAAACAACCGGAGTGGGGAAAGTGTGGCGATTTTTATTTGTCAAGGCCTCAAAAGTTAACAAAAACGGCGTCGGACGCCTGGACAAAAAACAAAACAGAGGATGTCACGTAACTCAAAAGTCTTGGAGGAAAAGAAAAACCCTATTATAAACCCCTAACTTGAAATTCCAGAAGCTACCTTGCCTCCTCGAAATGAAAAATACGTGAATCTTCCGCAAGCTTCCTGACTCCTTAACTAAAACCTATGTCGTGCTCAAAGTTGAAAGAAAACAATCACCACCTCGCCACCAATCACAAAAGTCAAAGTTATCTCAAAATAAGACAATAATGAGTATACGGCTAAGGGCAGAGTAATTGAGTATTTGCCAAGAGCTTCTCAGAACGCGACGTGCAGCATGAGAGCGCAGAGCAGAGAGAGCGTGGAGACTGGAGGTTGGAACTTATATCCAGGCCTATGTCCATGGCTCGGCCAATGAGGGCACTCCTTCCCATGGGCACACCTGCACACAATCACGTTAGAGGAAACAGAGCGCAGAGCGCAATCAGGGCATCAATTAGTGAAACCAGTGAAAGCCAAAACCAGGGATGGCAAAAGAGGGCCACATAACACTATGGATATAACCTGGGTCTGTTTCCATGGATATAACCTGTGTCTGTTGATATAACCTGTGTCTGTTTCTATGGATATAACCTGTGTCTGATTCCATGGATATAACTGTTGCCCCACCAGTTCAATCTCACTAACAGTAACAGTAACAGTAACAGTAACAGTAACAGTAACAGTAACAATAACAGTAACTTATTCTTTTTTTGTGATACATTTTTTATTGACACTATTTCTGCAGTTAAGACATTCATGCAGTTACAACATGCAAGACAAAAGTATATCAGAACATTAATTACATTTATCATCTGGTGTACATGAACTGAACCCCCCTCCCCCCGCCCCCCACAGCCCACAGGATAAACAACATACAACATACAATACCCCCCTGCGGTCTCATGGAAAGAATATATTAATAGAAAACAAACAAACAAAAGTAAGTAAATAAATAAAATAAAATAAAAACACCTTGCCTAGTCACTGTCTACTGGGGAACTATCTAGTTCCTATGCTGTTGAGGTCAGCATGTCAGAGATGTGTGTGTGTGAGTGTGTGTGTGTGTGTGTGTGTGTGTGTGTGTGTGTGCTGGTGAGGTCAGCATGTCAGAGATGTGTGTGTGTGTGTGTGTGTGTGTGTGTGCGCGTGTGTGTGTGTGTGTGTGTGTGCTGGTGAGGTCAGCATGGCAGAGATGTGTGTGTGTGTGTGTGTGTGTGTGTGTGTGTGTGTGTGTGTGTGTGTGTGTGTGTGTGTGTGTGTGTGTGTGTGTGTATGTGTGTGTGTGTGTGTGTGTGCTGGTGAGGTCAGCATGTCAGAGATCCATCACTATATGCAGATAGCGTAAGTATGATAACCACTTCCACATAACGAGAGAGTGAGGAGGGAGCCATCGCTGGGCTATCATTTTCTTAGTTGCTGTTGAGCCAGCTAGCCATATCTTCCGCAGTGTTTTTCAGTCAAGTTCAAACCAGATTCATCATTTAGTACAGTTACTTATTCCTGAACCCAAGAACACGATAGGTCAGCAGATTTGGCTCCAATGCAGCAGCACCATAGCCTCACTCATGAACATCTGCAACCACAGGGCTGCTGGCCTACACTAATATCATCTAATGATAATGAAAATATAATGATATACTTATAATATTATATTATAATATCATGCCATAGAGGACTCCATGTGACATTATCGATTGGTATCTATAGATCCATGACATTTTTAACATTGCAACAAGGTAGGGTACTACTACTCCACAACACCAGGGGTCAGTGTCCACTACCAGATCTATGTAAAGTGTAACGATTAAGTAAGAATAACGAGTAAGCACCAGTTCTGTGATAAACAAGGACACGTTGGGTAACTGTTCAGGTTCTGTAAGTTTCAATGTCACAAAGGGAGTCTCAGTGATGTGTTTCATGTCTTCAAATGCTACAACCAGTTACGAAATTGTAGCCTTTCAGTGTAGAAAGACATCGGTCGCTACCATTACACATTTGACGGTGACCGCTACATCTACATTGGCAGGTGTGTAGCGTTTACTGTAGTCTATCTCTTCTCTGTAGGTCGTCTTCTTTCGTCGTGTAGATCAGTCATTTATTTTCATTAGACTAGGTGCTTCTCGTCTCCTTTCCAACCGGTTACTAAAATGACTAACGTAGCCCACGTCTCCAGAGTTCGCTCGTTGTACAAGAGGATCCTCATTCTGCACCGCTTCATGCCGATAGACCTGCGGGCGTTGGGGGACCAGTACGTGAAGGATGAGTTCAGACGGGCCAAGTCCGCCTCTTCTGTAGAGGTGAAGAGCTTCATGGCCGAGTGGGAGGTAAGGCCGGGACACTTTGATTCTCTATCAGTCAGGACAGGAGATGCTCACAAGTCGTGTTTCAAGACTTTTGGTAACAAGTCCAAGTCAAGTCTCACCTCATGTCTCACTAATCTAAGTCCTACTCATTCTCACTCAACAGAGTCCTACTTACAGTTTTTCTTAGTTGTTTCTGTACATTTCAATTAAGAATTATCTAATAAAATTCTCAAAACCGTTCATCCTCAACATGGTCTATTCTCGTGGGCTCAGCATAACAGCAATTTTCTATCCTTTTGAACATTCTGGAAATGCTTTTGCACATTTATGCTAAATGCTTTGTACAATTGTTTGCTGTTTAGTCTTACCCCTCACAACATCTAGTTATAAATTAATTCTCAAGTTAAGTCAAGTCAAATGTATTTCTAAAGCACTCGCGCTGTACGTCATGTAGTCATCTGGATTGATGAGGATTGATTTTATTTATTGAAAGGGAAAATATGAGTGTAAAACCAAGCCAGGGTGGAAACATGTGAAAGGTCTATGACCCAACTCTTTAGAGAGCACCTCCCTTCCTAAACTGGCACTTCAACTAGTGCTTAACTTGCACTTACAGCAGTTACATTCCTGCATTTATTGTCTTTATTTTCTTATGTAAAGTAATATTTTCGTCGCTTTGGACAAAAGCGTCAGCTACATGACTAAATGTAAATGACCATAACGACTGGATAACATTAATCAAACATTAATGTGGAATGCACGATTGACCAACTGTTTTTCACCTGGTTGTATTTGGTGCTAAACTGTCCAGTTTCAATCGCTATCCTGCTACAGCACTGCTCAACAATTACTTGCCTTGTTGAATTGAATTGTTGTCAGTGACATAAAATTCAGCTCGCTATAAAATCATATTCAGTTAGTTGGAAACATGCAATAATCTAATGATACATGATTATGAAAGAAAGAGACTTCCTTGATATAGTTTTATCTTGACAACATGACTAAATACCTTGTCTGTCTTGGTTACAAAACATGACAAAAGGATCTTTACTTTACTTTCGTAGCACAAACGAAGTATTTTGAGAGAGTAACGGGCTTAATGTAGGAGGGAATGACATTCAGCTCGCCAGACATCGTAAATGCGCAATAAATACATGAATAAACAAACAAACAAACAAAATGAAGATTGTTCACAAGTCCCAAATATTGAGTCTGAGTTGAGTCTCCAGTCACTTTGTGTGCAACTGAAGTAGGTCTTGCATCTCTGTAGAGTGGATAATAATAATAATAAAAAACACTTTATTTATATAGCACCTTTCATGCAAAAGAATGCAGCTCAAAGTGCTTTACAGCAAATACATAACGTGCACAAAAAAATTACATGCACATAAAAAAAAACATCAAAGAAACATAAAAACTCAGATATAGTGATAATGATAATAATAATTATTAAAATGATAAAATTGAATACATAGAATGCATAGCATAAAATAGAAAATACTCTGCAGAGATAGCCTATATTTAATCTAACCCCTAAATATCACATGTAAGATAAAAGTCTACAGTTTACAGTTCAACTCAACTTTATTTGAACTGTGAACTATTTCAGGCTATTGCATTTCACCAATTTCTGGTTGGTTTCATAATTGGAGCAATCTGTTAAGAGCCATGATTTAAGTTTTAGCATTCTATGTTAATACTGTGTAAATTAGAAGTGTGTCTTGTAAATCAAACCAACTCGACTTTACTCGCTGGACCCTATCCCATCCAACATCCTTCAAGCCATTTCCCCTGCCGTCCTACCGGCAATAACACAGGTGATTAATGCCTCTTTTAATTCTGCAACATTTCCTTCTTCATTCAAGGTGGCTCGGGTGACGCCGCTGCTCAAAAAGCCGTCTCTCGATCCCACTCAGGTGGAAAACTACCGACCGGTCTCACTTCTCACTCTCCTATCTAAAACACTTGAGAGGGCAGCCTCCAAACAGGTCACAGAGTTCCTGTCAACAAACAATCTCCTCGATCCAAACCAATCTGGATTCAAAAGCGGTCACTCCACCGAAACAGCCCTGCTATCTGTGACAGAGGCTTTAAAAACAGCTAGAGCAGCAGCTCAATCCTCAGTTCTTGTCCTGCTTGACCTATCAGCTGCGTTTGATACAGTCAACCACCGCATTCTTCTGTCCATACTATCAAGTATGGGCATCTCAGGCAAGGCGCACTCCTGGTTTGAATCGTACCTCTCTGGGCGCTCATTCAAGGTGTCATGGCAAGGTCATCTATCTGTACCCCACCACCTCACCACTGGGGTGCCCCAGGGGTCTGTAATGGGACCACTTCTCTTTGCCATCTACACCACCTCGCTGGGCCCCATCATCCGCTCGCATGGTTTTTCCTACCACTGTTATGCCGATGATACTCAACTGGTTCTGTCCTTCCCTCCTGAGGACAACACTGTTTCGGCACGGATCTCAGACTGTCTTGCTGATATATCCACATGGATGAAAAACCACCACCTTCAGCTGAACCTGGCCAAAACAGAACTGATGGTCTTCCCAGCCAAACAGTTCATCCACCACAACATCAACATCAAGACTGACTCTTTATCTCTGGCTCCATCCAAAACAGCAAGAAACCTCGGGGTCATTTTTGACGACCAACTAACCTTCACAGCCCACATTGCCTCTGTCGCGAGGTCATGCCGCTTTGCGCTTTACAACATCCGCAAAATCAGGCCGTACCTAACCCAGTATGCCACCCAGCTCCTGGTGCAAACCTTGGTGGGTTCCCGCCTCGACTACTGCAACGCCCTCCTAACGGGCCTGCCGGCATGCGTGGTAAAACCACTACAGATGATCCAGAACGCAGCGGCGCGCCTGGTGTTCAACCAACCAAAGAGGGCACATGTCACCCCGCTACTCACTGAGCTCCACTGGCTGCCAGTAGCTGCTCGCATCAAATTCAAGTCACTTATGCTTGCCTACAAAGTGCTTACTGGGTCTGCTCCCACCTACCTAAATGCTCTTGTAAGGGCAAATGTCACACCCAGGACGCTGCGCTCATCCAGTGAGCGTCGTCTGGCACTGCCCCCAGTGCAAACAAGGCAATCCAGACTATTCTCAGTTGTAGTTCCACGTTGGTGGAACGACCTGCCTAGCACTACCAGAGCAGGAGCGTCCCTCCCTACCTTTAAGAAACTCTTGAAGACCCAACTCTTCAAAGAGCACCTCTCTTCCTAAACTGGCACCTTGGCTCAACCTGCACTTAAGCAGCAACAGGCCCGCACTTCTTTTTTTATTCTTTCTATGTCGTTTTATAAGCAATATTTATGGTTACACCAGGTTTTTTAATGCTCTTAGCTTGATTGTTCTCCCTTGTACGTCGCTTTGGACAAAAGCGTCTGCTAAATGACTAAATGTAAAATGTAAATGTTATGGTTTGTTGTTGATCTATAAACTGCTATTTGCTCTCCAGGAACAAGTAGATGGCAAATTAAAATATGAATTAGAATTTTAGTCAATGCGATTTTTGCATCACAAGATGCAATGTAGTCTTCTCCGAGGGATCACATACAGAAAAAGATGGTGTGCACATAAGACTTTAAAACCCACATCAACAGAGGATCCTTTGAACTGAAGTGATATTTAGTGTAATTTAGCTGGTGAGGTCCATACTACTTATTCATTTAACCACTAAAGGAAAGCGTAATACATTACATTATCCATAGATCATCTATTAGGTCCTCATACAATCACGCACACGGGAAGCCTCTTGTATACCGAGCATATGCTATGACATCATCCGGCCACTAGGTGGGGCTCAGTCCCTAGCCAAAGTGAAGACACCTTTCCACTTGTGCCGTGCCAAACTCCACACTCCCAGTTGGCTGAGCTCCTTCCGATCGGAGAACTGATGGCGTGATATTAAAAGAACCGAGGAGTTCTGAGGAGCATCTTCTCCAGTGCAATTGTTGTTTTTAGAGTGTGTGTGTGTGTGTCTGTGTGCTGTTTTTAGAGTGAGACTGGCAGATTGGC
>NC_137918.1:16691039-16696039 GCF_963457725.1 Sprattus sprattus | reverse complement strand
GGGTGCGTCAGAGTGGGGAAGGGGATATGGAGCTGCACGACGGCTGTGTGTGTGTGTGTGTGTGAGGGTATGTGTGCGTCAGAGTGGGGCAGGAGACACAGGGCAGCACGACGGCTGTGTGAGTGAGCGAGCGAGCGAGTGAGCGAATGGGTCAGAATGGGGAAGGGGATATAGGGCCGCACAACGGCAGTGTGTGTGTGTGTGTGTGTGTGTGTGTGTGTGTGTGTGTGTGTGTGTGTGTGTGTGTGTGTGTGTGTGTGTGTGTGTGTGTGTGTGTGTGTGTGTGTGTGTGTGTGTGTGTGTGCGTCAGAGTGGGGCAGGAGACACGGGGCAGCACGAGGGCAGGATGTGCATTAGGACCGTCAGTCACACAATCACACAGAATTAAATCAACCAAGCAACCTATGTGGACATTCATTCAGAAACACCGTCACACACTTTCTCACACACACACACACACACACACACACACACAGTACTCAAGTTTGATTAGATACGCAGGTATGATAAGAATTCTGTTCGAGGCACACTTAGGAGAAGAATGTTCAGCCTTTTGTATTCAGGCTGTGGAATCTTTGTGAGAGTTCTGGAACATTCTGTGATAAGGCATGTCAGGTTAGTCTCTCCCCTAAGCCCTGCTAGCGTGTGTGTGTGTGTGTGTGTGTGTGTGTGTGTGTGGCGGTATAATAGAGGGGCGGAGGGAGGATGGGACTTCCATTAACCCCGCCAGGTAACCCACGGCAACCTCCACTCAGCCCCCATAGGGCATCTCTGAGCAGAAGATGGAGGTCAAAGGGCACCGAGGTATGAGTGAGCAGAAGACTTCTGGAGACTTTTAAATTATTACATTCAGAGGCTTCTTTTGAATCGGTGCGGAGCTGTGTGTGTGTGTGTGCGTGTGTGTCTGTGTGTGTGTGTCTCTGTGTGTGTGCGTGTGTGTGTGTAATTGTGGTTTAATAATAAGTTGTACTTTAGGAAGAACCTGGTGTACTGAAAACTGAATCATGTACCAAACCAGATCTGGTGAATGGCTCCCAGTGTCACGGTGTGTGTGTGTGTGTGTGTGTGTGTGTGTGTGTGTGTGTGTGTGTGTGTGTGTGTGTGTGTGTGTGTGTGTGTGTGTGTGTGTGTGTGTGTGTGGTGTACGTGTGTGTGTGGTGTGTGTGTGTGTACGTGTGTGTGTGTGTGTGTGGTGTGTGTGTGTCTGTGTGTGGTGTGTGTGTGTGAAAAGAAATGAACTGTTGTGTCAGATTTACAGTTTGGAAGTCTTTTGATCTGATTAAAGCTCTATTCCTGATTACCCTGTTCCTCTATTACTGATGTTAAAAGTTTCTCACAAAGTCAAGCAAAACTGGCAAGGTGTGAAGTAACAAGAGGTTTATTTAGTTAGCGCAATACCAACAGCATAAAGCTGAGTCTGTCTCGAGACAACACTCCCGTACACAATTTTTCATTGGCTTATATACATTTGATGTCACATTAAAATCTTCTGATCCCCTCCCTCTGACCTTGAGGTGCCTATGGCTCTGTTAACTGCAGTAGGCCCAAAACCCATTTTCGCTGAGTTGAATTTCCCCAGCTGCATATCCCTGACCTTTCTATAACACTCTGATAAGTTTTTTTCAGGACTTAAAAGACCTCGCCGCGGAGTAGCACAGCCTATTGCGACCAGCGTTTTCCAAGCCCAATATGTTCATTTTTAAGACTGCTGTAATCATATGTCAACCTAATATCTCATGCTGTGTTACACACATATCATGGTGCTTATTATGAACATTCTATTGATTACTATAATATTAGTATTTTTCATATATTAAACAAAACCTGTGTCCATCTGATGGTGTCTGCATAGGCGAGTATGGTCTGTGGGCCTCTGCCTCTGTGCTTCTGCCTGTGTGTGTGTGTGTGTGTGTGTGTGTGTGTGTGTGTGTGTGTGTGTGTGTGTGTGTGTGTGTGTGTGTGTGTGTGTGTGTATGCGCCTGTGTGTGAGTGAAGATGGAGGGATGGAGAGAGATAGAGAGAGATGGAGAGATTGAAAGATGAAGGGATCTGTCAAGGAGTGGAGTGGCTGCAACCGTATCAACTTTAGTAGTGTGTGTCTGTATGTGTGTGTCTGTATGTGTGTGTGTGTGTGTGTATGTGATCAGTCTGGAATTCAGTCCTCAGTCTCCACTGTTAGCTGTGCAATGGCTCCGTGCTGATGGGGTCTCCTCTGTTGTTCTGTGTGTGTCCATCTCTTGGTGTTAGAATGAGTGTGTCCATCTCTGGCTGTGAGTATGAGTGTGTGTCCATCTCTTGGTGTTAGAATGAGTGTGTCCATCTCTGGCTGTGAGAATGAGTGTGTGTCCATCTCTTGGTGTTAGAATGAGTGTGTGTCCATCTCTGAGTGTGAGTATGAGTGTGTGTCCATCTCTGGCTGTGAGTATGAGTGTGTGTCCATCTCTGGCTGTGAGTATGAGTGTGTGTCCATCTCTTGGTGTTAGAATGAGTGTGTGTCCATCTCTGAGTGTGAGTATGAGTGTGTGTCCATCTCTGAGTGTGAGAATGAGTGTGTGTCCATCTCTGGCCGTGAGTATGAGTGTGTGTCCATCTCTGAGTGTGAGTATGAGTGTGTCCATCTCTTGGTGTTAGAATGAGTGTGTGTCCATCTCTGAGTGTGAGAATGAGTGTGTGTCCATCTCTGGCTGTGAGAATGAGTGTGTGTCCATCTCTGAGTGTGAGAATGAGTGTGTGTCCATCTCTGAGTGTGAGAATGAGTGTGTGTCCATCTCTGAGTGTGAGAATGAGTGTGTGTCCATCTCTGGCTGTGAGAATGAGTGTGTGTCCATCTCTGGCTGTGAGAATGAGTGTGTGTCCATCTCTGAGTGTGAGAATGAGTGTGTCCATCTCTGAGTGTGAGAATGAGTGTGTGTCCATCTCTGGCTGTGAGTATGAGTGTGTGTCCATCTCTGAGTGTGAGAATGAGTGTGTGTCCATCTCTGAGTGTGAGTATGAGTGTGTGTCCATCTCTGGCTGTGAGTATGAGTGTGTGTCCATCTCTGAGTGTGAGAATGAGTGTGTGTCCATCTCTGGCTGTGAGTATGAGTGTGTGTCCATCTCTGGCTGTGAGAATGAGTGTGTGTCCATCTCTGGCTGTGAGAATGAGTGTGTGTCCATCTCTGAGTGTGGGAAGGAGTGTGTGTCCATCTCTGAGTGTGAGTATGAGTGTGTGTCCATCTCTGAGTGTGAGAATGAGTGTGTGTCCATCTCTGGCCGTGAGTATGAGTGTGTGTCCATCTCTGAGTGTGAGAATGAGTGTGTGTCCATCTCTGAGTGTGAGAATGAGTGTGTGTCCATCTCTGAGTGTGAGAATGAGTGTGTGTCCATCTCTTGGTGTGAGAATGAGTGTGTCCATCTCTGGCTGTGAGAATGAGTGTGTGTCCATCTCTGAGTGTGGGAAGATGTGTGTGTGTCCATCTCTGGCTGTGAGTATGAGTGTGTCCATCTCTTGGTGTTAGTATGAGTGTGTCCATCTCTTGGTGTTAGTATGTGTGTGTCCATCTCTGGCTGTGAGTATGAGTGTGTGTCCATCTCTGGCTGTGAGAATGAGTGTGTGTCCATCTCTGGCTGTGAGTATGAGTGTGTCCATCTCTGGCTGTGAGTATGAGTGTGTGTCCATCTCTGGCTGTGAGAATGAGTGTGTGTCCATCTCTGAGTGTGAGAAGGAGTGTGTGTCCATCTCTGGCTGTGAGTATGAGTGTGTGTCCATCTCTGAGTGTGAGAAGGAGTGTGTGTGTCTGTAGCTTTGTGTGTTAATAATATACACAGATTAGTAAAACTTAATTTACAGATTTTCCACCACAGAACTCCGATTCACGGTGTAAAATGGAGCTGAGGTTGATCTTTTATTCGCATCATATCACACGTGTTGAGATATTCATTGTATCCATTCAAGTTGCCGTGACAACCTCAAATGAGGAGAGTGTCCATGTTGTCTTCTCCGAGCACAGCTGGTTGAGACACACACACACACACACACACACACACACACAGCTGGTTGAAATGCCACAGACTTCCAATTTCCTGCCGACACATATTTACGAATCGTTGCTCGTTGTCTTCCTTACTGTCTCCTCCTCCTCCACCCTCCTCCTCTTCCTCCTCTTCCTCCTCTTCTTCCTCCTCCTATGCAAATGAGTTAGATGGAAACATCTTGGTTACTTACGCATCCTTGGTTCCCTTAGCAGGGACCAGATATAACACATGGGACATGACGTATGAATGTGCTTAAAATATGCAAATGAGTTAGGTGGAAACCCAGCTCGTTCTCTTCCTTAGTCTCTCCTCCTCTTCCTCTTCCTCTTCCTCCTCCTCCTCCTCCTCTTCCTCTTCCTCATCTTCCTCCTCCTATTTTTCCTCCTCTTCCTCCTCCTCCTCTTCCTCTTCCTCCTCTTCCTCCTCCTCTTCCTCCTCCTCCTCTTCCTTCTCTTCCTCTTCCTCTTCCTCATCTTCCTCCTCCTATTTTTCCTCCTTCTTCCTCCTCCTCCTCTTTTTCCTCCTCTTCTTCTTCCTCTTCCTCCTACTCCTCCTCCTCCTCTTTTTCCTCCTCCTCCTCCTCCTCCTCTTTGTGGTGTCTAAAATATGTACTGCACACCAAGGTCCCATTTAAGCAGAAGTCGAACAGCAGATGGTGGGTCTCAGTACTGTATTGCAGATGTTAAACCACAATAAGAGAAAGTTCCCGTAAAGTTTCTGACAAAATGAATCCGCGCTAACATATTTAAAATCTAACCTGACACTCCCACTACAGCCCTGACTGGCTGACCCTTTAACCCAATCAAAAGATCACCTCTACCCCGACTCCATCCAATCAGAAAGCTTCTTAACTGAGTCTAATGACCCACCCCTTTTTCCTCATTTGAAATCGTTGTGTGTGTGTGTGATTAGCCCTCAAACTAATCAAATTAATGATCTAACATTTCTTCTGGCTCATATTAAAATATCCCACATCTTCTTGTGTT
>NC_137918.1:16683539-16686039 GCF_963457725.1 Sprattus sprattus | reverse complement strand
ATGAGAATAATCAGAGATCTGGGAAACACAGGAATAATCAGAGATCTGGGAAACATGAGAATAATCAGAGATCTGGGAAACACAGGAATAATCAGAGATCTGGGAAACATGAGAATAATCAGAGATCTGGGAAACACAGGAATAATCAGATATCTGGGAAACATGAGAATAATCAGAGATCTGGGAAACATGAGAATAATCAGAGATCTGGAAAACACGGGAATAATAAGAGATTTGGGAAACACGGGAATAATCAGAGATCTGGAAAACACGTAAATAACCAGAGATCTGGGTCAGTTTAGCTCACTGATATGATACACGCCCAAGGATGTGAGACAGTTTAGCTCACTGATATGATACACGCCCAAGGATGTGAGACAGTTTAGCTCACTGATATGATACACGCCCAAGGCTGTGAGACAGTTTAGCTCACTGATATGATACACACCCAAGGATGTGAGACAGTTTAGCTCACTGATATGATACACGCCCAAGGCTGTGAGACAGTTTAGCTCACTGATATGATACACACCCAAGGCTGTGAGACAGTTTAGCTCACTGATATGATACACACCCAAGGCTGTGAGACAGTTTAGCTCACTGATATGATACACACCCAAGGATGTGAGACAGTTTAGCTCACTGATATGATACACGCCCAAGGCAGTGAGACAGTTTAGCTCACTGATATGATACACGCCCAAGGCTGTGAGACAGTTTAGCTCACTGATATGATACACGCCCAAGGCTGTGAGACAGTTTAGCTCACTGATATGATACACGCCCAAGGCTGTGAGACAGTTTAGCTCACTGATATGATACACACCCAAGGCTGTGAGACAGTTTAGCTCACTGATATGATACACGCCCAAGGCTGTGAGACAGTTTAGCTCACTGATATGATACACGCCCAAGGATGTGAGACAGTTTAGCTCACTGATATGATACACGCCCAAGGCTGTGAGACAGTTTAGCTCACTGATATGATACACGCCCTAGGCTGTGAGACAGTTTAGCTCACTGATATGATACACGCCCAAGGCTGTGAGACAGTTTAGCTCACTGATATGATACACGCCCAAGGCTGTGAGACAGTTTAGCTCACTGATATGATACACGCCCAAGGCTGTGAGACAGTTTAGCTCACTGATATGATACACGCCCAAGGCTGTGAGACAGTTTAGCTCACTGATATGATACATGCCCAAGGCTGTGAGACAGTTTAGCTCACTGATATGATACACGCCCAAGGACAGTTCACCGTGAGACACAGCAGTCTCAGGAGGGGCAGTAGTGGTGTGTGTGTGTTTGTAAGGACAGGAGAGTGTGTGTTTGTGTGTGCAGTAGTGGTGTGTGTGTGTTTGTAGGTACAGGAGAGTGTGTGTTTGTGTGTGCAGTAGTGGTGTGTGTGTGTTTGTAAGGACATGAGAGTGTGTGTTTGTGTGTGCAGTAGTGGTGTGTGTGTGTTTGTAAGGACAGGAGAGTGTGTGTTTGTGTGTGCAGTAGTGGTGTGTGTGTGTTTGTAGGGACAGGAGAGTCTGTTTTTGTGTGTGCAGTAGTGGGCCTGGAGCTCCAAAGCCGATCGATTGGACTGAGTAAGAGAGAGAGAGGAGGTGTACGTAAGGAGATCTCGTAGGAGGTGTACGGGAGGAGATCTCGTGAGAGGAGCGAACGTGAGGAGATCTCGTGAGAGATGAACGTGAGGAGATGTACGGGAGGAGATCTCGTGAGAGGAGCGAACGTGAGGAGATGTACGGGAGGAGACCTTTTGAGAGGTGAACGTGAGGAGATGTACGGGAGGAGATCTCGTGAGAGGAGCGAACGTGAGGAGATATACGGGAGGAGACCTTTTGAGAGGTGAACGTGAGGAGATGTACGGGAGGAGATCTCGTGAGAGGAGCGAACGTGAGGAGATGTACGGGAGGAGACCTTTACGGGAGATGATCTCGTCAGAGAAGCGAACGTGAGGAGGTGTTTCCTGTGTGGGCAGTAGACCTCCGCTGATCTTCAGCCAACAGGCACGGATGGAATCATGGACAGGTGTGTGTGTGCGTGTGTGTGTGTGCGTGTGTGTGTGCATGCATGTGCATGAGTGTGTGTGAGTATGTGTGTGAGTATATGTTGCAAATCCTACAGGAGACATTGACATCATCGAAACATCACGTGCCTTGCGTCTGTGACCTATAGCCTATATCTGAGTCTGAGGTTTCCAGATCATGACACCATCCACAGTGTATAGTAACCACAGTAACACTTCTGTTCCTCAGAACCAGGCTTTGGACCACAGTAACACTTCTCTTCCTCAGAACCAGGCTTTGGACCACAGTAACACTTCTCTTCCCCAGAACCAGGCTTTGGACTTGTTTGGGTTTTGGCCGGAACAAACCTGATGATTTGCTTTGGAAGTGTGACATTTAAGAAAGCACCATTAATTCACTTGCGGATATGAATGGAGGCGCGCGCGCACACACACACACACACACACACACACGAGTGGTGT
>NC_137918.1:16673539-16676039 GCF_963457725.1 Sprattus sprattus | reverse complement strand
TCTACTCTACTCTACTCTACTCTGCTTTGCTCTGCTCTGCTCTACTCTACTCTACTCTACTCTACTCTACTCTACTCTACTCTACCCTGCTCTACTCTACTCTACTCTACTCTGCTCTACTCTGCTCTGCTCTGCTCTGCTCTGCTCTGCATGGGATAGAGGTCAGCAGAGCTGAACAGACAGCTTTTAATCGAGCACAGGGTCTGGGCCCAAGACGGCGCTCATATACATAAACATAGCACAAACAGTAATTTGTGTTTGGTAGATTAGTCAGCTCTAATGCTCATCCCCCAAATGCATGTTCCTTCAAAATGTGGCACCATTTAAAAGGGAAAAGAAGAGAAGCATGCCAAGAAGCATTGTTACAACAAAGAAATAATCTACTTATTTGTGCTTTTTATGCTTTTATGATGCTGCTATAGGCCCCCATACACTGAAGTGTGTGTGTGTGTGTCTGCGTGTGCGTCTGCGTGTGCGTGTGCGTCTGCGTCTGCGTCTGCGTCTGCGTCTGCGTCTGCGTGTCTGAGTCTGTGTGTGTGTGTGTGGGCACTGTAGAAACAGAAACAATAAAAGCAGGTTAAGGCTACTTGTTGTGCTATGTTTATATACAGCTTACACACTGCCTACACTACCCTCTATTTCTCCATATCTCTATCATTTATCATTTTCTCCCCTTCCTCTCTGCCACACACACTCTCTAACTATACCTCAGTCCATCTGTTACATTCTCTCAAATCTGTTTCTCCACTTGCTTCTCTGTCTTTCTCCCTCTCTCTCTTTCTCCCTCTCTCTCTTTTTCCCTCTCTCTCTTTCTCTCTCACTGCCATTTCATTCTCTTTTTTTCTGTATTTCATGCATTGCTTCCTTCCATCTGGGCGAGTGTGTGTGTGTGTGTGTGTGTGTGTGTGCAGGGCGATTATCATATTTGACTTTCATCCTCTCTCCAGTGCGGCTTCCTTTGAGGGCCGTTAATAAGATGGCCGCATTCATTATTAAAAGACAATTATTTAACGGGGATTCTCTGCAGGAGGACAGTAATGTGTGTGTGTGTGTGTGTGTGTGTGTGTGTGTGTGTGTGTGTGTGTGTGTGTTTCTCTGCAGGAGGACAGTAATGTGCTCGCTGTCTGTGGTCTTTCCGTGACAGTGCATCAGATACCCCAAGGCTCCGGACATGGCTACTCACTCCATCACCAGTACCGAGGCTATTCCAGATACTCGCTCCATCACCAGTACCAAGGCTATTCCAGATACTCGCTCCATCACCTGTACCGAGGCTATTCCAGAGCAGACATGGCTACTCCATCCCCCTTACCGAGGCTATTCCAGATACTCGCTCCATCACCAGTACCGAGGCTATTCCAGATACTCACTCCATCACCCGTACCGAGGCTATTCCAGATACTCGCTCCATCACCTGTACCGAGGCTATTCCAGATACTCGCTCCATCACCAGTACCGAGGCTATTCCAGATACTCGCTCCATCACCTGTACCGAGGCTATTCTAGAGCAGACATGGCTACTCCATCACCAGTACCGAGGCTATTCCAGATACTCGCTCCATCACCAGTACCGAGGCTATTCCAGATACTCACTCCATCACCCATACCGAGGCTATTCCAGATGCTCACTCCCTCACTTGTACCGAGGCTATTCCAGATACTCGCTCCATCACCAGTACCGAGGCTATTCCAGATACTCGCTCCATCACCAGTACCGAGGCTATTCCAGATACTCGCTCCATCACCAGTACCGAGGCTATTCCAGATACTCGCTCCATCACCAGTACCGAGGCTATTCCAGATCAGATATGGCTACTCACCTGTACCGAGGCTATTCCAGATCAGATATGGCTACTCACCTGTACCGAGGCTATTCCAGAGCAGACATGGCTACTCACCTGTACAGAGGCTATTCCAGAGCAGACATGGCTACTCACCTGTACGGAGGCTATTCCAGAGCAGATATGGCTACTCACCTGTACAGAGGCTATTCCAGATCAGATATGGCTACTCACCTGTACAGAGGCTATTCCAGATCAGATATGGCTACTCACCTGTACCGAGGCTATTCCAGATCCTCTGAGCTTGCGGTTCCATGGGCCAACATATGACCTTGAATAAACGCATCTGTGTTCAAAATGGTGAAAATGGAGTCCCTTGATAACTTCAGAGTGTGTGTGTGTGTGTATCTGTGTGTTTGTGTGTGTGTGTGTCTGTGTGTGTGTGTGTGTGTGTGTGTGTGTGTGTGTGTGTGTGTGTGTGTGTGTGTGTGTGTGTGTGTGTGTATTGCACCGACATAGCCATATGTAAGTCTGTAATGATGATGTCTGTTTAAATGCATTGAAAAAGCCACGGTGCACTGGAGGAGGTAATTACATATTAAACATCTGCAGTAGCACACACACACACACACACACACACACACACACACACACGCACACGCACACGCACACACACACGCACGCACACACGCACACCCACACGCACACGCGCACACGCA
>NC_137918.1:16663539-16666039 GCF_963457725.1 Sprattus sprattus | reverse complement strand
GCCTCGAATTCACTAACATTAACCCAGCCTTCTGATTTTTGATTAGCCTCCTATCTTGATATAATTCTTCTTATTCAGACGTAACATAACTTTCATGACCACAAATATAAATTGGCAAGCGATTTAATTTGCTTTTTTTATTCATAAATGTATGTAAAATGGTCGCAGCAAAGGCTCATGGGAAATGGGATGACAGACATGTCATGTTGTACTGTTCCAAACTCTTTATTATCAATAGAAAAAATAATTATTTTTCTCATATCCTTTAGTCTGACCACTGATTTTATTAACCATCATAATGTAATGTTGTTAATTGGAGCTTGAATGTTTTGTGTAATGTGTTTATCCTCGTGCTGTATAGTCTCTAGGTTTTTCACGTTTTTTCAGTTGTGTAAATAAAGCGCTAAAGCACCACCCACAGGTGTGAGGTATGTACTACAGCCCTTTAAACACAATCTGGTGGCTCCGTTTTTACGCAAATCTCTCATTGCCAGCCTCCGTATTTACGAAATTAAAAGATTCGATTGGTGTGAAAAGTAAATCCGATTCGGAGGCCCTAGACTTCGTGTGCATATGACCTGAGTGCACCAAGGCTTCTGTTTCCCTCACTGCTAAATGGAGACAACAGACCACCTGCTGAAAGGTGTTGATCTTAATAGCTGTGTTTCCATTATCACACACACACACACACACACACACACACAGCTCGTGTTGATCTTAATAGCTGTGTTTCCATTATCACAGACACACACACACACACACACACACACAGCTCGTGTTGATCTTAATAGCTGTGTTTCCATTATCACACACATACACACACACACACATACACACACACACACACACACACACACGCATCACTACCCCTGGGCTAAACAGGGTTAACTGGTGCTTGAGGCGTGTGAAAGGCGGGGTTAGCAGAGTCAGGTAAGAGAGGTTCAATGCCAAAAGAAGGAGTGTGTGTGTGTGTGTGTGTGTGTGTGTGTGTGTGTCGAGAGTCAGGTAAAAGAGGTTCAGCGACAAAGGAAGAGATAACTAGTCAATATCAAATAACCTACACGCTACCAAATAACCTACACGCTACCAAATAACCTACACGCTACCAAATAACCTACACGCTACCAACATGCTACCAAATAACCTACACGCTACCAACATGCTACCAAATAACCTACACGCTACCAAATAACCTACACGCTACCAACATGCTACCAAATAACCTACACGCTACCAAACTACTACACGCTACCAAATAACCTACACGCTACCAAATAATCTACATGCCACCAAATAACCTACACGCTACCAAATAACCTACACACTACCAAATAACCTACACGCTACCAACATGCTACCAAATAACCTACACGCTACCAAATAACCTACACGCTACCAAATAACCTACACGCTACCAAATAATCTACATGCCACCAAATAACCTACACGCTACCAAATAATCTACACGCTACCAAATAACCTACACGCTACCAACATGCTACCAAATAACCTACACGCTACCAAATAACCTACCCGCTACCAAATAATCTACATGCTACCAAATAACCTACACGCTACCAACATGCTACCAAATAACCTACACGCTACCAAATAACCTACCCGCTACCAAATAATCTACACGCTACCAAATAACCTACACGCTACCAACATGCTACCAAATAACCTACACGCTACCAAATAACCTACCCGCTACCAAATAATCTACATGCTACCAAATAACCTACACGCTTCCAAAAAACCTACACGCTACCAAATAACCTACATGCCACCAAATTACCTTCAGGCTACCAAATAACCTACACGCTACCAAATCATCTTAATAGATAGTAAAAAATGTCGAATCGTTGGAGTTGGTCAGCACATAAAATGCACATCAAATAAAACATAAACAAAAAAATGTGCAGTGGCAGCTTGATAACGTAAGGGAGACTGAACAACCAACACCATAGTAACAGGGGCAGCTCGTCCATAAGGGCGATTGGGGCGACGCACTGCCTATGGGAAAAGGAAGAAAATAAAAAAATAATAATTCCTGATGTATAAATTCAATTGCACGACTACATGTAAATGTAAATTTCATATTTGTTTTCTGTCAGATTCTACCACTAGACCGTCTGATATGCCTCTGTATGTCATTGTCGGATCAGGTAACAGTCATTCAGTCAGCCTAGAGTCGTGATTCAAATGGCCCCGCCCCTTCAGGTCGATCTTGGGCAAAATGAAAATCGCCCCAGACCTTTCCCATTGACTCCCATGATAAATGCGTTTTTCTCACAAAACAGAGCTCTCAATTCATTCTCTATGGCTTCCGGGAGGGCGAGCCCCTCCAAGTCTAGTTATAAGTAAGCGACGCAAAAGCCTTTGGTAAAATCCAATGAGGACGTCACACAGCTTCGACAAAGGCATGTCAAGATGGCACCTGTTCAGCACAACAACTCCATCCGCTCTTTGACAGAAACTTCTTTTTAGTCAGCGTAAT
>NC_137918.1:16626039-16633539 GCF_963457725.1 Sprattus sprattus | reverse complement strand
TGCAGTGTCTTCAGATCTCGAATAATGCAAAGAAAACAAGCTCATATTCATTTTTAAACTACACAATACTAATGCTTACACTTAGGAAGACTTCAGAAATCAATATTTGGTGGAAAAACCTTGATTTGAAATCACAACTTTCATGTGTCTTGGCATGCTCTCCACCAGTCTTTCACATTGCCGTTGGGTGACTTTATGCTACTCCTGGCGCAAGAATTCAAGCAGCTCGGCTTCTTTTCATGGCTTGTGACCATCCATCTTCCTCTTGATCACATTTCAGAGGTTTTTGATGGGATTCAGGAGAAGACGAACTTAGAAGACCCTCCAGTCCGCTTTTTCAATCCTTATGGTCTTTTACAAACCTCAGCCAGGCAAAGTACAACGTTGTCCCGGAAGAAAAACTTGCTTCCTTTTGCTCTGACAATGTTCCCCAACTCTGAGAAGTGTTTTTTCCAGCAGGGCAATGCTCCATGCCACACAGCCAGGCCAGTAAAGGTGTGGATGGAGTACCACCAGATCAGGACCCTGTCATGGCCAGCCCAATTTCGAGACCTGAATCCCATCAAAAACCTCTGAAATGTGATCAAGAGGAAGATGGATGGTCACAAGCCATGAAAAGAAGCCGAGCTGCTTGAATTCTTGCGCCAGGAGTAGCATAAAGTCACCCAACGGCAATGTGAAAGACTGGTGGAGAGCATGCCAAGACACATGAAAGTTGTGATTTCAAATCAAGGTTTTTCCACCAAATATTGATTTCTGAACTCTTCCTAAGTGTAAGCATTAGTATTGTGTAGTTTAAAAATGAATATGAGCTTGTTTTCTTTGCATTATTCGAGATCTGAAGACACTGCATCAATTTTGCTATTTTGACCAATTGTCATTTTTCTGCAAATAAATGATCTAAATGACAATATTTTTATTTGAAATTTGGTAGGAATGTTGCCAGTAGGTTATAGAATAAAACAAAAATGTACATTTTACTTTAACACATACCAATAAATAGTAAAACCAGAGAAACTGATAATTTTGAAGTGGTCTCTTAATTTTTTCCGCGGCTGTATATCTATTCTCATCTATTACTGTATATGTTTTTTTTTTTTTTTTCTTTATGTAATTATTATAATTAATGAATTGTAATGACTTTACTTTTGTATGTATCTATTCTTTTTATTTGGTTTTTACATAATTTATCTGTTCCTGTATTACCAATTCTTATTTTTACTATTGTTATTATTATATTGTTATTATTATTAGTGCTTTGGCAACAGTGTATCGTACATTCATGCCAATAAAGCCATTTGAATTTAATTGAATTGAATTGAGTGCCCACCAACTATTACATTATGGTACAGAGAGATCTTTAACACTCTCCCACATGAAAAATTGGTGGCGATTATAAGAGGAAAGGAGGGGTTGTTTTTAAAGATCTGGTCACCTTTCATAGACTACCTGCCAGAAGACCTGACATTCTTCCTCATGAGAGGGGAATCTGGTACTTTCTGGAGTCAGACCAGACCTCCTTCATAGCCCCGATACATTTCATTATGAACTCATATTTAATAACACCTATGTGCATGTAGTGGACTGGAGACAGTACTTTGTATACGTTCTTAAATAATCCTTTTTTTTTTTTTACCCTTCTGTGTTTATTGCTGTCTGCCGTGGTTGGAGGGAGGGTGGGGATTGTTGTTGTGTGCTCTGTAATGTTCTCCATTGTCACTATTGGTCCCTGATCACATGACTGATGCGTGTGTTCCTATTGGTCACATGACTGATGCGTGTGTTTCTATTGGTCCCTGATCACATGACTGATGCGTGTGTTCCTATTGGTCACATGACTGATGCGTGTGTTTCTATTGGTCCCTGATCACATGACTGATGCTTGTGTTCCTATTGGTCACATGACTGATGCGTGTGTTTCTATTGGTCACATGACTGATGCGTGTGTTTCTATTGGTCACATGACTGATGCGTGTGTTTCTATTGGTCACATGACTGATGCGTGTGTTTCTATTGGTCACATGACTGATGCTTGTATTTCTATTGGTCCGTGCACGCATGACTGATGCGTGTGTTTCTATTGGTCACAAGACTGATGCGTGTGTTTCTATTGGTCACATGACTGATGCGTGTGTTTCTATTGGTCACATGACTGATGCGTGTGTTTCTATTGGTCACATGACTGATGCATGTGTTTCTATTGGTCCCTGGTCACATGACTGATGTGTGTGTTTCTATTGGTCCCTGGTCACATGACTGATGCGTGTGTTTCTATTGGTCACATGACTGATGCGTGTGTTTCTATTGGTCCCTGGTCACATGACCAATGCGTGTGTTTCTATTGGTCCAATGGACACAGGTGCGGTGACATGACGCTGAGGGTCATCTCCACCGAGGTGTGAGTGTGTGTGTGTGTGTGAGTGTGTGTGTGTGTGTGAGTGTGTGTGTGTGTGTGTGTGTGTGTGTGTGTGTGTGGCTCCCGTGAGACGCTCTGACGCACTGATGCCAGGGGGGGACGCCTCCAGCTCACACACACACACACACACACACACACACAAAGACACTTGGAGAGTCCGAGATCATCCTGACATGAGAAGAGCAGGGGCGAGATGAGACAAAAGGCCCGGCTGCCAGAGAGGGCGGGGGGGGGGGGGGGGGCTGTCAGAGGGGCGGGGGGGGGGGGGGGGGGGGATCGGGTGATGAGGAAAGAAGTAGATAGATTTCACCTCTGGTGGCGTTTGAGTAATGTAGGTGATCTTTTGGCAAGCTCTGAGAGGCAACTTTTCTCATTTCGAATTTAAACAGATAATATTTACTTTTTACCTCAGAAATTGATATATTTCGTCATCTAAAGTACTTGGACTTTTACTGACCGATTCTAAAAGTACAATTATGAAGCCACCGACTTCTAAATCGTCGTCCAACAAAGCAGGGGCTCGTGGTGCTAATGCTAGCTCGCTGGAGGAATTAACTGACGGCAGTGATTGTGATAGGCTAACGGCTGGCATGCTAACCAAGGCGCTGGACTCCCTGAAAGTCGACATTTGTTCCAAAATAGATCTGGCCGTTGGCGGAGTACAGGCTGACATTGCTGCTGTCAGAGAGGAATTGACCTTCTCTGTAACCAGCTTACAGAAAACTGTAGAGGAACAAGAGAGCCGTCTTAAAGATCTGGAGACCTCAGCTACAACTACCAGCGACTCTACGTCTGTTCTCGAGGCAACGGTAACGACACTCCAAAACCAAGTCAAGGAGTTACAGTTTAAGTGCGAGGACCTGGACAATAGATCCCGGAGAAATAACATCAGAATAGTCGGCATTCCAGAGGATCTAGAAGGGGTTTCGGCAACAGAATTTGTCTCCAGTGTGCTTTGCGAAGTGCTTAAACTGAGCGATAAACCCTTACTTGACAGGGCTCATAGAACTTTGCAAGCCAAACCCAAGCCTAGCCAACCTCCGAGAGCCTTTGTCATCAGAGTACATTACTTTCAAGTCCGCGAACTCATTCTACGCCAGGCACGTCAACTGAGGTCTCTCTACTTCAACAACCGACCCATCTACATCTTTCCCGACCTGACCGCCGCCGAGGCAAAAAGGAGGGCTGTATTCGGTGATGTGAGGAAGCGGCTACGTGCAATCAAGGGGGCTCGCTTTGGATTTCGTCTGCCTGCGAAGTTTCGCATCACTCTGCCTGGGGAAAAGGAGCATGTGTTCTGCGATCCTCAACTGGCAATGGACTATGTCATCTCAAAGGTTCCTGACGCTGAGATGCATGAAGAAACCGAGGCCGCTGCGGTAGATTGATAATTTGGTCTCTGACGGTAACAAGTTTGTCTCATCTCGGTTCGCCGTTTGTTAGTGAGTTAGCGTTGGTTTTGATGTTAAACTCAGTAGAATTTTCGGTCATTTTGATGCTGTAATTATTAATAACATTTACATTTTCAGTTCCAATGCTTATTTGAAGGAAAATGAGGGAATTTAAACTGTTATGTTGGTTTTATCTGTTAACTGTAGTGGATACTTGCCTCAGTTTGCATTTGTTTTTCTCTAACTAGTCACTAGTAACTGACAGATCGATCTAACGTTCACTTTTCTTATGGGGATAATTACACCGCGTTCGGGGAGGTGTACGAGTGGGGTGGGTCTATGTGTTTTTTATATTTTTTATATGTCTAGGCGTATGATATACTGCAGTGTTGTATTTCACTCAACTGACTGTACTACTGTTACACTCTCATGTCCTACAGTATGGCTAACAGTCTAGCTAGAAACGTAGCAAGTAGGCGTATTTCTTTTGTTAGCTGGAATGTAAGAGGCTTGGGAAAGCCCACAAAACTCAACAAGGTTCTTTCTCATCTTGATAATTTAGGTGCTCAAATTGCGTTTATTCAGGAGACTCATTTGAACATCTCTGACCACACTAAAGTACGCAGACGATGGGTCTCTCAGTCATTCCATTCTATATTTAATAGTAAAGCCAGAGGTGTTGCTATTTTAATTCATCATTCAGTACCTTTTGTTTCATCAAATGTTATAGCAGACCGTAATGGGCGCTATGTCATTGTTACAGGGACGTTATATGAGACTCCACTGATACTAGCAAATGTTTATGGCCCCAATCATGATGATGAGCAGTTTTTTGTAAAGTTTTTCTCTAGTTTGCCAGATATTGACACTCATCTGGTGATTATAGCTGGGGATTTGAATTGTTGCCTTCAATCTCTGGATACATCTGCTAGGAAAAAATATTCTATGTCAAAATCCGCTAAAGTTATTAATAGGAACCTCAATAATTATGGTCTGGCAGACATATGGCGACGCCTGAACCCCAATGCTCAGGGTTATTCATTTTTTTCTCCTGTCCATCACACATTTACACGTATAGACTATTTTCTTGTTGACAATAAATTGCTTCCACTTATTCAAAGCTGTAGCTACCATGCTAGGGTTATCTCAGATCATTCACCCCTCTTAATGGCCATTCATTTTGTCCACAGATCTACGTCTCGCCCACCTTGGAGACTTAATACGTCTCTCCTATCTGATTCGGACTTTGCTGAATATATATCACAACAAATTGATTTCTTTATCGACACTAATGCAAATGGTGAAACAAATCATAGTACATTATGGGAAGCGTTTAAAGCCTACATGAGAGGCCAACTAATATCTCGTGTAGCATATGATAAGCAGATGCGGTCTTTTACTCTCACCAATCTCATGCACCGCATTCAAAGTCTAGAAAGTCAATACATTCAATCTCCCTCCCCTGCTTTGTATAAGGAGAAGCTTCTCCTCAAAACAGAATTTGACAATCTCAGCACAATTAATGCGGAAGAAATGATCTTGAAATCAAGACACACCTACTATGAGTACGGTGATAAACCTAGCCGTCTTTTGGCACACCAACTTCGCCAATCTGCTGCTTCACGAGTCATTGCCGAAATCAACACAAGCAGTGGCCTTACTAGGGATCCCCAAGAAATAAATAATGCTTTCAAGAATTTTTATGTATCACTCTATACTTCAGAACAGCAACCATCCACTGATGACCTGTTAACATTTTTTGCTAATCTTTCCATTCCCAAACTATCAGAGGACACGGCTGAAAATCTTGATAGACCAATCACTGCAGAAGAGGTGGGGGAAGCTATTATGGCTACACAAAGTGGGCGGAGTCCTGGGCCGGACGGATTTGGGGCGGAGTTCTTCAAAAGATTTTCTGTAAAGCTCATTCCTCTGCTTCACAACATGTTCACTGAGTCCCTTGCTTCAGGCATTCTTCCCAAAACTTTACGATCTGCCCAAATTTCGCTACTTCTGAAGAAGAACAAAGACCCTCACTGCTGTGGTTCCTATCGGCCTATTTCCCTGTTAAACGTGGATGAAAAGATTTTAGCAAAAGTCCTTGCCCGTCGTCTGGAAAAAATCTTACCTGACATTATATCAGCTGACCAAACAGGCTTCATCAGGAACAGATTTTCCTTTTTTAATGTGAGGCGTTTATTTGACATTATATACCACCCATCTGAATCCCCCATTCCCGAAGTTGTAGTATCCTTAGATGCCGAAAAGGCTTTTGACAGGGTTGAATGGAACTACCTTTTTTACACCCTTGAAAAGTTTGGTTTTGGCAAGATGTTTATTTCTTGGGTTAAATTATTGTATACTTCTCCTCTCTCTTCTGTTCGTACCAATAACACCTTCTCAAAATACTTTCAGATAGGCCGTGGTACAAGACAGGGTTGTCCACTATCGCCCTTGCTCTTTGCTTTGGCCATTGAGCCATTGTCACTTACTCTGAGCCAGACTTCCCTGATAAAAGGTATTATGAGAGAGGGTCAGGAACAAAAAGTCTCATTATATGCAGATGACCTACTTTTATACATTTCAGGCCCAGCCCAATCTCTCCCACATGTGCTGAACATTTTAGATACATTTCATCATCTCTCAGGCTATAAACTCAATTTACAGAAGAGTGAATTATTTCCAATTAATCAGGCAGCTCATCAATACACATTCAGTTCCTTGCCTTTCAAGGTTTCAAATACATTTACATATTTAGGTGTTAATGTTGTGGATAAATTCTCCAACCTCTTTTCTGCCAATTTTTCACCTCTCCTCAAACAGACGGAACTTAACCTTGAGCATTGGAGGCCCCTTCCACTCTCTGTTGCAGGCCGCATTAATTCCATTCGTATGAACATTCTTCCCAAATTCACTTATCTATTTCAATGCATCCCTATATTCATTGCCAAATCATTCTTTCACAAACTTAATTCTGTCATTTCATCTTTTGTATGGAATAACAAAGCTCCCCGCATAGCGAGAAGTATCCTACAACATCCAAAGTGTCTTGGTGGTATGGCAGCTCCAGATTTCCTTGCATACTACTGGGCTTCTAATATACGTCCAATTGTACATTGGCTGTATGAGGATCCAGGTGCTGATGCACCATCATGGTGTGTTCTTGAATCTTTGTCTTGCCTACCCTCCTCTTTGCCAGCATTGGTCTATTCCTCCACCTCTGAATCCCCAACGGCATTTACCAAAAATAAGATAGTGAGATCAACTTTAAAGATCTGGAAACAGATGCGTCGTCATTTTGGATGGACATGTTTCTCTTTAAAAGCTCCTATCCATTCAAACCATGTTTTCACACCTTCCTTGTTAGACATGTCATTTTTGTATTGGCAGAGATTAGGTATGGAATCTTTCTATGACCTCTACTCTGATAGTGTTCTTTCCTCATTTGACCAGCTCTGTAGCCAATTTGACCTCCCAAAAAGTAACTTCTTCCGCTACCTTCAGGTCAGAGACTTTCTGCGTAAAACACTGCCAATATTTCCAGCACTGCCACCATGCAACCCATTTGAGGTGCTTGTAGAGCGACCTGAATCATTTAGGAGGATCATTTCCATAATATACAACAAGTTTACACAGGAGCGCCACTCACTGCTTCCATCTTTAAAAGCTGATTGGGAATTTGATTTAGGTGAA